>NC_056550.1:28735031-29046698 GCF_910596095.1 Thunnus maccoyii
CAATGAAGATAAAGGTCCGGGTGTTGTACCTACCTGCCTGCTTCCCCCGCAGCCTGAGAGCAGCAGCTGCAGATGATGAGAACACGCCTGCAGCAGAATACCACAGAGTTATGTCCCACCCAAGAAACGCTTTAACATTCAAATCAGTAACACTACGTGACATGCCATCACTTCAGTTTGAGCCTCTCATCAGTGTAATCAGTGTTATTACATCTGATGACTGCACGCAAATAAACTGCTGGTTGAAATTCTGAAAAGCTGTTTAAATCCACAATATTCTGCTGCTATTAAAAAGATGATATATATTTGCCATTTCACCTCAGTTCCTATTGACAGGGCTGGGGTCTGAGCTTACCGTCCTCCTGCATGCTCATGCATGAGTCCTGAGTACGTCATTTCTTTTAATTAGTTAACATGTCAAAATGAACACGAGAGGAAATCTTGTTAGTCGTAGCTTGCATGATGCAAATTTGTTGAAATCGGCTCCAGATTTGTCAAACTCAGAATCTGATCTGATTTATTAGCCAAGAAAAAAAAACATTATAAAGACTAAACATGGCTCAATAGAAAACTAAACTAATTATTTTTAATTGTCAAGTCTTTTGAGTTCTTAAACATGGAATGATTTTGAGCTTTGAATAAAAAAGCCAAACAATACATTTTCATAGGAAAGGGAAAATAATTCAGAATCAATATGTTGGGAAATGAATGGACAGACATCTTGCCAACAGATACAAGAGTTGGGATGACACCAAAATAAATTACATAAATCTTCTGGAACCAGTTGACAAAACGAGCAGGTCACATATCAATGTTGTCTTTATATTAAAAGTGTTTAAAACGATGAATCATTTCAGTCACACCACTACCTCCCCTACCACCCCACTGAGTTTCTAAGAAGCATTATGACACCAGAAAGAACTGTATCAATAAATAAAGCATATTCCATCGGTGGTAAAGTAATACCATACTTGTCTAGAAGTTCAGAGTATTTATTACATTAATGTGTTACTAGAATTGAGGAGTTATGTTTATATAATGTGTCTCTACTGTTCCAGATGTCTATAAATGAAAGACCAGGATAGGAGCATTCGTTTGTGAAAATGTGACCATTTTAAAGGAATTTTTTCAACATTGTAGTTGTAATAAAAACAAATTTAAGGATTCCAAGTTTTGAGAAACTGTTTCATCCAATTTATCTTGAAAGTAGTGTTAAGGGTGGAAACCATGTTCACGAGAGTTCATTAAGACTGATTTTCTAACATTATGTATTATGATGTATTATGATATGATATTCTGTTTCTCCACATAAAACTATGAAGCATGTTATCAATGGCCACAGTGGTCTGTTGGTTCACATCTAGAGATAAAAGCTGCAGTAAGTCAGGATATGAGCCTCTGCCTTCCTGTCATTAGGTTTAGAGATATATCCATATAAACTGGCAACAAGGAGAATGCTGTTATCAACATTAAGAATTAATAGAACATAACAGCCTTTAGGGTCACTTTCTAAGTGCCACATAACTCCATTAAAGTGATTCTTTAAGATAGCAACCTCTGCAGAGAACCATATGCCATTTACCCACTGAGCTTTCCAAAAAGAAGACAAAGCTTTACGCTTTATATTCGCTCTTAATCCTCTGGCACTGAGAGAAACAACCGATAAAGACAATGTAAGAAGTGTTGTTGGTCGTCCTCGGCCTCTGCTGCTTATCGTTATGACAACCTAGACAATGAATGATGTTGGTATCTTCCCTGATCTTTGTAGGGTCTCTCTAACAACAGCACAACAAATGTTGGCAACCTTGTCTTTGATGTTTTCTTGTTTGTCTCCAGGGACATCGTGGAGCCGTAGGTTCCGTCTTTGCTGGTACTTTTCTGTCTTTACCTTTTGGTTTTTAAATTACAAATGAATTACGAATTATCCGATGATACCTGGATCTGACAGCTTATATATGAACTTTTTCAGTATTTAGCAATAAATCAACTTGCTGGAAACCAGTAATATTACTGTTACAGGTGAATTTGTATGTGACACCTATCCTTGCAAGCTTTTTTTTTTTTTTTTTTACCACACACTACCTTTGATACACATCTATTCTTGCAACATATGACATGTATTCCAGTGAGAAACAGCCACCAGTAGCAGTGACAACGCTAACGCGGACTACATAACGTTAGCTCTACAGGTAGTGAGAAATTAACTGTGAATGTCCCAAACATCAACCGGCAGCACAGAAACCCCCTCAAACAGGTAACGTTAGCATAGAAAATAATAATTAGCATGAAAACAATAAAGTAACTTCATGAAAACAATAGTAACATTAGTAATATTATTATAACCACTCCTAGCAAAGATAACTGGCTCACATATATTATAATTATTATTATTATTTATATTTTTTATTGTATTTTATTTTTAGTTTTGTCTGGTTTTTGTCACGTTTTCTCTGTTTAAATGTTATTGTATCTGTTTCTACAGTACAGTATTTCATGTCTCTACCTCTGTCTGTGTTTACGTAAAATCCCTTCGCACCAATCAAAATGGAGGCTTGGCGGTTGTAGGAGACTTACAGAAGACACCTCATGTAGTCCTGAGTGTCAGTCAAGCTGACGAGTTAATCATGTTGGGAGACAGAGCCTCCCTTCACCTCCTCCTATATTAAGTTACTGTTTCTGTTTAATATGTGTTCATGCTTGTCAAAAGTTGTGTATCTCAGGTTTTGTCAGGATTAAAATGGTTAAAACTTTGATGTGAAACCAATTAGACCAATTAATTAATTAATTTGCAACATTTTATCAAAGAAAAATGTGACCACCTACATTCTGTTTTATATCATTTAAATCATCAACAACAAGACATCTGAGCTGTGATGAACATTTATTACACTGTTTTCTAATGTTTTATAGACTAAACGGTTAATAGATTGATTAAAAAAAAAAAAGAATTAAGATCATTGTCAGCTGCAGCAGGAATCATTTAGTTGTTTCAAAACGATTCATGTAATGATTTAATTCTGTCAAACTAGCCTCTAATACTCTAATCTGTTTACTCAAGATTAAGCAGCTGACGAGGACTCATCCTAGTCAAACAAGTAGTTTACTCTTTAAACCAGTTTGGCTCCTGCTTCACAGCACAATAGATCTGCGGCCAACAGTTACCTAACAGATGATTCTAAGCATGACCATAGTTTTACGCTTCTGATTGATTTTTAATTCCTGCTGGGAAGGAACTTTTTTCATTTTCATTAAATGTCACACAGGTCTGGACTCGTCCTGCGGTACTCTGATATTTATTGTAAAGTAAGAGTGGCGTGATGATGCCTCTGCAGGTGCAAGTACGCTGTAGCAAATTTCTCAGACACACCCACATCACAGGTTCATTACTGCGAGTTGTGAGTTAAACAAAGCAGGTGTCTCCTCCCAGGCTTGGCATGAGCTCCCCCTCCCCCTCCTCCTCCTCCTCCTCCTCCTCATCTAACAGTATAAATTATCAGACTCTCTCTGAGCTCCTCACTCTCTCCTCTCCAGCTGAAGCAGAACAGCCTCCTTTACCGCAGCATCTGTAAACTGACAAAATGATGAGCTTTAGCTCCAGAAGCTCCAGGTCAATGGGTGGCGGAGCCTACATGAGCAGCAGCAGGTCCATGTATGGCGGCGCCGGTGGCTCCCATGTCAAAATTTCCTCCGGTGGCTCCTCCATGTCCATGTCAGCAGGTGGTGGCGGTGGAGGTGGTTATGGCTTCAGCTACGGCGGCGGCGCTGGCGGTGCAGGGTTCAGCTTCGGCGGTGGCGATAGCTTGGACATCTCAGCCAGCGAGAAGGCCACCATGCAGAACCTGAACGACCGTCTGGCCTCCTACCTGGAGAAGGTGCGCAAGCTGGAGACGGCCAACGCCGACCTGGAGCTGAAGATCAGACTGTTCCTGGAGAGCAAGGCCTCCCCCGCCGCCAGAGACTACAGCGCCTTCTGTGCCACCATCACAGAGCTGCAGGCCAAGGTAAGCTCACGTTTACTCACGTGACCTCTGCAGCAGGAAGCACATGATTCACCTGCAGTGATGGAAAACAAAAAGCCCATTCACTCAGTTTTAAGATACATGTACTTTATACTTCTACTCCACTACATTCAGCTTTAGTAGTTACTTTTCAAGTTATGATTTCACACAAAAACACTTATGTAAAGACTGAATTGGTTAAGGTCACAGAAAGATCACCGTCTCTGCTTAACACAAAAAAAGTCTGCAGTGACTTTTTGACTATTAACATTTAAATGAAACCACCATCTTTCACTGACCTTAACCAAACCTTAAAACACACACAGGACTCACGATGCCAACACAAAGTAATTGGAAAATGTTTTTTATTAAAATATGAACGTTATTTTGAGGAGACAGCAGAAGTTTGGTCAGAGGTCATCAAGGAAATATTTGTACATGGCTGATAAATATTAACAAAACAAATTAAAATTTGAAGCAGTCATGTAACTGGATCATATAAACATGCTTTAATCTGCACAAAGTCATCATACAAATATTCCACTTTAAGCAAAAAGAACAAGAGATGAAAGCTTGCAAGAAAAGAATTTATAATAATAATATTTATACGTCATGTAGGGACAAACTGAGAAAGTTGGTAGAACATAAAACTAAAATAAAACTTAATATTTTCAGTGATTTAAAGACACACATTCTTTTAATGAAAAAGACTTGAATGATGTAAATAGACTGTTGAAATTGATGCCCATTATGAACAGCCCAAGATAATGTACTCACAGTTCAAAACCCCAAAATATTCAGTTCATTGGCAAATTTAACAAAAGAAAACATAAAATCAACTATAACAATTAATTGATACGCAAAATAGTTGCTGATTAATTTTCAGTTGATCCACTAATTGTTGCAGCTCTACTCTATTATAGTTATATTTCTTTCATTTTTGCTGCTTTATTTGTGTGTTTGAACGGTGAAAAAAACTTTTTACAACCTTGAGCTGTTCTATAATAATATTTTACATTTTTATAGGCAACTGTGTCATTTTTCTTATAATTTGTGTTCCTGGTAGCTTCATACTTTGTGACACTGACAATTGATAAAATTATAAGTTAGACTGATAGCTGAGTTTGTACTGAAAAAAAGGGCACCATGCACGTGCAAAATGTTAAAGGTGCACTGCGCAGGATTTGTCAGTTGGTGTTTGTAAACTCAGCATTCAAAGTTGGCCTCTCCTCCGCGACTCAGAGAGAGAACAAAGCTGTGAATGAGATAAATAAAACATTATTTTCTGATTGTTTCATGGCGGTTACGCTCTAAAGCACAAATAAACACGCCCACACCTCTGCACAACACTGCGTTGCCAGATTTTGTGTGAATGCAGAGCTTCATCCTGTCCGCTGTGGCCTCTCTGCTCTGTGTGTGTGTGTATCTCAGCCCCGCCCTCGGTCAACAGGCACACAGACCTGCTGCTCTTTATACATCTATGACACAGATACAGAGAGCAGAGCGGAGCAGAGGAGAGACACGGAGACAGCACACAGGGTGGTTACAGGGCTGTTATTGGCTGGGAGCTACACACCCACTGCTCAAAGGTTGACGCCCAGAAATGTCCCGAACACAGCAAAAAAAAAAGAGAAAATAAGAAAATAAAGGCAGAGGGCAGAGTCTGTAGATATATACACCACCACACACTTCTAGTGGGTGATTAGTGATGATCGAGAGGGATTACTGTTGTATGAGTCTATACTTTGTTTTTTAGGAAAATCCTGCGTAGTAAACCTTTAAATAAAGACAAAAATGAACGCAGAGAAAGTCACCAAAATAATCCTGGAGAATTCACAAAAAATCACCAGCAGTCGACAAATCAGCATCACAAGCTGACTGAGAACAAATACAAATCTATCTCTGATAAATCTACTATTACTAACACCTTTAGCTACTACTTAAAATATTAGATTAAACAAATGCATAAAACATAAAACACTCACCACGTTTATGTCATTTTTTTCTTTCAGATCCAAGATGCCACCAGAATGAGCGGCGGCATCTACCTCGCCATCGACAATGCCAAGCTGGCCGCCGACGACTTCAGGCTCAAGTGAGTGAATGAATTTGATTAGTAGAGTTAAAATTTAAAGAAACAGAAATAAGCATGCATGTCGACATCTGAGAAAACAAAAGATTTAGAGTTAGAGTTAGTTAGAGTCTGACATGGCAGTATTCACACGGAAACCAAAACAAAATCTGACTTTAGGCAAAAGTCATCAAAAGTAAGAGGACAGGCTGCATTTAAAATATGTCCGAAACTGTACTTTACTGAGGAAAAACAGTTCTTTTATGATGAAAGTTTACTTCAGTAAAGAGTTTACCAGCCAGCACCTAGTGGCAGTTGGAGGAAGTGCAGCTTGAAGCACTACAGCTTTGACACCAACCGTCATCCCTGCCTGATGCCCCTTATTTTGTTTAACAAATTCAGGCAATGGCATCAAGTTTCTATTATTTCAGTGAATAAGCTTCTTTTCATGAAATATTTCAAGCACATTTTCACCATTTCCCCCTCTCTGTTGCCTGCTTAAATCAGTTTTATTTCTGTAAAAAACAGTTTTGAGACAAATGCTTTGTGCTGTGCTGCAGGTTTGAGAATGAGCTGGCCATGCGTCAGTCGGTGGAGGCTGACATTGCCGGGCTGAGGAAAGTCCTGGACGAGCTGACGCTGTCCAGAGCCGACCTGGAGATGCAGATTGAGGGCCTGAAGGAGGAGCTGATCTTCCTCAAGAAGAACCACGAGGAGGTCAGTGGGCTATCGATCCTGATCTTAATAAGCAGATCGGGTATTAACAAGAAGTCACCAATCCACATCGATTACATTTCTGTGTTCAAGTCACAGATTTTAAATTTGTGAAAAAGTACTGGTATCAGATCAATAATCAATATCAGCAGATATCCTGAGCTGAGGAATCAGAATCTGTATCAGGAGAATTGGTGCCTGTCTAGTCCAAACAATATCTGCAACACAGATTTCAGGCAATGTGAAGAGATTAAAGTCCTACAAAAACACAACACAGTAGCTACATATTTAACTCAAAACTGAGTTAAGACCAAAATCTGATGTTCTGATGTTTAACAGCAGTAACTATGCATTTTCTGCGCTCTAAAACAACAGAGCTCAATCAAGTGGAAGCTAGTTGTTGAGATAGCTACAGCTAACCTTAGCTTAAACTAAAACTAATTGTATTAGTTATTGATTTTTCCCAGCTGTTGTAATCTTGGTAAATCAGTCAACTACTCCACAAAAAGGCTAAATCCAATCACGATGGAGAATACAAATAAAGCCAAACTCCTGCTAATGCTAATTAGCCTAGCATGCTAGCTCAGCTTTTGACTCCAGTGGAATTAATGTGATTTGGTGGTTAAGGTCGCTTTAAATATCGATTTCAATAAAAATATAAATAGTAGACTGACTGACACACCTCTATATAATCTAATTCAAGTTTTTCATAAACAAAGTTGTAAATATGGAGCAGAAAGCTGAAAGAACACATGTTGTCGGTGGATCCTGAATATTCTCTTGAAAACATTCACAAAAACAAAGATTAAAGGTTTTAGGTGTTATGTAGGTCATTTGTGGTCAAATAATCCTGTGTCCTATAAAATGAAACATTACAACTTTTCTATTTGTTACAGTTTTCCATCCGTGCTGAACTTCACTGCTTCTGTATTTGCTGCTTTCTGCATTTGTAGCATCGATTAGCGGCTGAAACGTCAAACTAGTTCTTGTTGTGGAGTCAACAGCAACATTAACTATACAACACAGGCTTATAATGCACGTCTGTGTTGTCTTTCTTAAATGAAAGTTAAACTTGCTGCAGCTGCAGGGAGGCGAATCTTCACTTTTCTTGTGTCTCGTTGTTTTTTCGTAGGAGCTGCTGGCGATGAGGGGTCAGATGACCGGCCAGGTGAACGTGGAGGTGGACGCTGCTCCTCAGGTCGACCTCAACAAGGTCATGGAGGAAATCAGAGAACACTACGAAGGCATCACCACCAAAAGCCGCAAAGACTTGGAGGCGTGGTTCCAGGCCAAGGTGAGGACACGGACAAAAGAATTTTTACAAATTTTGTCCAAAGAGGCCGGAGGATTACAGTTAACTATTAATTCAGTAGAGTCAGTTCAGGAAAAAAGTGGCGTTGGGTCAAATCAGGGTGAATTTGACTCTTCTCAGAACTTTTTGTTATATATTTATTTTTGACTTTAATAACCACAAAGATGGTGACTACATTTCAAATGTTGTATCATGGTATCATTTTATTTTTATATGATTTTATGAAGATTTTATTTTATGAGTTTATTTCAAAAAGGGCAAATAGTCAAATTACAAAAGTTTAATTTTGTCTGTTTTGTGGTGTTTTTTTGCAGGTGGAATCTATTATTCTGTTCCATTATGTGTAAAAAAAAAAAAAAAAGAGTATTAGCAAATATGAAAATTATGCTTTCAGATAAACTGAAGGAGGAAATGAAGGAAATACAATTAAAGGAAAAAGAAAGAAAGAAATTAGCTTTATTGTATTTGTTTTTCCGCTGTACGTTTTGTATGCTGTCTAAAAATATATCAAGTAATTACAGCTTCTAATACATAAAGTAGGGGGGTAAAAAGTAAAAATGAAGCTGGTGTAACTACTTTTCATTTCTGGATTACTAAATGTGTATTTCCATGTATTATTTCCCGTCTGCAGGTTAATATGTTGTGATCATGATGTTTTTTTGTTCTCCACAGACAGAAACACTAAACAAAGAAGTCGCCGTCAGCACAGAAACCCTCCAGACGTCCAGATCCGAGATCTCAGAGATCAAACGAACACTGCAGGGCCTGGAGATCGAGCTGCAGTCACAGATCAGCATGGTCATCATCACATCTGCTGCTTTTATATCCAGCGTTTTTTGTTCTTCTTTTGAGGTGATAAAGAAGCTGAACCCTCTCTTCTCTTCTCTCTTCTCTCCTGCAGAAAGCGTCGTTGGAGTCCACGTTGGCTGAGACTCAGAACCGCTACGGCATGCAGCTGTCGAGCTTCCAGAGTCAGGTGGGCATGCTGGAGGAGCAGCTGGCCCAGCTGAGAGCCGACCTGGAGCGTCAGGGATATGAGTACCAGATGCTGCTGGACATCAAGACCAGGCTGGAGATGGAGATCGCTGAGTACAGGAGGCTGCTGGACGGAGAGGCCAGCGGCAGGTGAGAGAATGACAAGATTATTTACAGGAAGGAAAATGTGCTGGAAGTAGATAAAAACAAAACTGCAGAAAATATTTAGGCCCAGCGTTTGTTAATCTCCTCTATCCACTCATATACGGATATTTGTGCTGGATTGAGAACATGTGCACATAAGAATTTTTTTGTGTGTTTTTTGTGTTCGTAAAAAGTCTCCTAGAGCATGTATAGTTCTACTCACATGCAAAATGATGGCATTTCTGAATGGGTGACATATATTTTCAAAAGTAATTATAATCTAATAAAACATTGTTTACAAAGTGCGTAACATCGTGAACATACTTATAAACATAAAGCACAGTATAGATGTTTAGTGTTCTGACAGGATTGTATTTTTATCAGGTTGGAAAAACCTCTGAAACAACATCAAGAAAAAAGTTCTTTAGGTGTTAAATTCTGTAAATAAATAATTTAGCCAGGTTATGAAACCTGCAACAAGATCATGTTTATTTTTTGGGCAATTCAGTTATTTTTTAAATATATATTATTTATTATTCATAAAACCCAGAAGAACATGATTTTCTTGGGTATCAGCTGGGAGTTTTAGTGTCCCATGATGCTTTAAATGTTTGTCTCTGAAGGGAATTTTTTAGTATGAGATCAAACAGATGAGGTTTGGATTCTTGTGACTGAACGCCCTCTTTTTGTTTTTGTCCTGCAGTATCTCCATATCCAACATATCCTCCAACATATCCTCCAACTTATCCTCCGCATTGTCCTCCTCCGCCTCCTCCGCTGTCTCGGCCACCTCCGCCGTCTCCGCCGCCTCCGCCGCCTCTGCCGCTTCTGCTGCCTCCGCCACTTCTGCCTCCTCCACCTCCACCTCCACCACCAAACAGAAGATAATCACCATTGTAGAGGAAGTGGTGGACGGGAAGGTGGTGAGCTCCTCCACAGAGACCGTCACTGAGACCCTGACTGAGTGAGCACCAGCAGAGGGCGCACACACACAGATCGCCCAGAAATTACACACCAATAAAAGTCTGCTGAGGTGCTTCAAAATAAAACCTGGTCTGTTGTGTCTTCTGTCCAAACTCCAGCTGCAGTTCCTCGTGTGACCACTAGGTGCTGCTCCAATAAACTGTTAATGAAAGTCAAGTCAATGATTAAAATTAAATAAACAATAAAAACACTAAATGTCAGTTCAGTCTTCACAGATGATTTCCTGTCATCTAATGAGACTTAATGACATTTGAAAATGATTCTGTTATTGAGAAAACATAATTAAGAAACACACATTTCAGTCCTGGTGGATTTGGCGCCACCTGTGGTCACAGCTGGTAACTGCAGACGCAGCACAAAGAAAAAACCCTCCACTCAACGATGAAAACTGCTGTACAGAAACGAATGTAAATAAGTGAATGGAGCTGTAGTACAGAATCAAAAACAAGATTTGACTTAATGAAAATGTGAAGGATTATAACTTTAAATAGGTTTATTTTGGAGTAAGTAACAAAGTAAAGATATATTTTTATATCAGTTTGGAAAACTGAAAAACAAGCTGAATCAGAGCTGTATCAGCTCTCTTAATGCAGGAGACTGTCCTCCCAAGAAAGACGACACAACAGGTCATAATGCCAAAAATGACCTATAGTTAGGTTTGAGCAGAGGTGTTGGTAGGATCTTGAAACACTGGGAGCTTAGCCCAGCCCAGAAATCTTTCTTCACCCGATAACTGAAACATTCCTAAGTTATTTCAGAGTAAAATTAATATAAGATGTGAGACACTGCAAGTTCTGGTCAGTGGTTCTCAAACTGTGTGCCGTCGCACACTGGTGTGCTGTGGAATTAGTCTTATTTATGATGATTTACATATCTATAATCATATTTGGTATCATAAATGGTGTGCCTCGTGACAAAAATGTTTTAGAACCACTGAGCCAGACTAGCTAGCTAGCTAAAGAGCCCTCTTCTTCATCAGCTTCCTGTAGCCTCACCTGTGCCTCATTGCCTTCATCCATTTTCTTTTGGAAAAAACTTCTTATATCCATAACTTTCAAGTCTTGCCACAGTGAAGTAGCTAGCTAGCTACCACCAGATGTCAACAATGACAAGTCCTATAACCTGTGCACTCTCCTTGTCTCTCTCGCACTCGCCGAGTGTGAAGTAGATCTGCTGCATGACTGACACACATGCCTAAAACATACTTGGATTTTTGATATCATATTATTTTCAAGGGCTTTAAAATTGCAATACACGACATTCAGTCACCAGATGTCGCACTATAGCACCAACATCTCAGACCAAAACAAATGTGTGTTGTTTAGGGAAAAAAAGGAAGCCAACAACTCACGAAACTTAGATCAAACTGTCAAACTAGGAAGAGCTGATCAAATACAGATCAAGATTCTGTGACTGTGTCGCCTATTTCGCACCTCAGATGCTTTCAGAAACATATTTTAGTGAACTGTGTAGCTGTAATTTGAGAAAGTTTGTAACACGGCTGCCATCTTGGAAACAGACACAGAGGGACTCACATGCACCAACATGCACGTGCGGCCGGCGCGTCTCTATCAAGACAAAGAACAGAGAAGCTCGGATAACGACACACACAGAGGGAGTGTGACTTCATTCACTGGTAAGGACGTCATTACTCCACAATATCTCTACATAGCAGATAGTTATTTTCTGACAACTAATACAGCTAAATATTGTTTATTGCAACTTTAATGCATGATCAGATGAATAGATCTGGGGTTTTGTTTTTATTATTCTTATTTTTGTAAAAAAAAAAGTTTTTTGAGACCCGGAGCTGTTCATAAACATTCGGGGCTGTTGCCTCGGACGCCCAGGCTGAACGACGCCACTGCGTTTGAGTGACAGCTGCCATCCAGCAGCCTTAGTAACTGTGAGGTGGAGCAGTGGTGCAGTTCAGATGATGTATATATATGTGGATTGATTTGTTCATTCAGAGGAGGAGGGTGGATGGAGGCTTTAACCCAACAGTGGATTTTGCCCAGGGATGTATTATGAGAGCTGGATACCGGACTAAAAATGGCGCCCATTCAGTCCTATAGGAATTGCTCGCCTGGCGCATACGCCAAAAAAAGTTTCTAGCTTCCGGGTTTGCTTCCGTGTTGTACGGCCCACTGAATATGCGCAGTAATGTTTCCCCCTCTGGCCCCGCCCACGAGCTCCCGCTGGCCCATAGACTTTACATTGTGATGATGTCACGGATTTTTAAATCGCTTTTCTCGGCTCAAGGGAAGTTTGACAAACATAAAACCTTCATGGATCAAAAGTTCATAATAGAAAGAGTCATAATTGACATTATTTGCAGTTCAAGGTGTCCTGTCAACAGTTTTACAGACGTCTCTTACAATGGTGGTCTATGGGGGAAAATCCTTTTTAGGCTGCAGGGGGATTTTTCACTGCAATACCGCGAGTGGCCACTGGGAAAAATTGGCTGCAAGGCTCAGCGGCGGCGCCCCATCCAGCCCTTATTATACATCCATGACTTTGCCACAGGAGACACTGTTCATTTCCTGTTTCCAACCGTGAGTCGAGACAGTTTTTTAAAAAGCGTAACTACAATAACCTTACCCCCATGGTTATTATTTTAGCCATGACGACAAAGGTGGCCTAACTTTAAGGAAATAGTAACTTTAACCCACAACATGTTTCTCTAACTCAGCCATTCTCAACTAGTGGGCTGGCGGCCCACAGGTGGGCCTCAGCGTGCCATCTAGTGGGCCACGGAGGCAGTGGTACTGCCAAATGGTGAAAATTATTTTTTGGGCTGGACTACAATGGCAGGGCCAATCCTGTAACCACGGTGGTCCATGAGTGAGTGAGTGAGTGATGAAGTTTCACCATTGGTCGACCGGCCATGTTGGAGTTTCCTCATTGGCTGTTGCTCTTTCTTTGCCTCTACCGTGGCAGCACTGCGCTGCGTTTGGATTTTATAACTGAACTAATACCAGGATGCAAGCTTTGTATTTCTCTGATGTTTTCACATCACAAATGATGAACAACAGCATTAAAACTCGAGTCTTGCAGGTAAAACATGAGACTCATGTAGCTGTTATATCAGTTTAGTGTGGGGCGGCTGCTCTACGGGTGCGCTTGATTTGACTGTAACTGCAGTAACCGGGCGGAAATAAGCTGACTGAATTTGCACCCAAAATGCTGTCAAAACTTTCATTTATAATTTCCACTGTGAGGGAGAACGCACAGTTAAAGCACTCAAATAACCATCACTCTGACAAAACACTCAGTGCAGAGTGAAAAACGAGAGACATCCACAGAGTAAAACAGATGAAAGAGCAGGAGGAGTTAATAATAATTAGAATAGTTATAATTACAAGTAACATCAGTTCTCTTTCAAATCAAATATCACAACTTTTTTATATTATTATTTTTTTTAACTCAAACGTAGCTGAACCATGTCATGTGATGCTACGTCATTACACTGGGACCACAACAGAAAATTGCAAATGAACATTTAATATCCAGGAATTCACATTATAGACACTAACACTGACTATCACTGTAATAAACTGGCCACATTTTCACACATTGTTCATAAACCGTCGGTCCAGCCATATACCAGGACCTAGTCTTGTTTTTGGTCATTTACAAAGCAAATTATTTTATATATAAATGTGCTCAAGAATTCACATAAATACAAACGTCAAATTAAAATGCATAATTTCAATGACCAGTTACGTCTTAATATCACCGCACCAATCACAACACATCATCAGGTAGAGGCAAATGTATTTTGCCACTGTTAGTTAGCTAACTTTCTCCTTCAGAAAACACGTCTCTATCCACTGTGTTGGAAATTAAACTGATGGAACTGATCATTCTGGATACTGGCTGCCAGTTGGTATCCCTCTCTGTCAAAACGGGCAATCAAATGTCTGTTACTTTTCACCGACATCTGTTTATGTGAGTCAGGGGTTTCCACTGTTACTGTCACAAAATCAAAGGTGAGGAACAAACTGGAAGCAACTTGGAATGCTACTCTGCACATCAGCCTCTCAATCATCCGACTGCGACTTTTTTAGTCATGTTTTTTATTTCTTTTTTATGTATTTGGGAAGGTGGTCGTTGGAAGAAGTGGTCCTTAAGCTACAAAAGGTTGAGAACCCCTGATCTAACTTAACAAAGTGATCATTTTAACCCAAACCATCATCTTTAAACCTAACCAGACCTTAACCACAGTGCTGTCACTTCATCAGACATCATCATTGTTTAACAGTGATGTGTGACGGTTTATAAAGCACAGGCAGATGATGTCGTCCTGCTGATTACTGCTGATAGGGGCGTCAGATTAGAAAACTCTCCTATGTGTTGCTCTGGAGTCACATGATCAAACCACATATCTAGAGTTTAATGTGGAGGACTTGTTGTCATGCATCCATGGAACAAACCGGAAAACAATAATTACACCTGACAGAGTTTAGTGGACACAACAGTCACACCGCTGCAGAATCAGCAACATCCACTTCTTACAGAGTAAATAACAGTAAACCAGTAAACAAGAACAAAGTGATGACTGCACTAAAAAATATCCCCTACAGCCTTCTTCAGGGAAAGTATGAATGTTCAGCCTGTGTGTCACCTCTGACACCAGGTTTTATTAGAGTGACAGTTCAGATCAGTGATGTCACTCTACAGTTTGAAACAGGTTTACTACCAAGTCATACAAGTATTCTAAGTGAGTGAAACAGGTTTAAAGAGTGTAAGTGGCCACATTCTTAACCGAGTAAATTAAGTTAAAAATGTAATGCTGTTTGTGGGGTCAGGGAGACAACGTTATGTAATGTATGTTTTTGTTTATGGAGTGCAGTTGTCTGAGGTGTTATGTTCATGGTATCGTTATTAGGGGGGTTTTTTTGTAACGTTTGTAGTGTGGTTTTAAGTAAATGTAATAAATATAGCATGTGTTTTTAATTGTAGTAATGAATTATAGTTATGCTGTGTTAAACGTGGTAAATGTAATGTTTTTAAATACTATTGTAGTTGCGATGTATGCTTTTGATGTATGGAGATTAAGTTTTTGATATTTTTTTTGTGTTTTAGTTTCACGGTACTCGAAGAATAAAAGTCATCATACCAGCTGAACTCAACGTCTGTTAATTGACACCAAGGGCTGCTACAAAGAGTATTGTACAAGATATACACTGGGAATGTTGTGTTCTTCATCAAGTGATGGAAAGTCCTGAACAAACTCGATGCTCTGCGTCTTTCACCACCAGTGAAAAGCAGCTGCTGACAGGTTGTTTAAACGCCAGCAGCCATGTTTGTCTACTTAAGGACTGACAGGGAAAATACTGCAGGTCCTCTGTTCCTTGCAATGTAAAGTTGTTTCACTGTTATATAAATATGAGGCTTACTAAAGGCACCAAACACAAAGGAGTCCTTTTCCTCTTCTCTGTGCAGTTTAGTGTCTGATCAGCTTTGATTAAAAACACCCGAGGCTAGACGAACACTTACTGAAGAATGACAACAACGTCAGATTATAAACATAGATGACATTGCTGAGCTGGCATTCGGTTGTGATAAGCAGTGGTGACTGAAAGTACTGTAATTACAATTTTTAGGTACTACATTTATTTGACAGCTTTAGTTACTTTTCAGATGAAGATTTGACACAATGGATAATATAACAAGCTTTTAAAATACAACACATTGTTAAAGATGAAACATGGTTACTTTCTCGCCTGAAAAAACATTAAAACTTAATAAAGTGACATATTAACAGTCCTACAGCGAAAATAACAACAGTTTTTAGCCTGGCTCAAAATCTGAGCAATCGCTGACAGTTCGTGTGAAATACATTCTGGGATACTTGGCTGTCCCAAGTCCAGTTCGTGCAATGAATCTTTGGATAGATTGGGTCAAGAAGGATCCAGCCATTGGATCCCCCAAATTCAGGAAAAGAAATGGGACAGCCTGGTCACACCGCTGTGACGGATTCGGTCTTCATATGCAGCCTCTGAATTGGGACACAGCTATGGTTTACTCAGCAAAATCATAAATGTACAGTTTTGATGTTATGATTATGCAAGTAAATAGACTAAATATTACAACTGTGAAAAAAGAGACATGGTTTACAATAAACTGCGTGATCTTGTGTCCTGTTAACAACCAAGCTAGTAAGCATGCTAAGTGAAGTTGGTTAACTGACGTGTTCATGTTGTATCAGACTTAACATTATTACCAGTTTCCAGCTTATAGCTTTCATATCAAAGTCTACTACGACTGTGAAACTCAGACTTTTATTGAAACTCCGACATATCCGCCTTGACAAAGATCAAACAAACATAGAATCTGTTGTTTGCTGAGATTAAACCCAAATTTAATGGATGTAGTGTGACCAAGTTTAATATCGTAAAACCAACTTGAATTGTCTGACTATGTGAACCAGGGGGTCAGCAGTTAGGTTCAACCATGGGCCAGTTTCTTCTTAGTGGATTTACATGAGTTTATTTTGATACCTAGAGTAGATTTGTGAAGAATTATGTAAAAGGTTCAATGCAAATGATTGAAGTCAAAACATCAGGTTTTGTCAGGGGCCAATAATATTTTCTGGAGGGCCAGATTTGGCCCACAGGCTGCTGTTTGCCTACCACTGACATAAACATTTGCAAGTCCTTAACATATCAGCTCTGCCATCCATCACATATGATGTGAACACAGAATAGCTAGCTAACTCTGAGAGTTTTTATTTCCCTCTTAAAGAACTCTTTATTGATTGAAATGAGGAAAAATCCTGAGAATAAAATGCCAGCAGTGAGTAAACTGCTCAGTACAGAGAAAAGAGAAATAAACTCAGTCCTGTGAGGAGTCACAACGTCACCAAACTTTTAATAAAAAAATTAAATTATTTGCTGAATCATTTTCTGGGCCTTTAATGCCACCAAATTCACCAAATACATTTAAGAACATATATTCAAAAGAAACATAAGATATGAAGTGTTTAAATACTTTATTTTTTTGTTATTTTCTAATTAGCTTTATTATGCTTTATATATACATATTTAATTGACTCATTACTGTCTAAATTTTTTAGTCTTGAATTGAGGGTCCAATATTTCTGTTAATTGTACATTTTATGGCCAAAAGTATGTAGACAGTGCTTTGTCTTGGTCTGTTTTTACTGGTTTGTTTTTTGCCTCTTAGGTCCAGTGAAGGGAGATTTTACTACCACTGAAGCATACAATATTATAGACAACAATGTTCAAATTCATTTTAAATTAAAACAACTTTATTTTTCAGTTGGTAATGTCTTTTGTGAAGAGAGTACTAGTGCACACAGCCAAACATGCAAATTAACCAAAAACAGATAAGAGTAGCATAAATAAGTTCAGTTTAGTATTTTTCCTAATTTGTGGCAATAGTTTGTGTTTGTCTCTTTCCTGTTGCAACATGACACAAAGGCAGCTCCATAAACAAATGGTTTTCCCAGTTTGGTGTGGAAGAATTTGACCTCAACCACATTTAGGATGAACTACGGGTCAGACCTGACTATCAACATCAGTGTTGGACCTCTCTAAGGCTCTCAAGGCTGAATGGGAGCAAATTTCTGCAGCCAGGTTCCAACATCTGCTGGAAAACCTTAAAGATTAATGAACAAATGTTTTCTTGTGCACAGGTTTCTTTAAAAAAACAGATCCTGACATTCATTGTTTAAATAAGATTCAGAAAACTTTATTGCCTGTTGTGACAGAAATGGTCTTAGACGTGGCTCAGCATACAGTGTTCTGTACAAAACTCAGACTAAGATATACAGTACCTATTCCTAGAATAAAATAAAACACACAGCACAAATAAGTTAGACAGAATAAAATATATACTTAGAATAAAATGCATGGTACTAGTGTGTGCAAAGTGGTATAGTGCTTGTGTAAGAGTTCATTGTTATACTTGTCTTGGCTTCACAAGTAAGATTTGGGTTCTAAATGAGATGCTACCTTGTTAAATTAAGAATAATTAACAGGTAATTCAGGCAGTAGTGTGTGGTATTTTTAGATCTGAATTTGAACATTTATTTTGTCACCAAACTTCACATTAACTGTAAACCTGCTGTAAAGTGAATGACAGCTCATTTTCTGCCCTGTTTTATGACAGCAAACAGAGCCTGAGTTAAGAGCCGACACAAAGGATTTCATTGTTTGCTTGCACAATAACAGAGGAGAGAGGAGAATCCAAACGGAGTGACAGACAGGTTTGGACGTGCAGAGAGGAATCCAGGTGGGTGTTAGACAGAGGAGGGTCGAGGGGCTTTAGACTGAAATGTTCAACAATCTCATGCAGATTAGATAAAATAAAACTCGTCAGCTTCACAGAGAAGCAGCTGAGCAAACGACATCACTGAGTCACCTGAAAGATATGTTGAGATACTGATAGCAGAACAAACAGAGGTTCTGGAGGTGATGCATCGTTGTGCAACAGGCAGACAGTTAAAATTCCTCCTGTGATTCGTCTGCAGTTGCTCTGTTTGTCGTCGTCCTACTGGCTCTGTGTCTGATTTTTGCCTGAGGCGTGCAGCAGCGAGGGCTGGACCACCAAAACCCTCCCTCACTTTCAGGTGGCATAAAAGGAGCCGAGTTCAACCTTTCCTGCATTCTCTCCTCTCCATCCAGAGCAGGCACACCTCCTCCACCATGACCTCCTACACTCGCTCTGTCACCTTCTCTAGTGGAAACCGCCTCGGCTCCATGAGGGCCCCCAGTGTGTATGGTGGCGCCGGAGGCTCCGGGGTCCGCATCTCCAGCATGAGTGCTCCCAGGAGCTTCTCCTCTGCTGGTGCAGGTTTTTCTGCTGCCGGTTCTGGAAGCGGTGGCTTCAACCTGGCTGATGCCATCGACATCTCTGACAACAAGAAGGCAACCATGCAGAATCTGAACGACCGCTTGGCCTCCTACTTGGACAAGGTGCGCACCCTGGAGAATGCTAACGCCGAGCTGGAGCTGAAGATCAGACAGTTCCTGGAGAGCAAGACCAAACCTGAGGGGCATGACTGCACCGCATACAAGGCCGTCATCTGTGACCTGCAAGACCAGGTGAGTCTGAGTTCTGATTCTGAATGCAGGTTTGTTTCGGTTGTATGTTATGTTACAGCAGAGGCTCAAGAGAAAGAGCAGAAACTTGAGATCATGTGAAAACATCCAGACAAGAATGCTGGCTGGAATCTGAGCTGCTCTGTTTGTATGAACACAAAGCTGAAAATAAATCTTCCCCAACACAAAAGCTTCATCCTCAGCAAGCTGCAGCTCACTGACATGAAAAGTCCCGTGGCTAAACTCAGGTGTACAGTACAAACATAATGTAGGCTTTCTTGCAGGATGAATACAGGTGCAGCCACACCCAGATCAGAGTGAGGCCACCTGAAGGTGAAATGCTGCTGGTTTTGCATGATGTGAGAACAGAAACCACTAAAACAATGACGGGAAATTTGACTTTTATTTGCATAGTTTTTCAATCAGATGAACCTTTGTACCTGTGTACCTGTGTACCTTTGTACACCTTATCTACACTGAAATAGGACACCAGGGCAAAGCAGGCAGCAACTAATCAACCCAAATGAAGTTTCTTTTTCCTTCCTAGTTTTAGTCAAGAATAGAGTTCCTGGATCAGATGAAATTTTGAAAAATCCTCATCAATTAAAAACTAAAACTGTCTTTGAGCCTCTGTACAAGAAACTAAGTTTAGATACTCTGATGAGACCAGTGGATAAAATTCTGTACATTCTGTACTACTTCTGTGTTTCAGATCCTTGATGCCACCCGTACAAACGGATCACTCTATCTTGCCGTTGACAACGCTAAACTGGCTGCAGATGACTTTAGGGTCAAGTGAGTAAACAAACACTGAACTTTTATGTCACAAACAACTTGAGCTCTAACCTCCACCAGAACAAATAAATAATCCTCAGAATTAGTGATACTCTCCCCCAAACTACAAAACGTCCTCCCATCTTACTGTAGTTAGTAGATAAGTCCCTGCGGTTACCAGTTTTTGGATGAAGCAGCTGATGTGATTAATGCTGCTGGTTGTTGTGCAGGTTTGAGAACGAGCTGGCATTGCGTCAGGGCGTGGAGGCTGACATTGCTGGGCTGAAGAGGGTCCTGGACGAGCTGACGCTGGGCAGGTCTGACCTGGAGATGCAGATCGAATCACTGAGGGAGGAGCTGATCCATCTGAAGAAAAACCACGAGGAGGTGGGCATGCCGCTGCAAACAAATAACGATAAAATGAGAAATCAGTATCTTGATTAGGGTTAAAAGATATTTTATTTATCTGTAAGTCTATGCTTATTATTATTATTATTATTATTATTATTATTATTATTATTATTATCAATTTAGTCTACAATACGTCCAAAAAACGCCAATCCAGTCCAAAGTCATGTTTACAAACAGCTGATGTTACAGAGCAGACAGAAAACCCCAAAGAATTTAAATTTAAAAACAAAAATGTATAATTGTGTCTTGATAAACAACTTTTCAAACTAGTTGATTGACTAATTTTTTGTCCTGCAGGACCTGCTGGCTCTGCGCTCTCAGATGAGCGGTCAGGTGAACGTGGAGGTGGACGCCGCTCCTCAGCAGGATCTGTCCAATGTCATGGCTGGAATCAGAGAACACTACGAGACCGTCGCCGCAAAGAACCGCAGAGACCTGGAAACCTGGTTCCAGGCCAAGGTGAGTTTTATAAACCCTCTGATGTCAGAAACTCTTTATTAAAAGCAAAGCAAACACACCCAGAAATTCAGTTAAAATGTTTTTAATAATGACACAATTGTCTAAGTCATTGCCAAGAAACAAAGTAGAAGAAATGACATTAGCAAAAGAGTCAGGGGTTTTCCCATTCACTTCAATATAGTTAAGCATTTTCTAGCAACATCTAGTGGCTGTTAGAGGATCTGCAGGCTAGCACTGCAGATTCCTGTCCCATTAAAAACAAGAAAGGAAGGCATAAAAAACATAAAAAATAATATATTTAGTCAGTAAAGGGTAAATTAAAAACAAAGTAAGCATATATTAAATTTAATAAGTTGACTGATTTAATAAAAACAAGTAAATGTGTGAAAGAAAGTGAACAAACAGTGTGGCATCTGAATACATGTTGATTTTAAAACACTCTGGCCTTCCTCACATAACATAAAAAAGTACAATAAATAGTACAGAAATATAAAAACAAAGAAATGTGTGAAATCAAGCAAACAAACAGTAGAGTGTCGTCTGCATACCTGTGGATTTTAAAACACACTTTGACATGATTTCTGAGGTTTTTTATTTATTTATTTATTTATTTATTTTGTTGTTCTACAGTCAGATGAGATCAACAAGGAGGTCGCTGTGAGCACCGAGTCGCTCCAATCATCGCGCTCTGAGGTCACAGAGGTCAAACGCACGCTGCAGGGTCTGGAGATCGAGCTCCAAGCACAGCTCAGCATGGTGGGTTTCTAACATTTCTGGGTTTTTTTCTTGTAAATTTTCTGAGACTAAATCTCCTTTAAATACTGTTTTCACTCCACTTCAGAAAGCGTCTCTTGAAGGAACCCTCGCCGACACCCAGGGCAGGTACGCCAACATGCTGGCGGGCTACCAGAGGCAGGTGGGCGCTCTGGAGGAGCAGCTGGCCCAGCTGAGAGCCGACCTGGAACGGCAGGGACACGAGTACCAGTTGCTGCTGGACATGAAGACCAGGCTGGAGATGGAGATCGCCGAGTACAGGAGGCTGCTGGATGGAGAGCTGTTCAGGTGAGTGGACCAGTCAAACCAGTCCGAACAGGGATGATACTGGGATTCCATCAAATGTCAGGTATCAGCTGGTCAAGAAACATCTTGTGAAAATAAATGAATAACTTCTGTTTCAGCAGATTCATTATGGAGGTTCATCTCCACCAGCAAAATAATAAATAAATGAAACGTAACAACATAACATACAAACATTTATGAGTCCATAGACTGACAAAAAGTAGCACAGTTAGCACAAACAGTTAGGGAAAAGGTGTACTGCCTGTGGTCTCCTGTTAAAAATGACAGTTTAAATAATGAAAAATAACAGAAATCATAAATACATAAAATTAAAAGTCTTTTAAAGAATGTTACATTTAACATTAAACATTTTCACATCACCAAGATTACAACACTGTGTACTGACAATATAACACTTTATCAGTTACATTTGAGTTTTATTACACTAAATGTTGGTTTTTGGCTCATGTGAAGCATCCATGTTTGTTTGGTTTTCAGGCACTTCCTTAGTAAGTGCCAAGTTGGATATATCTGAGTTTCCCAGTGGTTATTGTGACTTGGATGTTGATGCAAACACTATTTACAAAACTCGTAATTACAAAAGACGCTGTTTGGCAGCACTGACTGTAAGTAGCATTGTTTTGTGTTCAGCAAAGGACTGGAAGGTAACAGGACTGTTTCTATGTTTTCCATGCAGCCCACCAACCTCCAGCACGACCCGCAAGGTGCTGATCGTCACCAAGGAGATCAGTGACGAGGAGGACAGCTCTGAAACTCAGCAGACAGAGTGAGACGCCAAACATCTGTCAACATGCCGCCATCCGTTCTCAGAAATCCACAAATAAAACACCTCTGATGAACTGACACACGGCTGTGTTTTACTGTGTTTCTGAATGTTATGTGTGAGTGTGTATGAATGTGTATCAAACAGTCCTGAGATCATGTTCTAATCAATTAGTCGATTGACAGAAAATGAGTAAAAATGCAACTATTTTGATAGTCAAATCAAAGTATAAGATTCAGCATTTCATCACAAAACTTTTCAGTGTAGAAAAAGCTGAAACATCATGAGAGAAGTTAGAGGAAGTCCAGAGGTCAAATACTTGTACTTAAGTACAATTTTGAGGTATTTGTACTTTACTTGAGTATTTCCATGTGATGCTACTTTCTACATTTCAGAGGGAAATATTGTACTTTCTACTCCACTACATTTATTTGACAGCTTTAGTTACTTTTCAGATGAAGATTTGACACAATGGATAATATAACAAGCTTTTAAAATACAACACATTGTTAAAGATGAAACCAGTGGTTTCCAACCTTTTTGGCTTTTGACGTCTTACAAAAAGCAGTGTGTAGTCGGGGTCACATTTCACATGTCTATGAGTTGTTAACAGCTCCACCAAATAGTGATTTTTCCCTCTAAACTTCTCACATGCTTTCATTTCAATAAATGTTCAAATGATCCAATATTTCAGCAAAAATCAAAGATTAGAGAAAAAGTCCAAAAACTGAAAACAGATTTGTGTATCAGAACTTTGTTTTTTCTTCTTTCCTCTCCCATTAATCATCTCACCACCCCTCAGATTTATCTGCTGACCCTTTGGAGGGGCCCGACCCCTAGGTTGGGAACCACTGGACTAAACTAGCTAACTGTATATAAAGTAGTGTAAACTAGCTCCACCTCCAGCAGCTACAACAGTAACATGCTGCTCTAACACTGATGCTTCACTATTAATAATCTAATGATGTCATATATAATAATATATCAGTCAGAGGGACCAAACCACTACTTTTACTGCAATACTTTAACTACATCAAGCTCATAATACTTATGTACTTTTACTGCAATACTTTAACTACATCAAGCTCATAATACTTATGTACTTTTACTGCAATACTTTAACTACATCAAGCTCATAATACTTATGTACTTTTACTGCAATACTTTAACTACATCAAGCTCATAATACTTATTTTACTGTAGGAGGATTTTTTATGCAGGACTTTTACTTGTAATGGAGTATTTTTACATGCTGTATTGGTACTTTTACTGCAGAAAAGTATCTGAATACTTCTTCCACCACTGACCTGAATTGTTAATCTAATTTTATAAACCTTGCTGAGTTTCCTTAAGCCAGACAGTCCAGGCTGATGTGATCAGTTCACATTCCTGCAACATAAAAGTGAAGTTAAAACTCGACCTGAGGACGTCTGTCAGATCAGGTGCATCATTATTGGATTTAGTAGCTCCTTGTTGTTTCAGTTTACATTGTGCTCACATGGCAACCCTGTCTACTAGAAATGAGGGTTATATACAACTAAACTGCAACAGCATATATGTTTTGCAGAAAACATGGATTATATCATAAGGAGAAAATATTAATTAACTTATCTAGAAAGTTGCAAAAATGTAAAATGTTCACTGACAAAATACAATATTTCATTTTTTTTTCTAAAATATATTGTCTTGCATCACAATATCTGCTCATACAGCATCATTAAACAGTTTTATAGTTGAGTTTAGACTCTGGCAGCATAATAATAATCTTTATTTATAAAGCTCTATTCAAAAGCAAGTTTACAAAATGCTTTACAGACATGAGAGCAGATAAAACAACGAGGAAATTAACACTCATGGATGAAATAATTAGATTTACAAAAGAAAATAGAGAATAGAATAATAGAGAAAATAGAAAAAATGTGAACAAATAAGATTGTAGTGACCATTTGTTAGTAATCATAATCAAACTGAGAATCAGAGGACCACTAATGCATCATGGGAGATTTGATGTACGCAGGTAAAAGAAATGCAAACAAAGAGTTTGAGTTTATCTAGAGGTTTATTTATCAACTGCAAACAAAGGAACAAAGAACACCTGCTGCCTCTCTGCTCTGGTTAAAAACCACAGACCCTCCCGGGTGCATGCTGGTCCTTCACCTGCTTGCCTACTAGGGATGTGCAGAAAGTCCAGTATTTGTATTTGTATCTGTATTTGTTGAGGCAGCAAAATTATTTGTATTGTATTTGTATTCGAATAAAGGTGGAAAGAGGCTTAAAATCCTGTTTTTGTTTTTATTAGCCTTTTAATTTTAGAAATTGTTCATGAAACGTATGTCAGAAGGCTCAGCATTATCTCTGCAGAACACCCCCAACTCCGGAAATGTGCATCATGTAGCAGGTGGATGTGACTCCCCTCACTGAGACCTGCTGACAGACGTAGCAGCGAAGCAGAGGACAGAGACTGAGATAGTGATGTAACCGACCTGTGCGCTGGTATTTGACATGTTTTTTTTTTTACCGAAAACAAACAATTTTTAAAATACTTGTATGAAACAAATATTCGTAAAAACCTCACTATTTGTGCTTTGCAGAATAATGTATTTGCATTCGGGCACATCCCTACTGCCTACCTGTATAACCTGAGGTGCACATAGTGTTTCCTAATTCTCACCAAACAGCTAAATACTGGTAGATTAAAACTACAAAACAAGCAGATAATAGAACTAACCATCAGGAGGAAATACTACTGAAATCTCATCTAAATAATATGATCAAACACTGAACACAACCACACCTGCTGCTCTGGACACTGTGGTGTTTACTGACAGGCTCTGTCACCAGAATGCAGTTGATCCACTGATCCAATTGATTGGTTTATCTTACTGTCAATCAAATTTCACCCAAAAACCTGACTGTCTTCTCTGGTTTTATCTGGTTGTTCTGTAATGAGCCTTCAAATCTGACACCTTCAAAAGTCTAATAAATTAACTTTTTGTTGTTTCTATAATCTTGGCCAGTCTGATCCTCCTGTGAGACTGAACTAAGGGCAAAAAAACACAAGACAAAATTAAAAATATCTGTCTAAAGAAAAGGATAAATGAAATAAACTCATTGAAAGAGGATTGATTAATTAAATGAAAGAAACAATTGAAGGTAGAGTCCATAACATTAGGAGATAAATGTTAAATGAATAAATAAAATGTGACATTTTGTAATTTTTCCAGACATGTGTACATAGTTTGGTTTGTTTCCTGAGGCGGGTTTGGTTTTGTGTGGGGGACTTTGGATTCATTACGTCAGTGTTTCTGTAATCTTGGACAATTTGATCTGCCTGCAAGACTCAATTTAGGGCAAATAAAGCCAATGAACAGATCTGTCAAATGAAGAGGTGGTGATTGGTAATAATGAGAAATATCAGCCTGTATGTAATTAACTACACTCAGTAATTGAGCTTCAAGTAATTGAGTTATTGTTGTCTCTTGTTGAGCCCTAAAAGTCTTATTTTCTGTAAACAAGTGAAAAAAAAGCCAGTTCAACCTGTTTCTGACTATTTTCTGGTGTCAGGTGTGTTTTTTTCTCTGTGTCAATCAACATATGAATAAATAGTTCTGTTGTTTGACTTTAATCTCTCTTTGTATTTGTTGCATTCGTCCATGTGTGCAGGTTTGGTTGCATTTCACTCTCCTGAGTGTTTCTGGTTATTTATTGGTTTTGGTGAAGTTGTAAATAACTGAAATCAGACAGTTTCGTGGTGTCTGATTTACGGTTTGTGTTGCACTTTTATGAGCTCATAGTTATGGTCAGTTTCATTCTGATTGGTCATATTTGAAGTCTAATAAATGCATTTTGAAGCTGCTGTTTTACACTCAGGCGTAAATTGAACTCAAACATAATAAATAAAAAGTTGTGACTGTGACATCAAACGTTTCATATATTTTGTTAGTTGCATCTTTACAGCAGCAGGTGGATGTTTGAACAAAGGAAACACAGCATGAATGTGTTTTATTGTTTTATCTCAAAGACACAATCCCTTTTCACTCCTTTAATGCATTATTGTTTTTGTGTGTCTTGTTATTTGTACAAATAAATGATGAAGAAGACCACTAGTGAATCTTAGAGGTAGAAGTCAGTCTTTGCTTGCAGCTTGAACTAATATTTGATCTTTGAGGAGAGCCAGACAGGTTGCTCTCTGAGTTTTGTATCTTTTTGTGATAGTTTCATGTTTCATCGTTTAAATATTTGTGTAAAAACATCAATGAGTTTGAATCTAAACCTCTGAGACTTCCTCCTCCTCCCCTCGGTGTGGACAGGCCTGTGAGGCACTGGAGGCGTGACTGGATGTTTGGACTGACAGAACCGGTCCATCAGGTGATGAAGCCTGTCCAAGCAGCTGCCGGGCCCCTATGAGACGACATCTGGAGGGACAGGGGCCCCGGGAGTCTCCCCTGGTGGACAGGGACTGGAAAAAGTGTCATGTGTGAACCCACCCGACCAGCTGGACCTCGCCTGTTCAGCCCCGACCTGTTTGGTGTCGGGGGCCCCTGGCGATGCTGCGAGCATGTTTGGCCTCCCAACCTGACCGACCGCCTGCCTCATCACAGGCATAAAAGGAGCCGACGTCCCAGCAGCTCTTCACTCTCCACTCAGAGCCGACCATCAGCCGACCCTTAGCCATGTCCTCCTTCTCCAGCCGCAGCAGCTACATGAGGAGCTCCACCTTGATGGCGCCCTCCACCTCCTCTTCCCGCCGGGTGAGCGGCATGGGAGGCGGCAGCGTGTACGGAGGAGCTGGAGGATCCGGAGTCCGTGTCTCCAAGGCCTCCTCCGCCTACTCCTCCTCTGCTGGCTTTGACCTGGCCGATGCCGTCAACGTCATCGACATCTCAGCCAGCGAGAAGGCCACCATGCAGAACCTGAACGACCGCCTGGCCTCCTACCTGGAGAAGGTGCGCAGCCTGGAGAAGGCCAACGCCGACCTGGAGGTGAAGATCAGGAACTTCCTGGAGAGTAGAACCAAACCTGAAACCCACGACTGCACCGCCTACAGGATCCGCATCAAAGACCTGCAGGAACAGGTGAGAACAAACCTGCAGCTTTAATAAAAATGATGATAATAGTAATACATTTTATTTAGAGTGCTTTTCAGGGTCCTCAAAGACGCTTTGTTTAAAAACGTCAAATGTTATTATGAAACCATCTCAACCAAAGAAGTTTTGAGTTTATATTCTTAAAACAAGTGAAAAACAATGTGAGTTCAGCCTGTTTGCATCAGTTTTCTAGTTTTTTCTTTATTCTCCTGCAGAAATGTGTCTTCTGTCGAGGTATAAACACTAATTTCTACAAAATCTTAAAAACAAGGTGAATTGTTTTTGAATCAGGTTGAGATAATCTCTGCATGTGAAGATTTTTAACTTTTAACGTTTGATATTGGCTAAAAAAATCCCTCTAAGATTTTTTTAATTAAAAGACACAAACAGGCGATCACGTCTGAAGGTTATTAATTGTCTTGAGATATGTTTGGTTTTCTTCTCGTCTGTGAAGTGACTGTGTAAATATGTACTCTGAATATTTGCTGTAGAGGTTCTTTGCATTGCAAAACATGTTTCAACATGAGCAGGGACGTGGAAACAAAGAAACCTGTCTATTACCTGGAGGGGAGGGATGGGGTGGGGGGGGTGGGGAGGATGGGGGGGCGTGGGCTGTTATATCACCTGTGTGACGTAACCTGAAACAAAGCAGACTGCCTGCTGTGTGTCTTTGGTTTTTGTTTTTTCTATATTATATTATTATCATTATTATTAATAGTAATAATCATTATTATATTATAATTATTATGTTTTTAAATTTTATAACTTTTTGTTTTATAGTTAGTTTTTTTTTGTCTTATGTGTTTTAGTTTAGGTGTTTTCTAACATTTTATTTTTTAATTTTTAATTTTTATCTTTTAAGTTTAAATTTCTTAAGTTTAAGATTTTAAGTTTCTTCTATTTTTGCATGTGAATTTTGAAAACAGAGAAACTGACACCAGTGAATAGTTTGTCATTTTGCCAGAAAAAGACGATTTACAAATTTACAAGCTTTACAGCTTTACAACTTTTAGTTTTTTTTATAAGGTTTCTAAGTTAAGTTTTAGCTTTTAAGTCTTATGTTTTACATCTTTAACACCACCTCCAAACACTTTTACATCAGGGGACTTTTTGGGTTCCCAAAGCCCCCCCCCCCACCCACCCACCACTGCATATTAACACTAACATTACATTTATGGGCTACAAAACTACATTTATAAATGAAAACAGTCAGAATTAAATTAACCTGTTGAAATGTACATTAAGAGGTTAAATCTTAAAATGAAAACATAAAACAGTACAATAAAAGCATAATCTAATCCTTTAATTTAAATTTTTTTTGTTTAAACAAACTTTAAGAAAGCAAACAAGACCCAGCTAATGAAGGTTTTTACCAAAACTGAAATTATTTACAATTTTTTCTTCTTTCCTCTGCTCAGATCAACTGTGCTTCTCGTGGAAACGCCGCCCTCGTCCTCGCCATCGACAACGCCAAGCTCGCCACTGACGACTTCAAAGTCAAGTAAGTGAAAATCTTCATTTCCTTCAACTTCAGATAAAGGGATCAGGACAGGAGGAAACAGTCAGAATAAATTTGGCTTTTTCTGAGAACATTCTGCTGTGTTTTCAGGTATGATAATGAGCTGGCCATGCGTCAGGCGGTGGAGGCCGACATCAGCGGGCTGAAGAGAGTCCTGGACGAGCTGACTCTGAGGCGCGCCGACCTTGAGATGCAGCTGGAAGGTTTGAGAGAGGAGCTCATCCAGCTGAAGAGGAACCACGAGGAGGTGAGACTAATGACAGCAGGAAAAATGAAAAGATATTTCTTTAAAAAGACAAAAGTGTAACTGGTGTCGTCCTGCAGGACCTGCTGACTCTGCGCGCTCAGATGAGCGGTCAGGTGAACGTGGAGGTGGACGCAGCTCCTCAGGAGGATCTGTCCACCGTCATGGCTGGAATCAGAGAACACTACGAGACTGTCGCCGCCAAGAACCAAAAAGACCTGGAGACCTGGTTCCAAGCCAAGGTGAGCCTCAGAAACTCTTTACTGAGACCCTGGAATATATCTGTCTTTGAACCAAAATGTTTTTGTTTAGTTTGGTTTTATTTTGTGTTAATTCACATAACTCACAATTCCACATATTCACCAAACTAACAAACAGAAGCACACAGATTCAAACCATAAAACACATTAATTAATGTCTTGTTTTGTTCCATCAGTCCAAAATCCAAAATATTCAGTTTACTGTCTGATTTTTTTTTTTTGAAATTATGAAAAAAGTTGCTGATTATTTTTCTGTTTATTAAATAATTGATTAATTGACTAATCATTGCAGCTCTAAATGAGAATATAAAACATATTCTGACTCTATGTTTCCAGAGAGAAGTCAGGGGATTTCCTGTTCACTTCAATACAGTTAAGAGTTTTCTAGCAGCATCTAGTGGCTGTTAGAAGAACTGTAAGCTAGTAGTGGAAGATATAGAGATATGTATTATATCTCACTAAAGTTACAGATAGACGTTTTCTCTCCTTTCCCGAGTTGTTTAGCAGATACCTCTGCGTTTCTCTACTGTCTGATACGCTGATATTTAGTCAATAACAGTAATAATATCAATACTTGTGACTCCACAGACTGCTGAGCTGAACAAAGAGGTGGCGATGAGCACCGAGACTCTGCAGACATCCAAGTCTGAGATCGGAGAGATCCGACGAACCGTCCAGACTCTGGAGATCAAACTGCAGGCTCAGATCAGCAAGGTAAGAAAACACAGAACACACATTTATCTCAAATTTTGGCAGATAAGATTTTTTTGAAAGATTTTGTAGTTATTTCTTGAAGTTTTCTGGCTGCATTTTGTGACTTTATTACCAAGTATATAGCACTTTTCTAGTTTTACTGACTACTTATTGCGCTTTACACTACATGCCTTTTTTAAAAGTGACAACTTTCACATTTTAAACTGTGAATATGTCAATAATATCTCACAAGAACACAACTTTTATAGAATTATTAAAAAAAAAAAAAAACCCACAAGTTTGTAAATTTATTGCTTAATTTGTTCATCTCGCGACCCTTTAGAGGGTCCTGACCCCCCATGTTGGGAACCACTGCTTTAATGGGTTACAAGACTAGAAAGAAGTTAATTTTTTCTGAATTTCTCCTGAAGGTTGTTATGAAATATTTGTTTTACTCTTCGATTTAAACATTTTGAAAAAAGAAAATTTTCCTTTAAAGGTGCAATACGGAAGAATCACAAATTCCTTCTCGTTAGTGACACCGGTGGCCGTTAAGTGAACTGCAGTCAGCATCTTGTAGCGAACAGCAGTGCAAACATTAGCGAGCTAAAACCACAATATCACAACAATCAGCTTCCCTGTCCAACAGGAAGAAAGCCAGCTCATGGTCAGACATTAGCGGACTCCATTTCTAAGCTAACGTTAGTTAGTGTTGGCGCTGTAGGAGGACGGGAGAGAGGCAAGACACTCTTCCCATCAAAACCTTCCCGAGTCCTTTACATAGAAATCAGTCTACAGGCTGTTTTAGGCAACTGTAAAAGTCAGGGAAGGTTTCATTTTAGTATTTCTTCACATTCTGTTGATAATTTTGGTTCATTTTTTAATATTTTAAACTAAAACTTTTACTCTGAAAGTCTTAATTTGAGCTCATTGACATGTTGAATTAGAGGAGGTTTAACTGCTTCATTTCAAAATCTCGCAAATCTAAAATATTGTCAACGACTGAAGCGGCGAATAAAGAAATCAAACCTGTAAAGACTGGAGTCGTGTTGTTGACTTCACCATCTCCTCCCCAACAGAAAGGAGCTGTGGAGGCGAGTCTGGCGGAGACCAACAGCCGCTACGCCGCCATGCTAGCAGGTTACCAGAGGCAGGTGGCGGCTCTGGAGGAGCAGCTGGCCCAGCTGAGGTGCGACCTGGAGAAGCAGAAGGTCCTGTTCGCCGAGCTGCTGGACATCAAGACCCGACTGGAGCTGGAGATCGCCGAGTACAGGAGGCTGCTGGACGGAGAGACCGAGAGGTAGTTAAGACTTTAAAACTCACTCCCAACTAAACTTTATTTACAATAAGAAACATATAGAATAACACCAGACTGATTCTTTAAGGTCCTGAATAATCTTTAGCTTCAGGGTTACACATTTTTATTCATTATTATAACATCTCTTAATATTGATTTATCATTTTGGGAGTCTGAACTTGGGTACACTTGTCTTTTTAGTCTTGATAATTATCAGTATCAGCCAACAGCACCCCAAGAGGCCACGACATCCTGTAACAAAATCACAGATTGATTTTTGTTTATTAAGTGCACCAAAGTAAAATAATGAAAAACAGATTTTCATAATAAAGAGAAATGTGTAACTGAAGCTTAAGTTTATGTGCTGTAATTAAATTTAAAGATTTAGTCAAAATTTAAATAAACTTCTATTATTTCTATTATTTATTTTCATACATATAAGTATAAATTGCTGATTATATCAGGAGCTGTAGATGCAAGACACAGAAAAAAAAATATAAAATGGAATAAAAATGTTCAGTTTTTTTTAAGTTTAATCAGACATGTGGAATAGAAACAGAGATTAGAGATTAAAAACAAAACAAAGCTGATGTTTTTTTTGGTTTTTCAGCAAAGTCACCACCACAAAGACCACCCGGGTGGTGACCATCGTGCAGGAAGTGGATTCGTCTGGAAACGTGATCAGCAGCAGCAGCAACTAGACACCAAAAATAACCACAAATATAAACCACCACCGAGCAGATCCTGTAAAGTGTCTGAGCTGCTTCAATAAAAATGAAGTCTGACGTTGTTTCTGCTTCTTGTCTGTTTAATTTTATTATTAGAGTCAATTTAAGGAAAAGAATCTAAAGTAAATATTTTCATCTGCATCATTTTCAGGCTGGATATGAAATGAAGGAGGAAAATAGTAAAATCACTATTCACACAGTTTCTCCACAATAATGACTCAGCATTTATCAATTATTCATCTATGATGACAACATATATAGAATTAGAAAGTAGAAAAGTAGAAAAAGAGGAAAAGAAACAAAAAAGTGAAAGAACATAAAAAACAGAAGGGAGGAAAAGGAAAAGAAAAAAAATAAAAGATTAAAAAAACAAATAGAGAAAAAAGGAAAATAAAATAAATAAAATAGAAAAAGAGGAATAAAGAAAAGAAAGTGAGATAAAGAAATAACCATTTTACATATTTATTCAATGTCAGGCAGAGTCTTCACAACAACTGCAAAGTAAAGCAATATAATAATAATAATAATAATAACAATAATAATAATAATAATAATAATAATAATAATAATAATAATCACATAAAATGAAAAAACAAAAAAGGAAAAAATGAAGATAAATATAGAAGAAGAAAAGCTGACAGAAGGAAAAAATAGATAAAAGATTGAAATAGAAAAGAGGAATAAAGACAAAAATAGCAGAAAAAAAACCTTCAAACAAAAATGATAAAAGTGAAAAATTAGAAAAATAAAATACATGCTCCTGTTTTTTTAGTGTACATCAAAAACATGAAGGTATTTATGTGCATAAATAAACAAATCATGGAAACTAAAAATATAGTTATACAGTCTGAGTCTGAACTGTTCGATATCTGCAGGTTAGATCAATCAGTTCCTCCCTTTATTCATTTCCTTTTCATGTTATTCTATATATTATTTTATTTAGTATTATTATATACCGTTTTTCAATTCATCGCTGTATTCACCTTCTCTGTTGGTATGATATAGGCTACATTAGTTTCAATTGTTCAAAGCACAATGAAACGAGTTTTTTTTTTTAAAAAAAGAAAAGAAAGAAAAGGCCTTAGATGTTGTTAGTGTAACAAACAAAAATGAACTTTAACTAAAGTCCACAGTTCAGACTGAATACAGACTTTACAGAAATGTGTACAACAGCTCGTTTTGAGTCACTGTCCTCTGACACTTTGGATTGTTTTGGATAAAAGTTTCTGCCTAATGACAAAATGTACATTTAAACAGACTGAATACTCCTGTTTCATTTACTAACCGATGATAAACTGACAGTATATTTTAAATCAGAGGTGGTGACACATCAGCTGAGCTGCAGGTGTTCAGTTGAGCTTGTGTTGGTGAACGCTGCCCTCTGGTGGCAGAAGACAGAAACTGCAGTGCTGTCCGCTCACCCTTGAGCTACAGAGGCAGAAAAAACACAATTTTAGTGGAAGCTGTAGTGTGTTGTTGTGATAAAAAGATTCATTTTGTTTGTCACACAACAGACATGTTTTTATTTGTTTTCACTACTTTTCCTTGGATTTTAAAATGAGTGAAACAGCGCCTCTCTGGGATGTAACAGCTGGTAGATGTGAGTTGGTCTGTGTGGTCGAACGAGGTACTGCACCCTAACCGAAGGTAAACAAAGTGGAGACAGGTGAAGCTGGTATTCATTGATTAAAAAGAATCAAACAATCACCATCCGTCACTATCATGTCACTGCCACACTCGTGAAAACACAGCTTGGATCCAAATTTGGTTAATCAATAGATGGGGTTAGAGTTAGCAGTAATGTCACATTTTGGGTGCCATTTTTACGAGGGGACAGTGTTACATCCTGTTTTATGTGGGTGTTTCCTGTCCGCAGGTGCAGCTGCAGGGAGAAACCTGTGCTGGCTTGTAGGCTGGACTCTTATAAGCAGCTGTCTGTTCAGCGCTCTCTCTCCTCTCTGCTGCAGCGGCACCTTTGTGCTGCCTGGTTAATCCTGTTCATTTATATTTTCATTTATTTCAATAAACTTTCATGCAGTAAACCTCTATCCTGGTATTGTGTCAGTGTATTTTATACTTTGATTCCTTCCTTTTTTGTCTCATTCATGTTTGAAAATAAATAAATACATTTTTTTAAAGGATGTTTTGTGAATACTTGATAAAATGTCTAAGAGTGAAGGATGCAGTGGCGTTTTTTTGACCAGCAGTGGCGCTGTAGGCAAACTTACAAGATGATGATGTCGTACACTTCTGTGGACTGCAGAGGGCGGTAAAACAGAGAGAGAGAGGAGAAGAAAAAAACCTCAGAAAGACTTTGTAAATGTGTAACGGGGTAGAAAATGTTCTAACATGTCATTAAATTTAAGGATGCACATGTTTTGGTGTTCACTTATATAAAACTGTGTTTACAATCAGTATACATTAATGTCTAAATGATGTTTCAGCTTTTGCTACACTGACAGGGAGAAAACATTTGTGATGAAGTGTTTTAGTAATTCTATTTAAGTGTAATGAGTCTACAAATACCGTAAAACATACTTATGTTACATGTAAAAAAAAACCCAAACATGCTCATTGTAGAATGTAAACTTCTCTCTAGGGCTTCAACTAATGATTATTTTCATTATTGATTAAAGTGCAGATTATTTTCCAGATTAATCAAATACGTGTTTTGTCTTCACTGTAAAAAAAAATCGTAACAAAAATGGTAAAAAGTCTGGCAGCAAAAGTTGCCAAACACTTACCGTCAAATAACAGTAAAAAACCTTTAGCTATTCTACAGAGATTTATTTTAAAAATATGGATATTTACTTTGATTGCAGAAGATTGCAGAACTACCTTAAAATGATCTATTCTAAATTGTTTTCATACAGTAAGCTTTGGTAAATTCATAGGATTATCCAATCCATCCACAAGAACTCCCCCTAAAAGTACAGATTTCTGGATGTAAACACAGAAAAATTATGTGAAATTACATTCAAATTACCCTCCTTTAACACCCATTAATGGTATCTTGAGAGCTTTAAGGTTTTATTTTATGTGATTAGCTAATCTATTTACAGTAGATCCCTGGTAAATGTTGGTTTTATACTGTACAAAAAAATAAGATCATGTGATAATAGTTTACAAAAACATAATTTTAATAATCATTACTTTACTAACATTATTTGATAGTATTTAAAAGCAACTATCAAATATATCTACATACATTTCCCCATTAATGTATGAGGTTAACTTTATATAAACATTATTTAACAGTAATTTCAAGCAGCTCTCCAATATATTTACAGGCTTTTCCCATAAATGTATGGGTTATACATTATATAAACATATTTGACAGTAATTAAAATCAAATCTCCAATAAATTTACAGGCTTTTACCATTAATGTATAGAGTTTACTTTATATAAACATTATGTGACAGTAATTGCAAGCAACTCCCCAATATATCTACAGACATTTCACATTAATATATGGAGTTCTGAATGTACAAAAACCAGAAGTTCTATGTAAAAGTACCTTTACATCAACTCTGACACTGAATAAATATATACGTTTTTCTACTGACATTTTACAATATTGTGCAATCCATTCAATACAGATCCCCATTTGAGATGTATGAGATTTCAAGATGTTTAATATGAATATATATATCATAAAATTACCTTTTACTGCTTATTAACATTATAAATAAATGATGCTAAACATTTATAAATAGAACAAAGCATGGAGTTTATTCAGGTAGCTAAACATTCAAAAGTCATTTAAAATGTAAATATTTAAACAAGTAGTATAGTCTGTCTGAACATTGTACACAAATAAAGACAGAAATATATCAACATGCTCCTCTAACTGTTGCATGTCAAAAATGCTGGGACGATTAAACTGGAAAAATGATATGGTTAAAGAACAATGGGACAGCTTTCGTGGGTGTATGTCTGTAATCTAAGAATCTGATGGTTTGGTACAGTACATCTGTAATTGTTGCCAGGTACTAATGCTCACCACATTATTGTAACCAAATAACTGCATCTAATATCAGTGCCTGTTTCTTTTTTAAAATTGGCATTTTCCATTAAAAACCCTAATTAATGTCCCTCTAATGCAAGTTGTAACCAGACTGTCCAAGTGTGTATTTACAAAAGTTTGTAAGGAGCGAATGACTGACTGAGAAAGTGACTGAGTGACTGAGTCACTATGAGTAACCAAGACTAACTCAGGGAGTAACTGAAAAGTGTGGCTAAGAGACTGATTGTGTGGGTGGGTGAGAGGGTTCGCTGTCCCATTCAAAAGTCTGTTAGTTTCTTTAGGAGACTGAACACACTGAACACTTTCTCCATTTTCAGTGAAAGGACGGGGTGCCTCTCAGTGTTCATAATGCCAGTTATGATTTCTTAGAGTGAAAGGTGACATCTTCAGATGACAACGGTCCAAAATAAAACAATTTTCAGTTTACTGTCATGTATGACAAAGAAAATTAAATCAGATCATCATATTTTAGAATTTGCAAGCAGCAAATATTTTTCACATCAAAATAGTTGCTGACTGACTAGTTATTTGAGCAGCTGTAAATGAGAACATAAAAACATATTCTGACCTTGTATCTCCAGAGAGAAGATGTAGGTTTTTTCGTTCACTTCAATACAGTTAAGAGTTTTCTGGCAGCATCTAGTGGCCATTAGAGGAACTGCAAGCTAGCACTGATTAAAGGTAAAGATGGACTCATTGGTTTTCAACCACCGAACATCAGAATATAAAAGAAGGAAATTAAAAATGAGCAAATCACTCAAGAGGCATCTATACTGCATGTTTGTAATACTGCTGAAAAATGTTTAGTCTTTTTATTGTCTGTAAATAAAGTAACTCGTTTTGATTGAGTGTGAGCCTCATCTGTCATCACTGGAGGTAAAAACCTCCCATGAAGATCCATTTATCTGTTCCTTAAAGTTATAATCTCTAAGATTTTCATTTAAATAAATGTTAAGTCACTATCTATCACCAAATGAAGTAACACAATAGTGATCAAGCCTATGACCCCCCGATGAAAGTTCTTGCATTCGCAGTATTATGATCAATATGAACCGGGTGTCGGTGGCGACTTTCCCGCCATGCATTCAAATCACAAGCAGAGCAGTTAGTGACGTGTTTTCCATCACTCAGCAGTGGTTGATGCGCCAGAGAGAGAAGCAGGACCTCACGCAACAGACTTGCTTTTCAGTTCACTTGTGCTAGCGTGAGGTCACACAGCGACACTGTTTGGATCTCTGGGAGTGAGGCTGAGTGAGGTCCAAAAATACACCTGCAATTACAGCTTGATGCCACACGGTGCCGGCAAAGAGTGCAAAACGGAGATCTTCGAGATTGACACTTTACAGTCCTTGTGTGTGTTAATATTCTTTACCTTTGACCTTAACTTTGACATGTTTGGATTTAGAAGCTGGAGAAGATCCAACAGCCCTAAAGGTTAAAACCAGTTTACAAGCAGCTTCAGGGAAGAACGGCTTCATGTCATTGATTGAAAGCAATAAGTCATCTGGCAGATATTATGATGCTGAGATAGATACAGACAGAATGCAAAAGCTGTAGTGATTAACTGGAGTTATTTATTGGAAAAAATACCAAACATATACTTGTTAAAACTGTTAAAAAATGGTTTTCCACTTGCTGTGATGAATCTCACACAGATAACACAAATAAGCCCCAACTCACGATATTCACACACACCAAACTCACTCATGTAGGTAACCCCCACATAGAAAGGAAGCCATTCTTACGCATTATTTCAAAAGTAAATAAACCAGTGTAACAGTTATTGAATCCAAAATAATAACAGGATTAAATACAATGTTAAAAAGTCATAGAAAATGTACTGGAATCAACACATTTTTAAGTTTTAATAGTCCAGAATAACCGTTAAATAAAGTAAGTATGAATGAAAGTGATTATATACTGTATGTAATTTAATTGTTGTAATGTGTGATGTTAATTACACATTACACTCTTTAAATAGTTAGAGAGGAGTCAATAACAATATACTGTGAAAATATTGTCTATGAAGAAACACTACAACAAATTGAAATACGAAATAATAACAATAATAAATACAGGCATTTTAATGGTCAGAATGTCATAAAATAAATAAAAAGAGAACAATTGTAACACCTCACATAGAGGTCGCCGCAAATCTAAAAAACAGAGAATTTCCTCAGTAGGTGTTACGTCTTTGTTATCACATACATGCAAGTCTACTTAATTTAGTGGCTACTGCTAATATAACTGTTCTTTTGTCATGATCCAGTCTAGCTGTTGTGTCTTCCTGGTGTTTTATTCTCTTCCTCTCAGTCTGTCTCTGTGTTTGTAATGTAGGTGTGTCGGCTCTTTCTCTCTCTCTCCACACCTGCTGCTCGTTCTGAAATCAGCTCACCTGTCGGTCATGAAGCCATCATTATTCCACTACAAGAAAACTGCACAGACAGCAAATCTCGGCCGGATCGTCATGTTATTCAGGGTGTGGCGCTTCTAGCTCAGACACCAGTTAATTTACTGCCTGCTTTTCCTGCATGTTAGTTTGTCTGCCTGCCTGCCAGCTCGCTTTACACCTGTTCTCCGTGTCTGCAGGATTACCTGTCTGTTTGTCTTCCTTGTCTGCCTACCAGACCCACCAGTCAGCTCAGCTTGCCCCCCGGATTCCTCCCCCTCACACCATCTAGCCTCCATCTCACCATTTCTGTCTGTCTCTTCAATAAAAGACTTTGTTAATTCATCTTACTTGCTGGTGCTGTGTCTACATTTGGGTCCAACCTTAATACGTGACATAAAATTCCAGTTTTCGACGAAGTGTGGTAGACCATAGAAAGTAAGACCTGAGATGTGTAGATGCAAAAGGCACCATATAAATCCAGGTTGTGTTATTCCTTTATTCACATTGTACATCAGTCCTAGTAATAATTAAATACAACTGCACAGTAATTACCAAAGCAATCTTAATACTTGTGAGGAAGTCTAAAAGCTGCAAAAACTGTCTTTTTCATCTTGACATATTGCAATGTTGAATTAATTACCCATTGTGTCATAAGTGGTGGAGCAGGTGAACCCAAATGCAGTGACTGTAGACAAAAGCAGCACTGAAGAAAAATGTTTGTTCTGGGATCATGCAGGCAAAAGCAAAAACTGGCTGAGCAGAGCAAGACTGAAGAAACTGAACAGGGCTGAACAGAACAGAGGATCCAGAGAGCAAACCAAAACCCAGAAAACACAAAACCAGCTTACATTAACCCATCAAAGAATATTCAAGAATATAAACCTAAGTACACGACACTACAAACTAACTCATAATGCAAGACAGTCAATGAGCAAAACCATATGACCACAAGGACTGGACAGCAGAAGTGTAACAGAGTCTATGACACCATTGTGTCAACCTGCTCCTCCACAGTAATGACACAGGCTGCTGAGACTTTATTCACAAACATTCATTCTCAAATTTCTTCCAACAAATATCCCTAAAGTAAAATAACTTATATTACACAGTATTAACTCACTGGCTGTATGCTGTCATTTTTATGAAAGGACCTGCATTTCTAAGAGCTTAGACATGAAGGGATTAATAATGATCAAGGGCAGCGGCGACATCCAGCCTCAGCTTTTCCACTGACTCTTGTGTGGTGTTTAATGCCTCTAATATTTCCTCTGCAAACTGAAGAGAACTTTGATTAGTAGATCAGGATGATAAGATGAATACATAGTCTGATAAGATCCATGTTTTGACACGACCAGCATTTTATTACACAGGAAAATCATAACAAAGTTAAAGTTCCGTTGCAGTAAATATCACAAACATCTATGATATCGTGTGAAAACAGGTCATGATCTTCTTTTAAAAACTGTTGATGACTTTGAGGTTGACGTCATGGTTTAAGTGATGTATTGTACAGTCAGAGGGAAGGTGCTGAATGCCCACGTTCACACACTGTGGCCTTTCTTCCACATGAAAGCCCTTAAGTGGAAACACATGATGCTTTAGGCGCAAACACAATGTATCTATGATACTGAAAATATGCAACTCAGTCATTTAAGATTAAGAGGCTGTAATCATTACCCTTTTATACCTCAGATGTGACATTTTAAAAGGAGGTTTACTGTTAAGAAGGACCTACACAGTCACTGATACAGAGATTCATACTGTACTTCTACTCTCACCGTCAACATCCAGTCGTGGTGCTCGTTCACAGTTACCATGATCAATGTGAACGCCATTAGATCAATCTGAAAATGGGGAAAAATAATAAAAAGTAATTGCTTCACTTGAAAAAAGGACTTCCACATGCATAACAGTCCACTACACTACCGGAGTCTTGACAGTTTCTCCTCCCAGACTGCAGTCATTGCAAAGCTTCATCAGCTGTTGTCTCACAAGAGTAATGTCAAGTAGGCATTGGTTGCCTACAAAAGATTGAAAAACGATAGAATGAAGTCATCATGTGTGAGAAAGAAAGATGCAGTTCTGCACAGACTGACGCACTGCAACAACCTCACTGATACAGCATTGAGGATGAGTCGTCAATTGATTTTGCAGGTCACTTTATTGCAATTTTAACTTTCATTTATAGCCCAATAATTCTTGTTTAAATAGTATAAATAGTAATAGTTCATAACTCACCCTCACAATGTCCCAAAAACATAACTTGTATGGTCCGACCTTTCCGTGCCCAGGCCTCCTGCACATCTACAGAAACTGTACAGTATTAAATGATGTAACCATGAACCTTTCAGTCTAACATTAAGTTAAATTCTTTTTTTTTAAAATAATTTATGGAACATGTCAATTCAACACCATTTTTTAAAAGTGAACCAAAGGTGATCATTTCTCTTCCCATCTACTTAAGCCAATGGGTTTGATTAATAATTGCTGACAGGACAGTCACTACACTTATGTTCATATCTATTTATCGACTAAGTATGAGATACTTTAAAAAACATACGTTCGTCTATTAAAGTTTCTGTATATGTTGTAGCCGCTACTGCTGCTGTGTTGTCAAAGTATGGTCCCCAACTCCGCCATCTAGCAGAGGTCATGAATTGACGTGCTTCAAACAGCATCAGACAGCGACAGTCCGTGATCTCAAACACGCACCAGCAGGCTTTTTTCCTCAGCAGATGAGACTTCTAATAAATAACACACAAAGACATTACCCCCCCCCCCCACCCCCCCAACCCCCACCCCCACCCCCACCCAATGCATGCAAACCACACACACACGAGCAATCTAACCACATGTGCATAATATCTAAGTAAAGATTGTATATGCAACTTTATCGCTTTTGCACCCTTTATTGCTTTTTGCTTCTGTTTTCATATTTATATGTCATATATATATATATTTACTGTTCCTGTAATGAAGCATTCCAGCCAAAGAATTTCACACAAGTGCACCTCCTGTACTGTTGACACTCCTGATGATAGATGTGCTGTACACCAGCTGAGCTGTGACACGGGCTGAACTGGCAGAAAGACTCTCTGGACCTGCACAGCTGGATCACCTGATGTCAGACGCCCAGGTGAGTGATGTGTGAACCCTGTGCAGCACTGCTGTCATTGTGTCATCAAGCAGAGAAAATCATGTATCACATTGGCAGGAAACCGAGGGCTAAAAGGTCAGATTTAGGGTGGAGAAACAGGTTGACGAACTTGTGAGTTATAAGATGCTCTGATTAATCCAAACCAAGCGGAGTTAGCAGTTTCACTGTTATTTCATTCGTGGTGTGTGAAATGTACATTGTTTGCAGTTGATCAGGGTTTGAGCTGGGTGTGTGTGGTTTGACAAAGGTTAGAATGGGGAGAGGCTGCGCGCACACACACACACACACACACACATATAAACACATACTGGCAGAGAAATGACAGCTTTTTATTTTATCTTACAACTAAGCCAAAGTAAACCACCAGACAAATTCTTTCAGAGGGGCAGAGCTACTAAAAGCAGGTCAGAAATGTGTTCATATGTTGTAACCATTAACCTGGGATGCCCCCTATGAAAATATGTAGTTTTTCATTTGCATCTAAATCCGGAGAAACACTGAAATGTATAGATATATGTTTTATATAATTGTGGAGCTGTGGCAGGAGGCTACTCTACTTTAGTCTAAAACTGCAGCTAACAACACCCCAGCAAATAACCAGGTACTGCAACTCTGGCACTGATATGTGTAAGATGACCAACTGAAGGCATTTTGGGTTGTGGTGCAATAGTAAAAAAGGCAGACAGCTCGTGGATTTAAGGAGGCAAAACCTAAACACTGCATAGACACACAAACCTCACACAGAGTAAGTCTACATCTTATTTCACCCGTCATCACAGGCCACACATCCCCGTGTTTGCCACATTTTTTTTTTATTATCCAGAGTTTTCATGAATGGCTTTCATAAAATTTACTCGCTAGAACCGACTGTCTCAAGATTTCTTGTCTCCAAAAACATTAATTGACAACACTTCCTGTTTGTGTGATAAAAATAATAAATTAAACTTTGTTCCTCCACATTTTTCCAGGACAGCTCATTGGGTATCTTTCATACATGCAGATTTTATCTTCTGCACACAAACAAATTTACAACTTCTGTCAGATGTTAATAAAGACACATTTTTCCAGGACAAGACATTTGATATTGTTGGTACCAAACAATACGTTACTATAAGTTTACTGTAGCTGAGACTGAGTCAGGATTATTCACGCCTTCTCTCTGGTCCAGTCTCTCCTCTTTCCTCCTTCTTCATGTCATTCATCCAATCACTGCATGTTTTGAGACCTTCTGTGGCGCCTCTTCTCATTCATAAACAGTCCTCTTCCTCATTGTCAGGCTCAGATGGCCTCCTGCAAAGCGTTCTGCCAGGATCTGCTCCAGTCTCTGTCATGCCGTCCGTGGACTCTGAGTCTGCACCAAAACTTTCTAATAAATCATTCATCTCCTATTTGTGTGGCAGATTCATCAGTGTTTTCTTCTTTCCAAATGTTCAAAGTGTTGCACAACATTTATGTACTCATTTGTTGCAAGTCTGTCTAGAAAAACATGATAGAAGCAATGAAGTAGACTTTGTTTCTTCATGATTGCAGAGGATGTAGCACACATTCAAGTCTTAACTCCTGCTGCATGGCGCATGCAGGTGTGACCAACACATTTTTGCAATTTTCCTGATCGCCAGTGTTGGCGCAATGAGGTGCAACATGGAGGAGAGACTGAATACATTATTAGTGGGGGGAATAAAGGATCAGCAGGTGGGTTATGTGATGCTCAAAACAATTTATCCATTGTTTTAAAGACAGAGTCGGCTACTGCGGAGCCTATGATGTAAGTGCATGTCGACAGTGTTTTTGTAATTACTCTCACTGCTTTAATGAGGTTAAATCCAAACTTAAAACTCATCTTTTTGCCTTTGAAGAATGTCCTTTAGTTGAACTCAACTAAAACAGAAATTCTTGTCGTTGGCTCCAGTAATACCAAGATTCAAACACTGCATCTACTGGGTCTGAATACATTAAGCCCATTGCAAGAAATTGTGGCATCTTGCTTGATTCTAACTTAAACATTGAGCAGCACATTACAAAACTTGTACACATATGCTTTTATCAGCTAAGGAACATTGCCAGAATTCAATCTATTTTAAGTTTTAGATACAGAAACCATTTTACATGACCGGCTGCAGACAGTACAGAACTCAGCTGCCCGGCTTTTATCCAGAGTAAACAGGTTTGAGCACATCACCTGGGTTTTACACTGGCTAACAGTACATTTTAGATTACAGGGTTGCTGTTATTACTTACAAGTTACTAAACGGTCTAACTGCTCATTATATCTAAGACGTTTTATCCTTGTGTGAACTTGCTCGCACCAACAATCTGGGACACGCTGCCCGAGGAAATAGGGCAGACTGAGTCTGAGGCTTCTTTTGCATCTAAGCTCAAAACATTTTAAACAAACTTTTATCACTCCGCCTTACCTGATTTTACTTGAATCTAGTTTTATTATGTTTTATGTGTTTTACTGCTTATAATTATTGTCAGGCTGGCTTTTTTATGGTGGTTTTTGTTTATTCTTTTATTGCTGTGAGTTTTTATGTGATTCTATGTGAATCACTTTGTAACTTCGTTTTGATAAGTGCTATATAAATAAAGATGTTGTTATTTTTATTGCATATATTATTATTGTACTTGTTACCAATATGCTCAACTCAACTCACAGACATGTGAAATGTGACCCCGACTACACACTGCTTTTTGTAAGACGTCAAAAGCCAAAAAGGTTGGAAACCACTGGTTTCATCTTTAACAATGTGTTGTATTTTAAAAGCTTGTTACATTATCCATTGTGTCAAATCTTCATCTGAAAAGTAACTAAAGCTGTCAAATAATGTAGTGGAGTAGAAAGTATAATATTTCCCTCTGAACTGTAGTGGAGTGGAAGTATAAAGCAGCATCACATGGAAATACTCAAGTAAAGTACAAATACCTCAAAATTATTATACCATTATTATACAATATTTAAATAAATGTACTAATTACTTTCCACCACTGGTTTTAGGCACTAAAAGTAAAGTGAGGATGTTTTGAATAGTTTTTATTGATCAGTTAACTTGATCCAAAGTTGAGTAAACAGCAGAAAGTAAATCACTATTTGCTGTAAGCAGCTTTGTCTTTAACCCTCCTGTTGTCCTCCCAGGCTAATTTTGACCTGGGAGGACAACAGGTGTCATTATGTGCTGTCATAAAAAAAAAAATGTAAATGGTTTTAAAACAGTATCCTGACTAAACTTTTACATATACCAGTCTGCCATAATCCATCAACATATTTTCCTCGGATCTCAACTATAGTTAAAGTAATTCAGAATTTCTTAGTCAGGATACTGTTTTGAAACCATTTAAATTTTTCTCAGCTGCTTCTCTCTCTTCATGTTAATCCCAGACTGACTCCATGATGTTGAGATCAGAGACCATCTGTTGCAGGACTCCTTGTTCTTCTGGTTGATGAAGATAGTTCTTCATGACTCTGGCTGGATGTTTGGGCTCGTTGTCCTGCTGCTGCTGCATTATGGAGAAGAATCTAAACAAAAGTGACTTTAACTTTTGCACAGTTCTGTACATTATAAATACATTTATAACAAAGCTTTTATGGTATGTTTGTTTGTGTGTTGTTGTTGTTGTTGTGTTTGTGCTGATTTGTATGTTTTGTGTTGTAATGTATGTATATGTATTGTTGGGTCTTGTGCAATTTCAACCAGGGACGTCCATTACAAACTAGCTCAGGCCATAAACGATGTGGTATTCGGCAAAAGTTCATGCTATACTTGTCCCAATACAGATAAACATTTAATAAATAAATAAATAATAAATTATGTCACCCTGTTTGTTTAAGTCATTTAAGTTGTTTAAGTCTAAGGACAGAGGATGTCGTATTGCTGCACAGATTGTAAAGCCCCCTGAGGTGAATTTGTGACTTTGCGATATTGGGCAACGCAAATACTTGACTTGACTCAACCCGTTCCTACCAAACATTTCAGATTTGACCCTCTGAACACAAACAAATTTACATGTGGTGAAACAAAGTGTTTCCTTTTTTCCAAAATGTCAGTAGTGTAGAACAAAAGTTGTCAAAAGGAATGTGTGACTTTACAAAGAATTATTAACTGTAACCTATTACAGTATAATTATCCACATACGCCCTGTCATTCCACTGAGATTAGCTGACATTTACAAAAGCTGTCATTGTAACCGCAGAACTTTCCTACAGTATACTTATTGTGAATTATTTCAGTTTTATGATTGACTTGAACTTTTCCTTCCTCTGTCAACAGCTTTGCTAACATAACTATCGTCTTATTAATTGTAATCCAAAGGTCGCATTACGCCTGCAGCTTCTGGAAACCTTACACTCTGGCACTGGTACATAACCAATGTGTGTCACGCAAGGTAACAACTTTGAAGGTTATAGTTTTCCCTGACCATCCCCCATCACACCCAGCTTTTTGTTCTTTAAAAAGGAGGCGAGAGTCGTGCAGCTCTTCACTCTCCACTCTGTGTCATCTCAGCCACAGCAGAAACACAGCCTCCATCATGTCCTGCAGCTTTGCCTCACAGTCTTCCTCCAGGTCCATAAGGGGCTCCAGCGGCTCCATGATCGGTGGCTCCATGATCGGTGGCGGCGGCGGCGGCCGTATGTCCATGAGATCTGGGAGTGTCTACGGAGGAGCAGGGGGCTCAGGGGTCCGCATCTCCTCATCCTCATCCGGCATGGGCATGGGCATGGGCATGGGCATCGGCTTCGGCGGTGGCTTCTCTTCCTCCTCCTCCAGCTTCAGCATGTCCGGCAACGAGAAGATCACCATGCAGAACCTGAACGACCGCCTGGCCTCCTACCTGGCAAAGGTGCATGCCCTGGAGAAGGCCAACGCCGAGCTGGAGCTGAAGATCAGGCAGTATATGGAGAGCAAAGTCACCTACGCTGCCAGAGACTACAGCGCCTTCTTCACCACCATCGGTGACATCACAGCCAAGGTAAGGTTCATCAGAAATGTGTTAGAAAGACAAATATATCATCTGTATGTCTGCTGGACAAAACCTAGATACCACACACAATGACATGGAGAATAGTGAGATGAGAACTTTGATGAAGTAGTGATCGATCTGTGTCTCTGCCTCCAGATTGAGGCCGCTGTCAGGGTGAATGGCGCCATCCATCTCAGCATGGACAACGCTCGCCTGGCTGCAGACGACTTCAAGGCAAAGTGAGTACAAACACACTGAATGGAAACACAAATAATAAAATGATGTAGTTCACACTCAGATTTAGTAGTAGTAGTAGTGGTGCACTAGAACTAGTCATATTACTGTACAGTAACCTTAGTGGTAGTGGCTAGAGTTGTAGTACCTGTTGAATCATTAGCCATAGTGGTAGTAGTAGCTGTAGTAGTAAAAGCTGTGCAAGCAGTGTTAGGAGTAGTAGCAGTGGTTGTAGAGGCATTGACTGTAGTAGCACTAGTAGAAACTGTTTTAGGAGTAAATGTAGTAGTAGTACTAGTAGCACCTGCAGCAGCTGTAGTATAGCTGCAGTGGTATTATCTGTAGTAGTAGTAATAAGTGCAGTGGTGGTATCTGTAGTAGTAGTAATAGCAGTAATAGCTGCAGTGGTATTATCTGTAGTGGTAGTAATAAGTACAGTGGGAGTATCTGTAGTAGTAGTCGTAATAGCTGCAGTGGTATTATCTGTAGTAGTAGTCGTAATAGCTGCAGTGGTATTATCTGTAGTAGTAGTCGTAATAGCTGCAGTGGTATTATCTGTAGTAGTAGTAGTAATAGCTGCAGTGGTATTATCTGTAGTAGTAGTAGTAGTAGTAATAAGTACAGTGGTATTATCTGTAGTAGTAGTAATAAGTGCAGTGGTATTATCTGTAGTAGTAGTAGTAGTAGTAATAAGTACAGTGGTATTATCTGTAGTAGTAGTAATAAGTGCAGTGGTATTATCTGTAGTAGTAGTAGTAATAAGTGCAGTGGTAGTATCTGTAGTAGTAGTAGTAATAAGTGCAGTGGTATTATCTGTAGTAGTAGTAGTAATAAGTGCAGTGGTATTATCTGTAGTAGTAGTAGTAATAGCTGCAGTGGTAGTATCTGTAGTAGTAGTAGTAATAAGTGCAGTGGTATTATCTGTAGTAGTAGTAGTAATAGCTGCAGTGGTAGTATCTGTAGTAGTAGTAGTAATAAGTGCAGTGGTAGTATCTGTAGTTGTAGTAGTAGCTGCAGTGGTATTATCTGTGGTAGTAGTAATAGCTAGTTTTCCAGCTATTACTACTACGTATCAACACAAAGTGGTTTAGATGACGCTGCTCTGCATTAGACTGATCTGATTATAGATCTCTATCAGTTCTTACTAGATCTGATCAAACCTGATCAAACAACCCAGTAAACCCAGATAGCAAAATTGTTGTGGCCCAGGTCTGGCCCACATCCGACACTTTCGGCATGCCGCATGGAATGATGGCACTTGGGGGGTCTGCTCCTGTTTTCCTGTTTCCCAGATCTAGACCTCAAGCAAGCTAAGATAAACCAGAGCTGGCCCACATCCAGAATACACATACCTGACAGGACCGCGTCTTTGCCAAAAAAGGCCTAAATTTGATTTGGGATATTTGGGCCATATTTGCCTTTTTACATGTGGGCCATTTCAGGCTCACATCCATTTTGTCCAGGCCACAAATGGCCAGCAGGTCCACATTACTGCCTGAGGTGGCCCACTTCCATATGCTAACTGGGAAACCTGATCAAACCACCTGATCATGATCTGTCACATGCATGTGTGAGAGGTTTACCAAGGGTGACAGCAGTCAGAAAGTCTCACAGTGCTGCACTGTGATAGAGTCACACAGGGGTTGACTGACTGGCTGCTGCAGGAGACATAAAGACTTTGCATGTTGTTGTGTTCGTCCTTCAGGGCTCCACTTACTCATGAATCAGTTTCTAATAAAGACAAATAGGCCTCAACTTGATCAGAGAGATCAAAGAGATCTGTTACGTAATGTTTCTAGTTTGAAAGGAATGAGTGTGACCTTTATTAAAGCTGACACTGCTTATTGATGTTCTACTTAATATGACCCACAGTCTCAAACACTGTAAAATCATATCTCTACTTTTAAATTAAACTCATAAGGAAATTTATCAAAGGAAAATGTTCAATTTTAAATAAATATAAGGGACATTATGAAATGAATAATCATAGGACTAACCCTATTTTACTTCATGTCAAGTTTTATTTCATAATGCCACTTTTCATGCCAAAGCTGGCAGGTTCAACAACTGCTACCAAACTACCAAATTTAGCCAGTTAGCTCCTGTTAGCAAGAGCAACAATGCCAAAGCAGCTAAACACAGACAATGAAAATAAACCTCTCTCTTTATTCAGCTTAATAAGGCTGATAATGCTACCTACCTGTCTAGGCTGGCTTGTAACAGTAATACAAACTGTATTAGGAGTAGAAGTAGTAGTAGTAGTAGTAGTCATAATGGTAGTAGTAGAAGCTGCAGTCTGCACTAGTAGTGATGACTATGGTTACCACAACACGAAATGCAACAATTGGTCCTAATCACAAGCAGTCTGTTGATTTGGCCATTTCATGTGGAAAAGTTGCAATAATTTAGCAAATTGCAAACTCTCACAAATATTGCAGAGATTTCTTTTTCACACATATTAAGTAAAATCCAAGCGGGTAGTTCTGGGTCTGAAAAGTGAAACCAATGCAGAAGTGCCTTAAACCTGCATTCTCTCTAATGGCCAGTAGGGGGCGACTCCACTGGTTGCAAAAAGAAGTCTGATTGTATAGAAGTCTATGAGAAAATGACCCTACTTCTCACTTGATTTATTACCTCAGTGAACACTTTTCTAATGAGTTTATGGTCTTAATCACTAGTTTCAAGTCTTCTTCAATACAGCATGATGTTCATTTTGTAAATTATGGTCCCATTTAGAGTAAAATAGACGATAAAGCAGTGTATGCTTTGGGGCGTGGCTACGTTGTGATTGACAAGCTGCTACCGCAGCAACATCGTCAATACGTAACGTAACCATGGCGTACCGTGCCATTACTACCGTACTATTTCAGTTTGTTTTCAATTCATAAAACTTAATTGTAACATATTGGTCGCTTAAAAAAGTCTTGTTCAGTGTTTGGGCGTATTAAAAGACCCTCTAAGGAGTCGGATGTTCAGTTTTTCCGGTAAGTATATTTTGTTTTAATGGTTTTAAGCCTGTTTTCACTAGAGAAAATTAGTATTAGCATTAGCATTATCTCAGTTAACCACAGACTGTAAATGCACAATTCTAATCAACCTAGCAATTAGTGCTATGGTCAGCTCCACCCTCTTGTCCAAATATGGTCACTTCTGGCTCCAAAAATCCAAGATGGCGACAGTCGAGGCATCAAAACGGGAGTCCACAAACCACTGGGTGACATCACAGTGACTATGTCCATATTTTTTTTTACAGTCTATGGTAAAATCATCAACTTTATAGATATAAATAACAGTGTGGTGCTGGTGTTGCTTCAGTTACTGTAGTTTTTATTGTGAGTCATTCTATGATGTTGACAGAAGCAGCAGAGCATCGTATCTGTCACTCATCCTCTGCCTCCATTTCCTCCTGCTGCAGGTTTGAGAACGAGCTGACCATGCGTCAGTCTGTGGAAGCCGACATCGCTGGGCTCAAGGGAGTCCTGGCTGACATGAACATGTGCAAGAACGACTTCACCATGCAGTTGAATGGCCTGAAGGAGGAGCTGCTCTTCCTCAAGAATAACCACAAGGAGGTCAGTGAAGTACCAAAATGGTTTTATTTGCCTCATGAAAGTCTTACTGTATGAGTATTTCTTATATTCTATATCAGAGGAAGGACTTCAAGGCTCCTGTTGGTTTCTGGTAACTGAGGCACAAGTCGGGTCTGGTCCAAATTATATTCAGTCTAATTGGGTCCAGATAGAGTCCAGTTCTGTTGCTGGATGAGGATGAGGATGAGGATGAGGATTTAATTCAGATTTCTGCACGTCAGATATATTTGATGGAGCAGATGTTTGTGATGTCACTTTGTTGTTGGAGCATTACATTATAAACTTTATTTTATATGCTCAACATAGAACTGCTGCTGCAGGATCTGCTGACAGATTTATTGGTGTAGTGTCCAAAAAGTGATTAGTCGTGACCCTTGTGTGAAAAATTATCCTAAATGTCCCTTTTGGGGGCTGCAGGACCACAGCCGCCATTCCTAAGTAGTCAGTTAATGTGAACCCTAATGAACAAACACATTTATATATGTTTTTGTTGCTGTGTGTGTGTGTGTGTGTGTTTGTAGGAGATGCTGGTGTTGCGTAGTCAGATCGGTGGTCAGGTCAACGTGGAAGTGGACGCGGCACCACAACAAGACCTCAGCAAGATCATGGCTGACATCAGAGAGCACTACGAGTCCATCACCGCCAAGAACCAGAAAGAGCTAGAGGCCTGGTTCCAGACCAAGGTAATGCCATGACATCACTTCCTGTGGCTGCAGAGATCACATTTACTCATCATGGATTTAACCTGTGTTTGTGTTTGTGTGTGTGTGTGTGTGTGTGTGTGTGTGTGTGTCTATGTGTGTGTGTTGCAGTCAGAGGCTCTGAGCAAAGAGGTGATCACTCAGACGACCAGCCTGCAGACGTCCAGGTCAGAGGTCTCAGAGGTCAAACGGACGCTGCAGTCGCTGGAGATCGAGCTGCAGTCCATGTTGGGCATGGTGAGTCGTCATGGCAACACAAACACAGATGTGTCAATCACAGCAGCTGAAGTGGTGTGATTAAATTTTAATGATGCATGAGATTGGCAAAATTGAATCATACATCAGTTTTCAAATTCATCCAAAAACTCAAGAATTGATCCACTTATGAAGAGTTTTAAAAAAAATCTAAATTATCATAGATAAAACTTTTTTTCTAATAACACATTCATCCATTCCTCAAAGCTGAGGAATTAAAGATATTATGATACATGAACAGATTTTGTAATAAAGGTAGATGGTCATAGGACCACAACATATTCAAATAATACAATGTTGCTTCTTATAGCACTGACGTACTACTAGATACATACAAGACAATACAGTTGGAATATATAGATTCGAAACTATTGACAGCAAAGAAAAATATTTATAAACCCTGTAAACTCTGTCACAAAGAGACTGAGATCTCAAACTATTTGACAATTTGCAAAGTTTAAAGGAAAACACCACAAATTGTAAAAATAATAATAATAATAATAAAAAAGGCATTTTTATAAGATTTTTGTAAACACTGAAAGTATTTTTATAAAATTAGTATTTTCTTCTGTTTTATTAGTGACAAAAACTGTACAAAAGCGTGAAAATAATGACATAATAACGCTTTTAATACACACAACAGTGAACACAACACACAAAACAAAGAAAAACAACAAAATAATACATTGAAATAGGATATCCTGTTAAAAAGATTGTGTTTTTAAATGATTAAATGAATAAAAAATTGATACATACACATAAATTATATTTATTTTATTTCATTTTATATATTATTTTGTGTAATTTTTGTAAATTTTTAAAATATTTTTTATTATAATTTTTTATTTTATTTACATTTTACATGTTTACATAATCAGAACAATTTAGTCCTCAGCAGATCATAAAATTCATTCCAGGTAGAATATTGAAAATACAAAGTCACTCAATCTTCTTTGCAACTTTTTATTAAAGTCAGTATGAAATAAAGAAAACAGCTGCTGCAGCTTAGTGTAGATTATTATTATTATTAGTCTTTATTAAACAAGGACAATGCACAAAAAACATTAATCTCAAAATGAGAAGAGATGTTTCATGCCAGATTTAGCTATTAGCTCATTTCCGTCTGCACTCCCTGGGCAGATACGCAGAATATTCACCAGATAATAAACACATTAATTTACATGCAGCACCATTACATACAGTAGTCTCTATCACACTAACAATTCTGCAGACAAATCTAAAAACACACAAGAACATATAAATACCCACACATTCATCCATTACAACTATAGAATTACAATTTATTACAATTTAAAATATGAATCACTGTGAAATGAATGTTGACATGACTGGTTGCTCAATATCTCAAGTTTTTGCACCACTGGAAAAAGATGAAAAATGAAGATGTGTTCTTGACTTTTGTGTTTCCTCTGCAGAAAGCGTCACTGGAGGGAAGTCTGGCTGAAACACAGAGCCGCTTCGCCATGCAGATCTCCGGATTCCAGATGCATGTGAGAAAAACAGGAACAAACACATCTGAACTGTGTGTCACACTTGATATTTCCACTCAGACTGTTTAATTGTAACCTGTAACTCTTCCTCTTGACCCCCAGGTGTCGTCCCTGGAGGAGCAGCTGACACAGCTGAGGGCCGACCTGGAGCGTCAGGGGATGGAGTACAAGATGCTGCTGGACATTAAGTGCAGGCTGGAGATGGAGATCGCCGAGTACAGGAGGCTGATGGATGGAGAGGCCAGCGGCAGGTGAGACTCAGCAGGAGAATTAGATTCAGGTGATCACACCTGAGGATCAGACCAGGGCACTGACGTCATGTCCTCGGCGGTTTTTCTAGGATATTTGGCTTCATCACTGTTGGGACAGTTTAAATTCCCAATTGTTTGTATTGACCTGGTTTAGATTCATATTATTAAGTTGATTACTTATGGCACAAAAACAAAGACAGAAATTAAGTAACACGTGTTTAGTTAGTACGTTCAGTAAGTAAATAGTAAATAAGTGATTAAGTAGTCATTAAGTCATTAAATAGTAAGTAAGTAATAATGAATTAAGGAGTAGTTACATAATTAAACAGTAAGTAATAAGTAATTAGTTAGTAAGTAAATAAAAAGGAAATAAGCAATGAAGTAACAGTCAGTAAGTAAGTAAATACGTAATTACTAACTGAGGGAGTAGTTAAGTAGTAATTAGAAAATGAGTAATTAATAAGTAGGTAATCAAGTAGTAAGTAAGTACTTAGTAAGTAAATTAGTAGTAGGTAAGTAAGTAATTACTAAGTAAGTAATCGAGTAGTAAGTACTTAGTAGGTAAATTAGTAATAGGTAAGTAAGTAATTACTAAGTAATCGAGTAGTAAGTAAGTAAGTAGGTAAATTAATAGTAGGTAATTAAGCAATTACTAAGTAGGTAATTGAGAAATGAAAAATCTAAATAATTATTTTCATCATCAGTGTCTTCAAACATCTTGTTTTGTTCGACCAACAGTCCAAAGATATTCAGTTTACAGATATAAAACAAAGAAAAGCAGCAAATCCTAAGCTGTCAGTCTGACTGATATGTTTTCTGATTGTTCCGACAGTTCCTTGTCCTCCTCGTCCACAACTAAGCGGATGGTGACGGTGACGGAGAAGGTGGTCGGTGGGACAGTGTTGTCCTCCTCGTCCTCGTCTTCCTACCTGGTTCGCTGAGACACTGTGGCGGTCAATGACCAGTGATCAATGACGTCGACCAGAAAACACTAAACAATAAAACCTTAGTCCTAATAAATACTCACCTGTGTGCGTCTTTATTTAAACTGTGAGTTGTGCTGTTGCCATGGTTACCTGCAGGACTTAGAGCTACATTTTGATCTATCTGAGGTAGAAGTAAGTAATAAATAACTGATTAAGTAGTAGGTAAGTAAGTAATTATGTAGTTAATAAGTCAGTCAGAAGTAAATATTAATTGAATAAGTAGTAAGTAATATAAGTAATTTAGGTATTTTGAAAAGGTGCTCTTCATGCACAGGTAGCCAATCAGTGTCCACGAAAAGGAAATTAATTCCCAAAGAAATCCAGGCTCAGTGTTTCATAAAATTACAAAAGTTAGAAAACGTTTATTAAAGTGGTTACATGATATTTTGGTGTTATTGTTTAGACAGAAGCAACAGCAGTATCTAGTAAGTAGTATCTAAGTAGTAAATAATTAAGTGGTATGAAAGTAAGATAGTCGTAAGCAGGTGAGGAGTAGATAAGTAAGTTTTAAATAATTAAGTAATAAGTAAGTAATTTGTAAGTATTTAAGTATGTAAGTAAGTACGTATAATTTAACAGAATAGGTGCTCTCGATGCTCAGGTAGCCAATAGGTGCCCATGAACAGGGAATGAATTCCCAAATAAATCCAGGATCAGTGTTTCAATGTTTCAGTGTACAAATGTTAGAAAATTTTTATTAAAGTGGCTACATGATACTCCGGTCTGGTTTTTATCATGAGTTACTTAATTACATATTTATTACTTACTCTCACTGTCCAAACAATAAAACCAGAGTATCATGTAGCCAAAGCTCTCCAACCTTTGTACTTTTATAAAATAGTGTGTCTGGATTTATTTGTGTTTTAGTGGATGCACTGCACATACACACACACACACACACACACACACACACACACATACATACACACACACACACACTTTTCAGATTTTTTTCAGATTAACTCCTACTGCAATTTATATTATGTTCTGCAGGTCTGATGTTGTTAAAGATCCCTTCCAGCCATGTTTTAAGACATAAAAATACTCTGGTTTGAATAACAATTAATTTGTGTCCGATGTGGTTTTTTCACAAAAAAGTAGACTATAATTACCACTTTAAAATCCTTAAAATGACATCTACTCCTTTTCCCTCATTAAAAATTCCAGAATCTATGAATATACAAATATATTTCACTAACCAAGACCACTCCTTCTAGAATATGGATTTAATGGTTTGTTGGGAGTGTGATGGAAGGCAGGGTGAAAAGGAGGAAGGATAGTTAGAGGGATGGTTGGAGAGGGAAGGATGGATGGGGGAAGGGAGAGGGTCGGGGGTGTGAGGATGCGGGGGTGAGGGTCGAGGGGATGAGGGTTGAGGTCGTGGGATGCGGGATGAGGGGGTAGGGGTCGAGGGGATGAGGGTTGAGGGATGGGGAGAAAGAAGAGCAGGCGGGAAAGAGGGGAAGGAGGGAGTGGATAGGAGAGTGATAGATGAAAGGAAGAGAGGCGTCGACGTCGGGGAGGTAAGTGGGAACGAGGGTTGAGACTCAGGGTGGGGGTGCTGTCTCGATGATCCGGCATCTGTACGAAGCCCCCAAAGAGACTTCAACCGGAGAGGCGAGAATGGGATTTCTTTACGTTATCCAGGTCATGATGGATGTATGTATGATAGGCGGTGGAGTTTCTCAGTAGGCAGAGATGCTTGGAGTGTAATGGAGTTGAGGGTGATGCCGAGGAATTCCAAGGATGTGCTTGGGCCTTACTTGCAAGCTGAGACAAAGGGAAGAGGAGCGGATATGGTGTGTTTAAATACCCTGTGGTGCGGAAATGGGTTGCGTACAAGGCGTGGTCTTTGGTTCCCGAACTTTGTTTATAAGTCTATAAACTTCATTTATGGCAGTGCGCAGCAGTGCTTAATGTGAGTAAGTGTGCAGCTAACATGACCAGTGCAGCTAGGCCAGGAAGGGGCAGCCCAACCGAACTTCTGAACATTAACAACTCGCCCGCCTCACATCCACTGATGCTGCGGCACTCAGTGGACCGCAGATCCTGAGGCCCTGCGGCAGCGGACTGGTGGAGCCGACTACAACGTCTCAGAGGCAGAAGACGGGTTAGCTGTCTGTTAGCCAAGCTAGAAGCGACCAGGCCAGCCAGTCCATCACTCTTTCTGTCAACGTTGTGAAAACTATTGTGTTTTTCTCCTGACGGAAACTCAGCTTTTCAAGTCGACAGGTTGCTCTTCCATGCAGATCGGAATCAGCTGTCATGGAAAACCTGAGGAGGTAGACTCTGCATATAATTATCTTTAAATATAAATGATTGGTTCTTTAGATTTGTGACATATTAAATTCTGCCTGAGTGAATCTGTGTTTGAGGCTGTCCTTTGTATGCTGCAGTTTCAAAGTGGAAACACTCAGCCATGGCACTGACTGCTCATTTTGCTCCTGATATGTCTTGTAGCACATGGTAAACACCACCTGGACATGTTAACAAGGTTAAAAACTTGATTTTCAGTGGAGGGAATCTTTAAAGTGGACAAACAGCATGAGGAAGGAAATGAAGGGTTTAGAAACTATTTTAAGACAAACTGAGAAGAGTAGCGATGTCGCCCCCCGCTGGTTCTCCTGGGACATGAACTCCTCTCTGCTCTGCTGTCGTACTCCTCTTTTCAACCAATACGATTCATTTTCTAGTTTTACTCCCTCTGTCATCTTTTTCTTCTCACTCTGCCTCTGTTATATAACAACTCCTGCACTGCAACGTATATTTTCTCAGTGTTTTGGCAGCTCTGCAGGTTGCTTCACGCCCGGGATTAGGGGGTTTTATTTCCTCCAATCATCACAGGTGACATGTTCTTCATCAACCCTCTGGGCCTCACTCTTCATCTTACCTGCACAAATTGGAAATTAGTACTCCTCTTATCTCTTTCTGCACCTGTGAGGTTGGCATTTGTCCACAATTTTTGGGGGGTTAAAATTTTTAAAAAGCATTTTTGATTTGCTTCCTTTTTGCATGTGGTTTTGTGTAACAGATGTTCAGCTTATGTGTACAGATGAATGAGCTGAAAAACTAAAGAAGCATTCATGTGTAAATCCAGTCTGACTGAAACATAATGAGACCAAACACACAGGTTGGCGTTGCCAGACTTCAGAAGCCTTTCTATTGTGTTGTTTTATAATAATCTCCTGTAGATTTGTAGCATGAATGTATTTCCAGTCATCATCACAGTCACCTCATGTTATTCTGAGCTGCAGTGATATAATCAGAGTACAGAAGCATTGACACAGTCAGGAATCATTCCAGGAATTAAAGAAACTACGTTGAAGTGCAGCTACGCTCATCATTATGTATTTAATGTCATTAAATATCTCTCCTTTTGTTAGAAACTCTGTTTTAAACCCAGAGTGACAAGTGAAAATCTAGAACAGCAAACTGATCTATAGACATATCTATTGATATTTATTACTCGTCACATCGTCAGGATCCTGCAGGAGTGATGACTCGATGTTTCCAGGGATCTGATTGGTCAGTGGTACCAGGTCTCTCCTACGAAAGTATCCTGGTTATGATCAGGTTTTTGGAGCATCCTGGTTATGTGTTGTGCATGTAAACATCATATCGGATGTGCTATGTGGAATACTCGATAGAAACCTGGATACTGTGGCCTGTAAAACCCTGATCCAGGTGGGAGAGATACAAGATACTGGACACAGATGATAAGCAGGTTTCTCATGTTCCATGTAATCATTTCCTGAATAAGATCAAAACCAGGAACGTAATTTGTATGTAAACTCAGTGAGATTACCTGATTAAATGATGGTTGTAACAACTGAGTTTAAGATAATGAATGAGGATATACAGAGATACACTGATATCAGCAGACAAAGAATACAAAGGACCTGCGTGATTCTTCATCCATTGCAGTGCATTACTGTACATTAGCTGTAAAATAGCTAGAAACAGCGCACACTGACTGTATCTGTGTGAGAGTTTCTGTGTGTTTTTTTTCAGTTCGTTTTCTGACTGAACTCAGAACTCACCACAAACTCTGGTTCTCTCTGTTATTTCCCTGCAGTCTCATAAAGCAGATTCATAAAGCCCTGCGATAGATGCACATTTTTTTGCTTAAACTGAAACATTTTCAATTCACTGCTTGATTCACCGGACGTGTGCTCGAGTCAGTTTGTGTCTTTGCATTGACTTTGTATGAATATGCAACACCTCTAAAATTATCTTTGCATTCTGTCTGACAGGAAAGAGAGGAAGAAGTACATGAGTAGTATTATGAGCTTGATGTAGTTAAAGTATTGCAGTAAAAGTACATAAGTATTATGAGCTTGATGTAGTTAAAGTATTGCAGTAAAAGTACATAAGTATTATGAGCTTGATGTAGTTAAAGTATTGCAGTAAAAGTACATAAGTATTATGAGCTTGATGTAGTTAAAGTATTGCAGTAAAAGTACATAAGTATTATGAGCTTGACGTAGTTAAAGTATTGCAGTAAAAGTACATAAGTATTATGAGCTTGATGTAGTTAAAGTATTGCAGTAAAAGTAGTGGTTTGGTCCCTCTGACTGATATATTATTATATATGACATCATTAGATTATTAATAGTGAAGCATCAGTGTTAGAGCAGCATGTTACTGTTGTAGCTGCTGGAGGTGGAGCTAGTTTACACTACTTTATATACAGTTAGCTAGTTTAGTCCAGTGGTTCCCAACCTAGGGGTCGGGCCCCTCCAAAGGGTCAGCAGATAAATCTGAGGGGTGGTGAGATGATTAATGGGAGAGGAAAGAAGAAAAAACAAAGTTCTGATACACAAATCTGTTTTCAGTTTTTGGACTTTTTCTCTAATCTTTGATTTTTGCTGAAATATTGGATCATTTGAACATTTATTGAAATGAAAGCATGTGAGAAGTTTAGAGGGAAAAATCACTATTTGGTGGAGCTGTTAACAACTCATAGACATGTGAAATGTGACCCCGACTACACACTGCTTTTTGTAAGACGTCAAAAGCCAAAAAGGTTGGAAACCACTGGTTTCATCTTTAACAATGTGTTGTATTTTAAAAGCTTGTTATATTATCCATTGTGTCAAATCTTCATCTGAAAAGTAACTAAAGCTGTCAAATAAATGTAGTGGAGTAGAAAGTATAAAGTAGCATCACATCAAAAGAGTACTTAAGTGCAGTACTTGAGTAAAGGTACTTAGTTACTTTCCTCCACAGCTATTAATGACCGAAAGCAGAGAAACTTGAAACAGGTAAAGTTGAGGATGGAACATCAACATATTTAAGATAATAACTTTTTTACAACTTTTTTGCCTGATGGTGGTTTGGTGTGTATGATGAGATGGTGAGTTCAGTGACCCTGAATGCAGCCTGACATTTACAGTTTCATTTATCTTCCGCCCCTTCCCGCCTCAGGCTGCCTGTCAAACCTAACCTGATGTTATGTAACTCTGTTATCTACAAACTGACTGTAAATCTATGAATTTTATCACCTGACAGTTTGCCTTCAGCTAATTCTCTACTGATGATAGAATAGAATAGAATAGAATAGAATAGAATAGAATGCCTTTATTGTCGTTGCACATTGTTGCAGAGGAGTGTGGACAGAAAAAAGGCATCAGAAGAATCATATTGTTGATACTTGTACACAGAATGATTAAATCACAGCTGATACAAGAAACCACAGACACTGTGAGACGTTCATTAGAAGAACTAGAATTAACAACCAGGTGAATAGAAGTTCTCAACATCCTCCAACAAAACGGAAGACTGTCTGCAACGATTGATCTGGTGCAATCAGCACAGTGACATCTTGATTTTGGTTTGTTTTCGAGGATAAATTAAGGAGTTTTATGACCTTTGACCTTTGCTATGACCTGGCTCAAGTGGCCACAACAAAAGGGAGACACACCAGTGTTAAATTTTATCAGAAAGATATTTTATTAAACCAAAGTTAAAGAGTTAACTAAATATGTAAAGTATGGGGGTGTGGAGTCAGTGAAGTCAGTAGTGTGTGTCGTGCATGAGTGGAAGATATGTGTGTGAGTGTTGTGAAGGTGCGTAAAAGCAAAGTAAATAACTAAAGTAACATAACAGAACCAAATGCAAAACAGATCGAAACCCCAGATGACTCCATCACAAAGAGTAATAATGTTATTTTAAGGGATTCTTGTTTCGCAGTGGAGTGAAATTAAGAAGCTTTTACAGGTTGTGATTTATTGAATGTGTGTTTTGAATTTAACTCCACAAAAGAAAAAGAAATGTCGACTGTTGTCTTTGTTCTTAAAATCTCAGTGTTGGTTTCTGTCATGACTTGGAGAGAAGATGAAAAGTTGAACCTCATTGTTGGGGATTGACAGAAGGTTTACAGAGCTTAAGCTTCTTTCAGAGCTGAGGTGTGGCCACAGATTGAACGTCAGAAAGTCACCAGAGGAGATCCTGAAGCCGACGGGGAGAAACGAGCTGACGAGTTATCAACAGCTTCTACCTTTTTCTACCCGTTCTACCTCTTTGCAGCTTCATGAGGTCACCTGGATGGTTTTCAATTAACAGCTGACGAATGTCAAAAGTTAATTGGTGGAATTTCTCACCTTCTCAATGCGTTTAAGAGCATCTGTTGTGTTGGTACACAGCAAACAGCCCCGTTCCGCTACTGCAGTAACTGTACTAATACTGTAGTAACTGTACTGATACTGTAGTAACTGCACTAATACTGCAGTAACTGTACTAATACTGTAGTAACTGCACTAATACTGTAGTAACTGTACTAATACTGTAGTAACTGTACTAATACTGTAGTAACTGTACTAAAACTGTAGTAACTGCACTAATACTGTAGTAACTGCACTAATACTGTAGTAACTGTACTGATACTGTAGTAACTGTACTAATACTGTAGTAACTGTACTAAAACTGTAGTAACTGCACTAATACTGTAGTAACTGCACTAATACTGTAGTAACTGTACTGATACTGTAGTAACTGCACTAAAACTGTAGTAACTGCACTAATACTGTAGTAACTGTACTGATACTGTAGTAACTGCACTAAAACTGTAGTAACTGCACTAAAACTGTAGTAACTGCACTAATACTGTAGTAACTGCACTAATACTGTAGTAACTGTACTGATACTGTAGTAACTGTACTAAAACTGTAGTAACTGCACTAATACTGTAGTAACTGCACTAATACTGTAGTAACTGTACTGATACTGTAGTAACTGCACTAAAACTGTAGTAACTGTACTAAAACTGTAGTAACTGCACATATACTGTAGTAACTGCACTAATACTGTAGTAACTGTACTGATACTGTAGTAACTGCACTAATACTGTAGTAACTGTACTGATAGTGTAGTAACTGCACTGATACTGTAGTAACTGTACTGATACTGTAGTAACTGTACTAATACTGTAATAACTGTACTGATACTGTAGTAACTGTACTAATACTGTAATAACTGTACTGATACTGTAGTAACTGCACTGATACTGTAGTAACTGTACTGATACTGTAGTAACTGCACTGATACTGTAGTAACTGCACTAATACTGTAATAACTGTACTGATACTGTAGTAACTGTACTGATACTGTAGTAACTGTACTGATACTGTAGTAACTGCACTAATACTGTAATAACTGTACTGATACTGTAGTAACTGCACTGATACTGTAGTAACTGTACTGATACTGTAGTAACTGTACTAATACTGTAATAACTGTACTGATACTGTAGTAACTGTACTAATACTGTAATAACTGTACTGATACTGTAGTAACTGCACTAATACTGTAATAACTGTACTGATACTGTAGTAACTGCACTGATACTGTAGTAACTGTACTGATACTGTAGTAACTGTACTGATACTGTAGTAACTGCACTGATACTGTAGTAACTGTACTGATAGTGTAGTAACTGCACTGATACTGTAGTAACTGTGCTGATACTGTAGTAACTGTACTGATACTGCAGGAATCCATATTAATGTAAGAACCTCTCAGCTAAGTGAAGAGAAACAACGTTCGTCTTTACTTTAAGACATGAAGGTCAGAATCGTGGTGATGAAACTGTCTCTCATGAGGACCGAACAGGAGAGGAACTTTTAGGGCCGGACGATTAATCCATTTTTATTTTCAATTACGATTTTGGCTTCCAATGATTATGAAAACAAGATAATCGAGATAAAATGATTATTGTGCCAGTTTCTGTTTCACAATGATGATCTGTGTGGATTATACAACATTTAATAAAATGGAAGCATCATGTTAAATAATTGTGATTTTTGCCATAATCGAGCAGCCCTAATTTTAACCCACCACATGTATCTCTAACAAATTGATCATTTTAATCCAAACTATGATCTTTCCATAAACCTAACCAGACCGTAACCACAACGCTGTCACATCATAAAACATCATGTCGTCCTGCTGATTCCTGCTGATAGAGACGCAAGATTAGAAAATGCTGCTGTGTCGTTCTGGAGTCACATGATCAAACCACAGATCTGGAGTTTAATGTGGAAGACTTGTTGGACAGACTGAAATTACATTCCATAGAGCCATGCTGCTAACGTGGCTGAAAATAGCATAAATAAATAGGACATTCTAAAGAGTGAACCCTGAACTTCTTCCTGCTGACGTGTCAGTTGGAGCTGCCATTAAAATGACGCAGCAATATTTTCATCAAATACAAATTACACCTGAGTCGACAGTTTGAAGCAGAGACACAGCAGAGAGGAGAGCTATCACGTAGCTTCTACCTGCAGGTATAAAAGTCCATATATAAGTTATTAATACATACATACCTGTACGCATGCATGCAGAGACACATGCACCCACATATCATTCCCATCTTTCGGGGTTAAGTGCTTCTCTGGCTGCATGGTTGAGGCTGATACATGTGACAGCAGATCAGTCTCCCATCAATCAGCTCCTCATCTTTTCTTTCCACACATCAGAAGTCTCTCCGCCGCCAGCTGAACAGATTAACCCTTAACACTCCATACAGGCCGTTAGCATCAACAGTCACAGTCAAATCTGAACACACGGACATCATACATCATCATACAAATACTGTTAGACTCAGTTTGACTTGCACTTTCTTTGGATACCAGTATTACTGTAAATATCTATAAATCCACTTAGAAATCATTTGAGTTACAATCTCAATTTGGTTTCATTCCGTCATCAAAGGAAGGAAAGTGGAATTTCAGACAGAAACATAACATTAGCACAAAGCTAACAGAGATCAGCGGGGCGGCGGATCACCATCGGCCCTGTGTAGGCAGATCGCTCCGTCTTTAGCGGCTCCTGGTCGGCCCTCTGTCTGCACGCCGCTCAGAATGAAACATGAGGATTTCATGCAGATTTCTGAAAGTCAGATAGATTTGAAGGAGCAGATGTTTCTGGTGTCAGTTTGTTGTTGGAGCAGCTGATAAAAAGTTTAAAACTGGAACATTTAGTTTGTAGACTACACGTGTACTGACAAAAACTAGGAAAAGAGATCAGGTTTCTCCCATTTTAGCTTCCTGTAAAATCTAGAATAGAATTTAAAATCCTTCTCCTAACTTACAAAGCCCTTAATGATCAGGCACCATCATATCTTGAAGAGCTCATAGTACCGTATTATCCCACTAGAACACTGCGCTCCCAGTATGCAGCTTACTGGTGGTTCCTACAGTCTCCAAAAGTAGAATGGGAGGCAGAGCCTTCAGCTATCAGGCTCCTCTCCTGTGGAACCATCTTCCAGATTCGGTCCGGGGTGCAGACACCCTCTCTATGTTTAAGAGTAGGCTTAAAACTTTCCTTTTTGATAAAGCTTATAGTTAGGGCCGACCAAGCTCGCCTTGGACCAGCCCTTAGTTATGCTGCTATAGGCCTAGACTGCCGGGGGAATTCCCATGATGCACTGAGCTCCTCTCTCCTCCTCCCTCTCCTCTCCATCTGTATGCATTCATGAACCATTAATGCATGTCACTAACTTGGCTTCTTCCATGGAGTTTTTGAGCTTTCTTGTCTCACAGGAAACCTTCAGCTGTGGACCAACTGCTGTCCAGTGTGACGCCTCATCGCTGCTGCTATTATTTTTAGTCATATTTCTATTATTATTGTTGTTTTTCCTTGCGGCTGTCACCAAGCGCTGTTCATGGAGGAATGTTGGGTCTCTGTAAATTAAAGAGTAGCTTTTTTAGCTCTGTTTTTGCTCTCTACCAACTCCTGAGGGAAATATCTGACTCTTTAGCTGCTAAACGCTCCACTATGTTCACCAGTTTGGTGCTGAGCAGGTAGTGTACTGTGGCTTTTTACAGCTTTTTCTCTGAAAACGACGCTATGAGAGCGCTGAGAGTGAACCAGAACAGTAAAGTTGCAGCCGGACAGATAAACAATGAGCTGAAACTCACTATAAAGCTTTGCAAAGCCAAGAGGAGCTGCAGAGTCACTCATAATTCTCTGTAGGTTCATCACTACTTTCATAGGTATTAGAAACATATATGTTATGGCTGCGTTAAAGATACGTGAGGTCAGGGCTAGAGAATGGTGTTGCCTGTCATGAGGCCCAGTAGACTTATGACAGCACAGCCTGATACCTACTGCAGAGCCTCTTGATTGGTCAAAACATGATTTAACATGAATTCTGGGACTCAGAGGAATTCTGAACCAACTTTTGCCACATTTTATTGTGTATTAATAACTGTGTGAACATACAAGCAAAAACTGGCTATTGCATAAAACTTTTTTTGCATATATAGCGCCGCTCTTATGCAAGATGAAAATGTCAATATATGGCAGCCTGGCTGAGACATGTAGTGACTCTTCAAGAAGCCAGTAAATAAAGCGAGAGAACAATGCAAACATACCACAGCAGAGCTCAGAAATTAAACAACATGACAAGAAAGCTGCAGGTCGCCATGACGATACAATAAACTGACACTCTCTCTGTCTGCCAGAGGCGTCTTCCCACAGCGTGCACCTGAAGTAGGACGCTGTCAGACAGGTGAGAGCTGACTGCCAGGAGGAGTTTCAGCCACTGTGAGCTCTTTGTGCTGAGAGGAAAAGTGCAATGCCAGCAGTAACATGATATACTGTGCAAGGATTTACTGGGCGTTATATCACACAGCCTGGAGGGACGTGTGAGTGTGCAGAAGTGGAAGAAGTACTATTTACTTAAGCAAGAGTACAATTAATTACAAAAATGTAAAAATAGTCCAGTTAAAGTACTGCATTAAATCATAATCATTCTTATTAAAGTTTAATGAGCTTTACTTATATAAAGCTGACAAGTATTCTCAGCTTTATATAAGTAAATACTATCAACTAAATTTACCAAAAGTAAGGAAAGTTTTACACACTCAAATCAAATGGTGGAGGGTAAATATAGTGCACTATACAGAAAATAGGGAGATTTCAGACACGATGACACAGTCAGATCCCACTCTTCAGTATTGCAGTAAAAGTACATAAGTATTATGAGCTTGATGTAGTTAAAGTATTGCAGTAAAAGTACATAAGTATTATGAGCTTGATGTAGTTAAAGTATTGCAGTAAAAGTACATAAGTATTATGAGCTTGATGTAGTTAAAGTATTGCAGTAAAAGTAGTGGTTTGGTCCCTCTGACTGATATATTATTATATATGACATCATTAGATTATTAATAGTGAAGCATCAGTGTTAGAGCAGCATGTTACTGTTGTAGCTGCTGGAGGTGGAGCTAGTTTACACTACTTTATATACAGTTAGCTAGTTTAGTCCAGTGGTTCCCAACCTAGGGGTGGGGCCCCTCCAAAGGGTCAGCAGATAAATCTGAGGGGTGGTGAGATGATTAATGGGAGAGGAAAGAAGAAAAAACAAAGTTCTGATACACAAATCTGTTTTCAGTTTTTGGACTTTTTCTCTAATCTTTGATTTTTGCTGAAATATTGGATCATTTGAACATTTATTGAAATGAAAGCATGTGAGAAGTTTAGAGGGAAAAATCACTATTTGGTGGAGCTGTTAACAACTCATAGACATGTGAAATGTGACCCCGACTACACACTGCTTTTATAGAAGATCTCAATTGAGATAAACTCTGGTTTGATCTTTAATAGTGTTTTAATGTAAAATCCAAACCAAACAGTAACTCTATTTCCCTCTGAAATGTTGTAAAATAGATGTATTAAGTATCATTAATATGGAAATACTCAAGTAAAATACAAGTATGTCAAGATTACACTGAGGTTCAGTACTGGAGTAACTTGGTTACATTCCACCTGTGGAGGTGTGGTGAACCCACCCCTCACCTGCAGTTCAGCCCACCTGAACACCTTTAAAAGGGGCAAACTGAGCCGTGGCTCCTCACTCTCCTCTCCAGCTCCCTCCAGCCAGAGAAGACAGACAGACAAACACCTTCTCCTCATCATGACGACCATGATGTACTCTTCGTCCTCACGGAGCTCCATGATTGGCGGTGGCCTGGGGCGAGCATCCCTCGGTGGAGGCATGAGCTCATTCAGCATGGCGGGAGGAGCAGGAGGTGGCGGTGTGAGGGTCTCTCAGGCCAGCAGGAGCTTCTCTTCCAGCGGCGGCGGCAGCTTTGGCTTTGGTGGCGGAGCAGGTGCAGGTTTTGGTGGTGGAGCAGGTGCAGGTTTTGGTGGAGGTGCAGGATTCGGGGCTGGCTTCGGCGGAGGAGCGGTGATGGAAGACAGCGTCATCGGCAACGGGAAGTTCACCATGCAGAACCTGAACGACCGCCTGGCCACCTACCTGGCCAAGGTGGCGGCACTGGAGAAGGCCAACGCTGACCTGGAGATGAAGATCAGGCAGTTTGTGGAGAGCAAGGTCGGCCCTTCCACCAGAGACTACAGCGCCTTCTTAGTCACCATCGCAGAGCTGCAAGGAAAGGTGAGGAAGAGGGGCAGCATGGGAAATGGTGTTCTGAGTCGTCTGTAGTTTTAGCTCTAGTCCAGGGATTCTCAGCCCTGATGCCTTTTATTAAACTTTTCAAAAATCTAACCATTAAAGAAATGTTATATACAGGAAAAAAAAAACTACAGGAGCCAAAAAGAGCCGAGGTTGTAAGAATTAACTCAAGATAATTAACACAAGATAAATGATGAGACAATTAACTCAAGAATAAAAAAAAACATTATTGCAACATTTGGCTTCCGTACACAATGGAAATAAATAAAGGAAAGAAATAAAAGAAGCAGCACAACAAAAAAACTTCTTCTTTTGTTCACATTTTTTTCAGTAAAAACCAAATAAACCAAATAAAATCCAGCTTCTAAATAAATGAACTTTAGAAGAAAAAAATAACTACAGAAAGGGTTACTGTGAGTTGTTTTCTTATAATTCAATTATCAATGAAAAACAAAAGACATTATTAACTTGTGAACTTGAGAATAAAATTATTGCATCTGATTATCTGATAACAAAGAAGATTGAGGCGGTGAGGATACAGCAGGACTCAGAGGTGTTGGATGGACGACACCTGTGTGTTAGAGATCCAGGTGAGGCTGCCGCGCCCCTCAGAACAAACTCTCATCAGTTTATTAAGACTCAGCTGACTTTATGGTGATATTTTAGCTTCGTAAAGGAATCCTGAATATAAATAGATCATCGACAAATTAATCAGTGCTGAGAATAATTGTGTGATTGGTTGGAGTCATGTGGGTGTGAAATATGTTTGAATCTTATTGGGTGGAGTAGACTGGGGGGGTGGGGGGCTCTCAGTGATCGGATCTATGTCTCTGTAAAAGTAGGTCGACCATAAAGCATTTTTGTCAATAAATTTGTACTCTACACTTTCTCTCATGTACTGTCCCTTGAATTTATTTATTTATTTTACTTTTATCGTATCCTATTATACTTTACTTTGTTTGTATATTATCTTTATACAACACATATAGCATATTTCTTTATTTCCCATGTATATCGAGATACTTGGACACATAAGTGGAAGGAATAAAGCTCCATTTGATCTTATTTTATTTGTAAGAAACAAAAAGCTCATTTTAGTCTCATGTTTTCACAGTACATCTGTGTATTTACACATCTGTGTATTTACACATGTCTATAAATTAGTGATGATGTACTTTGAGGTCTTTTGACCCAACAAACTTTCATCTTTTGGATTTGTGATGAATTGATCTTTTTTTGCATCTGAAAGCCTCCGCTGGTGTTATGTAGTGTTTGGTGCTGGTTCAGATGCAGGACTGATGTCATCTGTCTGATCTGGTTATAAAAACTTTATTGTTTTTGTTTTCAGATCCAGGACGCCATCATCGCCAAAGGTACAATCATACTGAGCATTGACAACGCCAAGCTGGCTCAGGACGACTTCAGAATCAAGTCAGTAACTTGTTTCTTTACTCTTCTTTCTTTCTTTCTTTCTTTCTTTCTTCTTTTTCTCTGAATGAATATAAAAAATAAATAGTTGATTTGCATCATTAGAATCAGCTGATTGATCATGTGATCCTTTCAGACCTTTAGTCTCTGTTTTTTGCACTTTGAGTTTTTGTTTTTGAAACAACAATAAAACAAAACCTGCCAGAGAAGTTACATATAATCAAATTAAGTAAAAACATTTTTATTCTGCAACTGCAGCATGTATACAGAGTAGACAAAAATATAGTCCGTACCCATCATCCCTCTTTTCAAAACAAGAGGAAGACTATAAAATCTTCACCAAAGTAGAAACAAGTGGGAAATAAACTAGAATACAAGCAGTTACATGACATCTATGTTTCAAAAGCTTAATATTTGTATCTTAAAGCTCTACCTGACTCTTAAGATAAAAACACAGAGACATGTATTTTTCACTCAGCTAAAAAGCAAGAAGTTGACCTTTAATCAGCAGGAGAGTTACAACCAGCCGCGTGGCTCCCTCTGCTGGCTGCTGTCAGAACTGCAGTAGGTGGATCTGAACCTGTTGGAAAAACACCTCAAACTGTCAACTGACAACATCCTCTGAACATTATTAAATAATTAGTCTGTTGTAAAATAAAATATGGGCTCAAATTAGATTCAAAAAGATTTCAAGTTCTGAAATTATATCCAGAAATTACTTCAAAGTCTTTAGTTGTATATGTGAAAAGTTTTATGTCATTTATTTATTTAATACAATACACATTAATTAACAGAATTAATTGGCAGATGCTGACATTTGTGAATGTTTAGCAAAGATTTATAGTTGAAGAAAAATGTTTGTGCATAAAAATTGTGCACAATTTTTGTAATTACAAATTTTTGTCCTGCTTTTTGTGGTAAAGTCAGAACTCTCGACATATTTAGCAGCATCCTTACGATCATTCATACATAAAAACAATAACAACAAGCTTTACAAACAGGACAAATAAAACAAACACAACTGATTAAACCAGTAAAGTGATATTACATATTCTCCCAGAATATTGGACATTCAACATAAAACCAACAACGGAAGTATTGCACATGTACATATGGATCTGTTATACAGTGCTCTGTGATGTAACGTTCTACACACTCACAAATTTGAATTTCACAGATTTACAAACTGTGATATACAAGCACAGACTTTGAAATCATTTTGCAAACTCAAAATTTAACTATTTATTCTATTGGCCCATATCTGATCCCATCCCGTGACCTCTCTGCAGGTTTGAGAACGAGCTGTCAATGCGTCAGGGGGTGGAGGCCGACATCGCCGGGCTGAAGACGCTGCTGGGAGACCTGGGTATGGCCAAGACCGACCTGAGCATGCAGATCGAGAGCCTGAAGGAAGAGCTGGTGTCCATGAAGAAGAACCAAGAGGAGGTACGCTGATGCCCTCTTTACAGGAACACTAATAAACACTTCTGTCAACTCCATCTTTTGTTTAGTTAAGTTTTTTAATTATCTCTTGTTTGTTTTTAAAAGTGGAAAACTTGACTGGTTTGGAACAACCTAAAAAAGTCTATATTTTCTGTTCCTGTTGAGTAAAGTCATGACAGTAAACTGATTAGAATAGATTTCAGTCGTATGAAATCTGCTGACATGCCGTAAAATCTCCTGATAAACTTGGAGATCTTGTTTCATGACCGAGCGCTGCCTCCCTCCTCCTGCAGGACCTGATTTCCATGAGAACTCAGATGAGCGGCCAGGTGAACGTAGAGGTGGACGCCGCTCCTCAGGACGACCTCACCAAGGTCATGGAGGACATCAGAGAACACTACGAAACCGTCACCGCCAAGAACAGCAGAGAGCTGGAGTCGTGGTTCCAGGCAAAGGTGAGAAATACAACAGTCTGTGTAAAGAGGAACATCTACAGATCAGGTTGTCTTTGATGAGTTTCGGTGACGTCCTCCTCTTCCTCCTCTCAGACGGAGGTCCTCAATCAGGAGGTGGCGACCACAGAGATGACGCTGAAATCGTCAACGTTGGAGGTGAAGGAGGTGAAGACTCAGCTTCAGGCTCTGGAGATCGAGCTCCAGTCACAGATCAGTATGGTAAGAACACCAACACTCTGATTTTTAATAGTAAATGTGTAAATGTGTTGTAAAACACAAGTTTTTATAAAACACACCTGTAGTGTGTTAATATTAATGCATCCATGGCTTTAAATATTTTGTGTTGCTACATGTATATCAGGTATGTTTATTTTTTAAAAAACATTTTATTTTGGTTTTAAATCAGTTCTAAATTACTTAGTAAGATACATTAAACTGTCCATGTAGAGACGACAACGATAACGACTCCTTGTGGTCCAGGTAGAGACAACAATGGACTCCCAAGGTGTCCATTTAGAGGCAAGAGACAATAACCGACTCTCAGGTGTCCACGTCAAGACAATACAAGACTTCCAGGTGTCTATGTAGAGACAAAGACACCCTAATATCCACGTAGAAACAAACTGATTATCAGGTGTCCATGTCGAGACAATAACAGACTCCCGGGTGTCCACATGGACTCCCAGGTATCTACGTAGGGACACTAGTAGACACACTAATGTCCATGTAGAGACAATAACCAACTCAGGGGTCCTGATGGACTCCTAGGTGTCTATGCAGAAACAATTAAAGACCCTCCGGTGTTCACATAGAAATGATAATGGACTCCAAAGTGTCCATCTAGAGACAACAACAATGATAATTGTCCCTGGCTGTTGCTGCTGTTATTGTTATTGTTATGATTGCTGTTATTCTGTCCCCCCCCTCCTCTCCCTCCCCCCTCGTTCTTTCTCTCTCAACCCAACCGTTCAAAGCAGATGGCTGCCCACCAAGAATCTGGTTCTGCTTGAGGTTTCTACCCGTTAAAGGGGAGTTTTTCCTTACCACTGACACCAAGTGCTGCTCATGGGGGAATTGTTGGGTCTCTTTAAATTAAAGAGTACGATCTAGACCTGCTCTATGTGATAAGTGCCCTGAGATGACTTTTGTTGTGATATGGCGCTATATAAATAAAAATTGATTGATTGATTGATTGATTGATAATGACTCCTTGGGGTCCAAGTAGACACAATAAAAGACTCTTGGGTGTCTACAACAACGTACTCGGGTGGAAATGTCCCTCTTGTGTTCTTCACTTTCACTTGATGATTATTTTTGTGTATCTGGAAACCTCATTGTTTATTATCACGTCCATCCAGTTGTCCAGCGGTCCAGTTTCCGACCTCTGTCTCTAACCCGTCTGTCTCCTGCAGAAAGCGTCTCTTGAAGCCAACCTGGCTGAAATCCAGAACCGCTACGGCATGCAGATGAGCCGCTTCCAGATGGAGGTGGGCAGCATGGAGGAGCAGCTGGTGCAGCTGAGGGCCGACCTGGAGCGTCAGGGACAGGAGTACCAGATGCTGCTGGACATCAAGACCAGGCTGGAGATGGAGATCGCCGAGTACAGGAGGCTGATGGACGGAGAGGGAGTTGGGTAAGACGAGATCACAGTTACAGACCAACACGCCAGGAATCTGTTCACTCATTCAGACAAGATGAACATCACAGGGAGAGGTCATAACTCAAATCTGAACACAGACATGCAACCCGTGGTGAAAAGTAACAAAGTACATTTACTCAAGTGATGTACTTGAGTACTATTTTGAGGCACTTGTACTTGTGCTTGAGTATTTCCATGTGAGGCTACTTTATACTTCCACTCCACTACATGTCAGAGGGAAATATTGTATTGGGAAATATGGGAAATATGTATTTGAGACATTTGGAAACACTGGTTGACATTTTTCACCATTTTCTGACATTTTATGGACCAAACAACTAATCGATGAATCGAGGAAATAATAGACAAATTAATCAATAGTGAAAATACTCATAAGTTGCAGCTTTAAGGCCCAAATACACTGAAAGTGTCTGACACGTGTGTTTTGAAGTACGCCTTGTTTTAAATGGCCAAATGGCTAAATGGCCTTTAGTTTGGACTGTTGGTCCAGTGAAACAATATTCTCCCTTGACGTCACCCTTGAGTCTGGGGAATTATAACAGACATTTTTCTCCATTTTCTGATGTTTTACAGACAAAATGATCAATTGAGAAAACAATCAATAGAATAATCATCATTAGTTGCAGCTTTACTAACACATCGCTCTTTTCTGCCTCTTCTAGATCTTCAATGTCCTCCTCTTCCTCCTCTTCCTCCTCCGCCACCACCACTACCACCACCACCACCACAAAAGTCATTACCGAGGTGATCGAAGAGACCATCTGAGTCCAATCACCTGTCTGTCTGGCTGGGGGGCGGAGCCTAATCTCAACCTATCCCCTGTCTGCAGTCTGAATCAGAGCTCCGAAGCTCTTCTGTCACTTCACATTCATCTTCTGCCGTCATTTAAACCACGATCAGTACAAAGATCATGAATCTGTGAGAGGAAAACTTTGTTTGCAGCTGTACAAACAAACATTCTGTCTGTTGCTTCAAGGAATAAAACTCGACTAAAATCAACTAACAGTGTCTGTATGTTTCTGAGGAAAAGTGTCTCAAAGTAAAACATGTGTCTTACTGGAGAAAATGTGGTCACACTTTATCCCATAGGCCTGTAGTTTCTACAGTGGTGGAAAGTAACTCAGTACATTTACTCAAGTACTGTACTAAAGTACTATTTTGAGGTATTTATACTTTACTTGAGTATTTCCATGTGATGCTACTTTCTACATTTCAGAGGGAAATATTGTACTTTCTACTCCACTACATTTATTTGACAGCTTTAGTTACTTTTCAGATGAAGATTTGACACAATGGATAATATAACAAGCTTTTAAAATACAACACATTGTTAAAGATGAAACCAGTGGTTTCCAACCTTTTTGGCTTTTGACATCTTACAAAAAGCAGTGTGTAGTCGGGGTCACATTTCACATGTCTATGAGTTGTTAACAGCTCCACCAAATAGTGATTTTTCCCTCTAAACTTCTCACATGCTTTCATTTCAATAAATGTTCAAATGATCCAATATTTCAGCAAAAATCAAAGATTAGAGAAAAAGTCCAAAAACTGAAAACAGATTTGTGTATCAGAACTTTGTTTTTTCTTCTTTCCTCTCCCATTAATCATCTCACCACCCCTCAGATTTATCTGCTGACCCTTTGGAGGGGCCCGACCCCTAGGTTGGGAACCACTGGACTAAACTAGCTAACTGTATATAAAGTAGTGTGAACTAGCTCCACCTCCAGCAGCTACAACAGTAACATGCTGCTCTAACACTGATGCTTCACTATTAATAATCTAATGATGTCATATATAATAATATATCAGTCAGAGGGACCAAACCACTACTTTTACTGCAATACTTTAACTACATCAAGCTCATAATACTTACGCACTTTTACTGCAATACTTTAACTACATCAAGCTCATAATACTTATGTACTTTTACTGCAATACTTTAACTACATCAAGCTCATAATACTTATGTACTTTTACTGTAGTAGGATTTTTCATGCAGGACTTTTACTTGTAATGGAGTATTTTTACATAGCTTTCTTGGTACTTTTACTTGAGTAAAGTATCTGAGTACTTCATCATTTCTTCACTAAGTCTGTCCTCATCACACTTTAATTGATACAACACCTTTTCCTCCTCAGGCAAGCATTGAAACTTTTTTCGATATTTTTTGATTTTCTAGTTTTTCATGCACAAATTGAAAATGTGAATAAAAACAGCTTGATGAAGATACCGTCTGTCTCTCAGGTGATGGAGTTTCCCTAGAGTGAATTCTCTCCTGATGAAGAGGATGATGATGAAGAGTGAGATCTGACTGTGTCATAGTGTCTAAAATCTCCCTATTTTCTGTATAGTGCACTATATTTACCCTCCACCATTTGATTTGAGTGTGTAAAAGTTTCCACTATTTAGTACCTGAAAAACTTTACAATGAAAAGTTCTGTTCTAAATAAAAACATGAGTCAGTGATGCTGAAGCGTTTTATTGTAGAGAAAGAATCAGAATAACAAGTTGTAAGAGTAAAAAGCTGCAGTAGGATGTGATGTGTAATAGTACTTTTACCTTGTTGTAACAGTACTAATGCAGGTACAGAAGTATCACAACTGCACAAGCGTCAAATCTAAAATCAGCGATTACATGAGAGAGAAAGTGAAAGCTAACAGGATCATCACCAACCTGCTGTTTCTGTCTTTAAATGTGATTTGTTAAATTTAACGATAATCATAGGTTTGGTTTGACTTTGAACAGCAAAGTTTGTAAGATACAGGAAGTAGCTCATGTTAAACTCTGATAATTTATCTGCCAATTCTTTCCACCATCCTCTGTTTCCCAGCTGGAGTGAAGTTCAGGTTCCCTCCAATCACCACAAAACCCTGCAACCACAACAACACAGGTAATGACAGGTTACTAACTAAACTAATCTTCATCTCTGATATTAAAACGTCTCCAGATGACGCTTTTTCTCAGGTTGTTGTTAAACTCAGTCACTCCCTCACTTCCCGTCTATTTGTTTTTTTTTATGTCACAGTGTGAGAATTGTTAAAAAAAATCTTTAGAGTCTTTAGAAACCTGAACTATTTCATTGTAAGAGTTTTGTTTTGTTTTGTTCATATTTAGGATCAGTGTAAGACATTTAAAGTTTAATGTGTTCGTGTCTTACTTTAAAGGGTACGTCGAGGCAGCAGGAAGTCACCATGACATTGCCACTCAGACTGTAGTTGATGTTGAAGATCTCTTCGTTGTGAGCATTATGAAGTTCATACAGCATTTCATGGTGTCATGGTGAGTTCCTCCAACATGTTGTTGATTTTAGGCACAACTGATGTCTGAACAGCAGGACACAACTACAGACAGACAGACAGACAGACAGGGCTGTTATACAGGTACTAGTGGACTTTTTGACATTAACTTAGTTCATCAGTTTTATGTCCGCTGCCAATGTCCTTTTGCCAATTTGCATGCCTCTGTTAATGCTTTCAATTCTGCTGCTTGTGCAGAGAAGTGTGTGGGGAGTGGTTCTGCTTTCAGTGTTTCATGTTGTGTTACTATAGCATAACCCTTTTTACACCAGTGTTTTGATCTGTGGATGCTGATCCGTCCACGAACAGCTCCACATAGTGTGCTTGCTTCATTTGGCTATCTCTGTGCTCACTATTCTAGGATCATATTTCACAAGCTGTATAACATGACATAAACCTGTCAATTTGCCAACTGTCACTCTCTTGTCTGTGCACTATGACCAAATTACACATCAGAACTCTTTCATGTAGGTTTACTGGACAACATGATGACAAGAGTGATTGAATCTTTTTCCATCCTTGTCTGTACTGGTAAAGGAACAGTGAACCATTCTCTGATAATATCACCACTAGCTCCCACTGTTACCAGTGTTCTCCTGCTCACTTTTTGGAGCTGGAGTCAAATCACATCTCTTCCTTACTTATTCTGTTGTCTCTGACTAAGTAATAAGTTAAAATAACTTTTTTGCCTGAAATCTGTACTGAGTGTGGGCATAGCTTTGTAGGCTTCATGTAAAAACACTTCAAAACTTGGTTTGTCAGTGTTTTTGTTACCATTAGCTACTCTCTTTTTTTCTGTTTTAATGGCCTCTTGACCCCATTGTGCTTGTATCTGTGTTTGTGTGAGTGTCTGTGTTCTCACTATGTCTCTGATTTTCTAGGTCCTGACCTTTCCCCGACCGCGCACACTGTCAGTCTCCACCTTCTTCTTTGTCTTCTGGGTTTTGTCTGCTTGCTGTTCCTGCTGCCTCTGCCCCATCCTGCTCGCCTGTAGCCTCGTCCCCTGCCACGGTCATGGATGTGACTGTATATTTTGAAAGGATCTGGCGTTCCACCAAAGAGAGTAGGCAGAGTCTTGCTTAGTCTGGCAAGATAGTCTAAAAACATATAGGAAGGCCCTCTATAATGCCAGAGTCGCCTATTACTCAGCATTAATATAAGAGAATAAAAACTGCCCTAGGTTCCTTTTCAGCACTTTGGCCAAGCTGACAAAGAGTCATAACTCTATTGATCCATGTATTCCTATAGCTCTCAGTAGTAATGACTTTATGAGCTCCTCTCCTGTGGAACCATCTTCCAGATTCAGTCTGGGGGGCAGACACCTTCTCTACGTTTAAAAGTAGGCTTAAAACTTTCCTTTTTGATAAAGCTTATAGTTAGGGCCGAGCAGGCTCACCTTGGATCAGCCCTTAGTTATGCTGCTATAGGCCTAGACTGCCGGGGGACTTAACATAATGCACTGAGCTCCTCTCTCCTTCCCCTCCTCTCCATCTGTATGCATTCATATAACATCAATGCATGTTACTAACTTGGCTTCTTCCCCAGAGTTTTTTGTGCTTTTTCATCTCGCAAGGAAACCCTGGGTTGCAGGCCGAACCTTTGCGGTCCTTTGCAGTCCTGTTGATATCCTTCCCCAGCTATTGCCATTGCTATTGCTATTGCTGCTGTAATTGTTATTGTTATGATTCTCCCCCATCCCCATCCCCCTCTCCTTCCCTCCTCTTTCTTTCTCTCTCTCAACCTAACCTAGAGTCCGGTTCTGCCTGTTAAAGGGGAGTTTTTACTTACTGCTGTAGCCAGGTGCTGCTCATGGGGAAATTGTTGGGTCTCTGTAAATTAAAGAGTATGGTCTCGACCTGAAAAGTGCCCTGAGATGACTTTTGCTGTGATTTGGCGCTATATAAATAAAAATTGATTGATTGATTGATTGATATTGTCATCACTCCTTGTGACTGACTTTGGAACATGGCCAGCTGGGCTGTCTGAAGCTTTGTGCTGTCTGGCACTTGATCTTTTTCTTTTCATTGTCTCTGAATCTTCTTCCGGAATGTACGGCATATCTCTGTATAGCTGCCAATATTCCTCTATCATAATCAATACAATGTCTCTTTACTTCAGACTGTATCTCCGGCAGCAGACCTCGGATGAAGACGGATTTCAGATGTGTTTCCCCTTGTGTCATCTTGGTTGTTGCAGGTCTTGTGAGACCACTGTTTGCATCTTCTAGTGGGTTTGGCAGTTCTTCACTCACTCGTACCATGTCTCTGTGTGTCCATGGTCTGAACACACTTTATGTTTGGAGGATCACATTGTTGGCGTCTCTGTCATTAGGAGGGAGAACACCCTCCACCATGGGGAAGATACCACCCATCTCCTGTTCCTCATCTCCCTCTGGATCTGTGGGATAAGAAACAGCTTGTGTCTTGCTTCTAGTGTGCACATATGGTGGTCCTTGTCCTGGGCTGATCTGCACTGGAGGTGCTACAGGGGGTGAAAGTGGTCTTCTGGTGCCCCTCCCTGGACCTCCCAACTCTTGTTGGTGGTGGTGGCTCAAGAACCTCAGGGTATTCAGCGAAGGTGGTGAGGTCAGGACAGATGCCAGGACCATTCTTCCTCTCCTTTGGGGTTGTTTTGTGGCTGGAGACGTCATGGCGGGCCCAGGTTCGGGTTCCCACCACTTATCTGCTTTTAGGACAATTCACAAATCTTTAGTAATCTCTGCCTATATATATCTGTTTACTCTGCCTGTATTCTGCTTCTTTCTGTCAGTACAACATCAATATATTTGCTTTAGGGAAACATGGAATAACTTTTGGAAGTAATGAAAAAGGAAATGAAAATGAATTAATTCTTAAAAATGTATTCTTAATACTTAAGAAATTGGCTTGACTGCAAAATATCATTCAAGATTCATTTTCAACATTTGACTTTAAAAATCCTTGAAAATTGAGATATTCTGTATCATCACGTTGCCCCATCAACACATCAGCAGTTACGATTTGTTTATCACAGTGTTTTATCACAAATGACAAATTTCAACTCATCATTGTTCTTTGTATCACATTGTTGAATGGACTTCCTTACAGCCAAGAGGAAATAACCATCTCATGTTATGCATCTATAAAGCTTCCAAACTACCTCAAATCTCTCCTCTCACTTAAATCTACAGAACACGATCCAGTAACTACTGAACCTTAGATATTCCTCATATATCAATCAATCAATCAATTTTTATTTATATAGCGCCATATCACAACAAAAGTCATCTCAAGGCACTTTTCACATAGAGCAGGTCAAGACCGTACTCTTTAATTTACAGAGACCCAACAATTCCCCCATGAGCAGCACTTGGCGACAGCGGTAAGGAAAAACTCCCCTTTAACGGGTAGAAACCTCAAGCAGACCCCGGCTCTTGGTGGGTGGCCATCTGCTTTGACCGGTTGGGTTGGGAGAGAGAAAGAGAGAGGGAAAGGGGGAGGGGGGACAGAAGAACAACAATCATAACAATAACAATAAGTATAAGCATCAATAGCCAGGGAAGGATGCCATCAGGACTGTGAAGGACCGCGAAGGCTCGGCCCAGAACCCAGGGTTTCCTGTGAGATGAGAAAGCACAAAAGACTCCGGGGAAGAAGTAAATATATATACACCACTATATGCATTAATGTTGGCAGAACTGGTTTCAGGTGATACGCACCTTTTGAACTGCCAATTGCCCTCAAACTTGAGTCTTACATTCACTTTGGAGATTTTAAAGTGTCATTATCTTTTTTAGGATTCTTGTAACTGTTTTTATTTATTCATTGTTTATTGTGTGGTTATGTTATATCTGTGTTCCTGTCTTATGAATGTTTCTTGTTTGCTGTTTAATTAATGCACAATGTTCCTACTGTACATTCATAATTTTATCTATGTTTCTTCTTTAGGGAGTTTTCTTCTCTGCCTCTGTTTACTGAGGAGTAGAGGTTAAAGGCCAAATCTCAGCTTGCTTTAATTAGCTGATCCACACCTGGAGAACCAGCAGTGAAACATGTTCACGAGAGTCAGACGACAGACTGATATTACATTATATTGTTCACTTAGCTGTAAGATAGTATAACATAAAACAATATAACATAATCTAAAGACAATAAACATAAGAGTAAAAATATCCATAACACCCAATGAACTTTCATCTTTTAGATTTGTGATTAACTGATCCTTTTTTGCATCTGAAACCTTCCATTGATGTCATGTGGTGTTCCGTGCTGGTTCAGATGCAGGACTGCTGTCATTGAGTTTTTGTTTTTGAAACAACAATAAAACAAAACCTGCCAGAGAAGTTACACATAATCAAATTAAGTACAGATGTTTTTATTCTGTAACTACAACGTGTAACCAGAAGAGACAAAAATATAGTCCATACCCATCATCCCTCTTTTCAAAACAAGAGGAAGACCATAAAATCTTCACCAAAGTAGAAACAAGTGGGAAATAAACTGGAATACAAGCAGTTACGTGACATCTATGTTTCAAAAGCTTAATATTTGTATCTTAAAGCTCTACCTGACTCTTAAGATAAAAACACAAAGACATCTATTTTTCACTCAGCTAAAAAGCAAAAAGTTGACCTTTACAGCAGCAGGAGAGTCAGAGTTACAACCAGCCACGTGGCTCCCTCTGCTGGCTGCTGTCAGAACTGCAGTAGGTGGATCTGAACCTGTTGGAAAAACACCTCAAACTGTCAACTTACAACATCCTCTGCAATGTTATTAAATAATTAGTCTGTTGTAAAATAAAAGATGGGCTCAAATTAGATTCAAAAAGATTTCAAGTTCTGAAATTATATTCAGAATTGAATATTGGGGAAATATGGGAAATATGTATTTGAGACATTTCACCATTTTCTGACATTTTATGGACCAAACAACTACTTGATTAATCAAGGAAATAAAAGACAAATTAATCAATAGTGAAAATACTCATAAGTTGCAGCTTTAAGGCCCAAATTCACTGAAAGTGTCTGATGTGTGTTTTGAAGTATACCTTGTTTTAAATGGCCGAATGTGCATCAAAAGCTTTATGAGGCTCATCAAATAATAATTTTTAGTGCGTTTAGGCCTTTAGTTTGGACTGTTGGTCCAACGAAACAAGATTCTCTCTTGACATCACCCTGACTCTGGGTAATTATATTTTCTGATGCTTTACAGACAAAATGACAAATTGAGAAAACAATCAATAGAATAATCATTGTTTGTTGCAGCTTTGCTAACACAAAGCTCTTCTAGATCTTCAATGTCCTCCTTGTCCTCCTCTTCCTCCTCCGCCACCACCACTACCACCACCACCACCACAAAAGTCATTACCGAGGTGATTGAAGAGACCATCTGAGACCAATCAACTGTCTGGCCGGGGGCGGAGCCTAATCTCAACCTATCCCCTGCTTCTAGTCTGAATCAGAGCTCCGAAGCTCTTCTGTCACTTCACGTTCATCTTCTGCCGTCATTTAAACCACGATCAGTGCAAAGATCATGAATCTCTGAGAAGAAAACTTTGTTTGCAGCTGTACAAACAAACATTCTGTCTGTTGTTTCAAGGAATAAAACTCGACTAAAACCAACTAAAAGTGTCTGAGTGTTTCTGAGGAAAAGTGTCTCAAAGTAAAACACGTCTTTAAAGTTTTTACTGGAGAAAATGTGGTCACACTTTATCCCATAGGCCTGTAGTTTTTACAGTGGCGGAAAGTAACTCAGTACATTTACTCAAGTACTGTACTAAAGTACTGTTCTGAGGAACTTGTACTTTACTTGAGTATTTCCATGTGATGCTACTTTATACTTCCACTCCACTATATTTCAGAGGGAAATATTGTACTTTCTACTCCACTACATTTATTTGACAGCTTTAGTTACTTTTCAGGTGAAGATTTGAGACAATGGATAATATAAAAAGCTTTTAAAATACAACACATTGTTGAAGATGAAACCAGTGGTTTCCAACCTTTTTGGCTTTTGATGTCTTACATTAAACAGTGTGTAGTTGGGGTCACATTTCACATGTCAATGAGTTGTAAACAGCTCCACCAAACAGTGATTCTTTCCCTCTAAACTTCTCACATGCTTTCATTTCAATAAATGTTCAAATGATCCAATATTTCAGCAAAAACTTTGTTTTTTCTTCTTTACTCTCCCATTAATCATCTCATGACCCTTCAGATTTATCTGCTGACCCTTTGGAGGTTTGGTGTGACTGACTGAAAACAGCAGGCTGTGAGATAAAGAAAGAAAGCTCATGTTAAACTCTGATCAGCTATGTGCCGATTCCTTTCACCACCTTCTGCCCCCCAACTGGAGTGAAGTTCTGGTTCCCTCCAATCACCACAAAGCCCTGCAACCACAACAACACAGGTATCAACAGGTAGTAAAAGGTAGTGATGTGTAGCAACAGGTAGCAACAGGTAGTGACAGGTAGTGAAGCGTAGTGACAAGTAACAGATGTTTTGCATTATTAAGTATAATACCAATTGTTATGAACACCATATAAATCAAATAATCAATCAATGACAGACCATGACATGTCAGTTTAAAAAGAGTGGATTAAAACAAACTCTAGTTTGGGTAAATAACACCAACAGTAAAATAAAGAAAGGACACTAACACTGGATCAACACAACATTAACCCAGTACTGTATTGTGTTGCTGGTATATTGACCCAAACTGGCTCAAATTTGAACCCAGTTATTATAAGCATGTGGTAGAGTGCCACAAAGCCACACAAGTCCCTTTGCTTCCTCAGTGTCATGGATTCCACAAAATGTTGGACACACTCCTTTGAGACTCTGGTCCATGTTGACATGATTGCATCACATCATTTCTGCACATTCAGGCTGCAACTCTCCGGTTGTACCATATCCCAAAGCTGTTCTATTGGATTCAGTTCTGATTACTGGAGAGGCCACTGAAGTACACTGGACTCCTTGTCATGTTTATGAAACCAGTTTGAGACTTCTGCTTTGTGACATGGTGCATTATCATGCTGGGAGTAGCCATTATAAGATGGTAAATCGTGGCCATAAAGGAAGTCACATGATCGGCAACAATACTTTGATAATTGATTGGTGTTAAGAGGCTCATACTACTACACCAGCAGCAGCCTAGACTAGTGACACAAGGCAGGTTGGGTCCATGGATTCATGCTGCTGACTATCTGAAAATACAGATTCATTGGATCAGGCTTCGTTACTTTACTTTTTGAATGTTGTCCTAATATTACTTTTTTAATGCTAACATTACTTCTTTAATGCTAACATAACCTTTTAAAATGCTAAAATTACTTTTTTTGCTTTTCACATTAGTTTTTCAAATGCTAACATAATGACATATGTCTGTAATGAAGTCATGGAGTCAAAAACAGGTTTGAAGTGCAGTGGAACAGACTCAGGATTAGGTCAAGCATCTCCATTACCTTCAGCTACAAACTGAAGCTCCTCAGTTTGTAGAGAATGTTTGCACTTACTATTTTTCACATGCTGTCAGCTGTGTACCAAATAACGTGACTGTATCATGCTCTCTTTTTGTGTTTTTTTTAGATTTTTATTTTAAGTTATTCACAGGTAAGTTCTGATTCTGTTTCATGATTGTTGGATAGATTTAGTTTATTTATTTATTTGGAAAATCTAACATGGATTTATCTCCAATGTTGCTGTTTACATGTTCAATCGACCTTTATGAAAATGGACACAATCAATGTCTGACATTAGAAAATATTACAAAGTAAAAAACTGGCAACAACCAGACATAATAAATATTTTAACCATGTAAATCTGTATAAATAAAAGCTGAGTAATTTCAGGTAGAAATGAAGGATTGGAATGATGAGTTTTTAAATAGAGCGACACTGCCATAACAGCAATGGAACTGAACATATTTACACTGACAATGAAAGCTAAGATAGTTTTGTTGGTCACAGATGAAGGTCATCTGTGTGTGGACGTTATTCAGTTTCTAAACGCTCATCTGAATTCTGCAGCAGTTTCACTCCTGAATCCTGCACGTTGTTGTTACTTAGTTCCAGGTCTCTCATACTGGAGGGCTGACAATGAAATAAAAATAACTCAATATACATATATACACTTAAAACAATCTACTTCATCTGCATTTTTTTTTTGTGAAATTTGTATCTTCCATCTAAAACACAGAATTTTTTTGTGCTTTCCATAATAGTGGCATAAGAGAAAAATCAAAGTAGGAAAAATTTAAATGCCAACTTGTAAACTTGTGTTGTATTCTTAATGCAATAACCCCACTTAAAATCAAGTTTAGTGTCCTTGATAATGTTCAATTTGCTTTACTGCCTTATTATTGGTTTTCGTGTGTTTAAATATTAACTTAAAAAAAGACATTGAATGTTTTTTTTTTTTTTAATCAGAAAACATGCAGAGGAGGTTGAAGTATGTTTTTTTGCCCTGAATACTGTCTGCAGGTTTCCTCTTCAGGTTCCATCCGGTGCCAACGACCTAAACCAGCATGTCAGGGGCTCTTCTCATTTCTCTATTTTGTGCCTCCTCGTCTCCTCTCTCCTCCGTCCTCCTGCTTGTGACCTGGAAATCGATCTCAGCGCGCCATGTTTAAGGGTGTCTCAATTCCTACAATGCATCTCGCGGAGAGAGGAGGCTTGCCGGAGGAGCTATAAGCAAGGATACACAGATGTATCCTTTGCAGAAGTTTTTCGACACCCGTGATGTATAGAAGAGGCATTACACACAGCTGGAATATACAAACCATTTGTAGTGCTTCACACAATAAAATATATAAAGGATATATGTGTGTGTGTGTGCGTGTACGTTAAATAAAATATAACAATATGACATCTGTGCATTCTTGTCATATTATGCCATGTTGTAATTTGAATTAAAAGTAAATATATAAGTTGTCATGAACACTTATGCTCATCTGTCAGACATCATAAAAAATAGCAGCAGGCTGTAACAAAACAATGGACAGCTGATGCAGCTCTGCAGCATGTTATATGTAATTGACATGACGGCTCTGAAGCAAGGATGTCTCATTTTGTTAAATGTCTGTTTCCTTGACTCCTCTCTCCTTGTGTCTCCTCCTTGCCTCCTCCGTTCGCATCTCAGGTGGGAGGGACTAAGACGCGAGGAGAGGAGGTGAGGAAAGGAATCGAGGATGTACAAACTGAGAAATGAGAAGAGGGGCAGGCTTCATACATGCTGTCTTAGCCTGTATGAAGCCTGACCCAGGGGGTAAGAGTCCTTAAAACACAAAAAACAAGAAATCCACAAAACAAACAAACCAGACCAGGAGGTGCCATTAGTTTCTTTAATAAGTCATTTTCCAGTACAAGATGCTGCATCACGTTTTGTCTTTTTTGCTGCTGTTTGTTTTTTAATTTTATTTTTATTTTTATTTTTTTTAATTTTTTTTTTTTTTTTTAGGAATGACATTATCAATAGAAGATTTATACACAGTGAGCGATCTGGACGGGGGTGGGGGGTTGCGGGGGGTAGGAGGGGAGTTAATTGTGCTGATGTGTTTGGTCCTGATACTTAAAACTGAGTCGGCAGATTGTGACGTGAAGACGCTGGAATGATTTTAATTCTGATATAAAACCGAAGGAATGTCGTCTCAGCTGATTATCATCTCAAGAAAAAAGAAAAAAAAAATCACTGTGGTGTGGCCTGATCAAACAATACTGATCAATAAAAAAATATCAAAATAGGGATGTCCCGATCAAGTTTTTTTGCCCCAATCAGAGTCATTTAATCGTTTCCCAATCAAGTCCCAATCCAAAACTTATTTCCCTAAATAATACAGTTGCACAATGCGCACTTCAAGTACATTAAAATGATTAAAATCAATCCAATGTATATGCTTGACGATTGAATAGCTCTGCAATGCATTAAGAAAAAACTGCCTGCATCCAGCAGTGTCTGAAATGTAGTGTGGAGAGGGTAGAGCGTACCGTGGCTCCAAAAGCTCCAGAAGACTGCGAAAACCTGCATTCTCTATTGCAGTGAAGGCCTGGTCAACTGAAACCATGAATCAGTTACCCTCTCTCATCATTTTAGCCTTGTTGCTGTCTCGAGGAAACTTCTTCCTCCTTTTAAAAGCAGCCTTTGCCTGACTTACCTGAATGAACTTGTATTCTGTTAAATGTTTATTTTTTACGTGATAGTATTGAACGCAGCTCTGTTACTACTGCCTCACAAAATGCTCACATTGCAGACATTACAAGTGGATGTTGGACTGCTTTGGTTTTCCAAATTAAAATATTTCCATACTGCATCTGCGTCCTGCCACAAACTGTTTCTAACACTTGTGTGACAGTTGATGTAAAACAAAGGATTGGACTTAGGTTCTTGCTCAATATAGCTGTTACTGATCAGTTTAAATATGCCTTGATCGGCCCCAGTACTGACCTCTGCAATCAGATCGGGACATCCCTACAGAATAACACCAGATTCTTAACAATACAGTAACAGACCTGCGAGCAGCCACAGCTGTAAGTAAAACACTAGTAAACTGGCTCAAAGGAAAGTCCTCACACTGGTTGGCAAAAGACTGAAAAGTACTCTTTACTGCAGAGTCTGAACCAGGACCCCGCATCCCGAAAGCATCTTAAGGCGAACATAACCGTCAAATCTGTTTCCCAAAAGCATTGTAACTTCAGACACTTGGAGAGAGAATTATAGGTGAACGAGTGACTCGAGGTTCTGAAGCTGTGGGAGGAACTAAAAACATGTTTCACTCTAGTTTTTCTTTATTTTTAAATCTCCACTTTTATCATGAACATTGATGTTCTTTGTTAGAGTTATAATTTTTATAACCTCAAACCCTGTTTTTGATTTGAACACTTATGGTCTGCTTCTGCAGTAGCTGCTCAATATTGAGCTGCAACTAACAATTATTTTCATTATCAATTAATTTGTCCATTATTTTCTTGATTAATCGATTAATTGTTTGGTCCATAAAATGTCATCTTAAAATGTCTGATGCAGGTAGAGCTGCAACAATTAGTTGGTTAATCGATTAGTTGACCATTGCATTAAGCAAAAATGCCCAAAATTTGTTGCTCGCAGCTTTTCAAATGTGAGGATTTGAAGCTTTTGTGTCCAACATGATAGTAAACTGAATATCTTTGGATTTTGGACTAAACAAGACATCTGAAAACGTCACTGTGAGCTTGAACGGCCGTTTTATAGATGATTTACGGTTGCAACTAAGGATTATTTTCATTATCGATTAATCTATTTTCTCATTCAGAAAATGGTAAAAGATGTGGATCAGTGTTTTTCCCAAAGTCCACAATGACGTCCTCAAATGTCTTGTTTTGTCCACAACCCAAAGATATACAGTTTACTGTCATGGAGACTAAAAAAAACAGAAAATATTCACATTTACGAAGCTGTACTTTTTGTTGTCTTTGTTAGTGGTGGAGTTCTCCATTCCTGGGCTGGATTAAAATTAAGAGTTTCAATGATAAATTGATTAGTTGATCAACAGAAAATTTATCAGAATCTATTTTGATAATAGATTAATCGTCTTCCTGTTTCAGCTTCTCAAATGTGATGATTTAATGCTTTGTCTTACAAGATATTTAACTGAATATTTGGGGGTTTAAACTAAAGCTACAACCATGAGTCATGAGTTTTCTGGTTTCTTTAGCCCTCTGACAGTAGGTTGTGGACAAAACAAGACATTTGAGGATGTCGTCTTTGGGAAACACTGACCATTTTCTGACATTTGATGGACCAAACTAGTAGAGAAAATAATCGATAATGAACAAAACAAGAGTCTCTCTAGACATCACCTGTGACTCTGGGAAATTGTAACAAACATTTTTCACTACTTTCTGACATTTTAGAGACAAAAACAATTGAGAAAAAGCACATTTTCTGCTTCTGTCTTGCGTAGGCAGTTTTCTGGTCTGTGTCAGACTTTTCATACCTAAACTACGTCCCTGCAACAGAAGGAGACCCTCTTTTAGGTACAAGCTCCTTGTTTCGTCTTGGGGTTACCCCGTTCTGCATCACATTCACTCTCCTCCATGTTTGTTTGTGTTGCCTTCATACAAATTTACCGCCTGCATCCGTGCCGTGCCAAAGACTGCAAAGCGTCTTCCAAATGACAAAAATATTGCCGTAAAGAGTGTGATTTGCAACACAACAAACAAACAAAAGATAGAGCATAATATGAAACGAAAGACAATTTTCTATCGTCACACAGTATATATTGTCATATTGCACAGTCCTAATTCAGATATCAGGAAACAATGCAACAAGTAATCAAATGTTACGATTTGTAAATGAATCCCGTAGATATCAGCCTCAGTGTTTACTGTTCTCTCTCCTGCATCTGTATAACAGCTGTATTAAGCTAACGCTCACACAACACTTCCTTCTGCTGCTGCTGCTTCACATTAAGACTTCAACTGGTGAAGAAACACAAGGAGGCTTTTATTGTGAAGCAGCCAGAGGAAACACTGATTGCGATCAAAAGCACATCAACAAAAGTACGTTTGTTTGGCTTTTGTTGTATTCCGCTGTTGCCACAGTAACCACAGACTGAAATCTTCAGGATTATAACTTTAATCGATTGTTTACTTTCTTATATATAAACATTTCTTTGTGTTGTTTACAACATTTACACTTTGTTTGTGTATTTTTAATACATTCTGTATGGAGGGTTAAATGTGTGATCGTCACACTGCTCGTGCACTCGCTGCTTTGGGAAACTCGAGTTTAAATTTAAGAGCGTTTGTAAAACTTGTGGGATCGATCAGGAGACGGGGCCCCAGTCGGTCCGGAGCTGCTGGTCTGATTCTTTACAAAAATATGAAATACTCAAACTTGGTCCTGAAGTATTTGTGCTCTGTATCAGAGAAGTACTGCGACTCAGCTCGACACTCACGACAGTACAGACAAATTATCTACAAGCCCCCCCGACACACACACGCGCGCACGCACACACGCACACACACACACACAGACAGACATGCACACACACACACAGACACTTGCATAAGAGCAAATCAGTCAGAGTCCCCATATATATACATACACACATATATATATATATACATATATATATACATATATATATATATGTATATATGCAAAAGAGCACAAAAGGTATGAAAATGTAAGAAAAAATTCATAAGGAAAAAAATTCATATATAGTATTTATAGAAAAGAGGAATAATACTTTGTTGTTCCAGGAGGTTAAAGGGTGTTGAGTCTGTTTTAGCTACTGTCACTGCCCACGCTGCTGCTGCTGCTGCTGCTGCTGCTGCTGCTGCTGCTGCCGCCGTTGCTGCTGGTGCTCGCCGTGTCCGCTCGCTCTCGCTTGTGGATTTGCTCATGTGCTTTAAGGTGACCCGACTGGCTGAAAGTCTTCCCGCAATGGGGGCAGGCGTACGGCCGCTCCCCCGTGTGGATCTGCTGGTGAGCCTTCAGGTGGCCGAGGCGGCCGAAGCTCTTGCCGCACTGCGTGCAGCCAAACGGTCGCTCACCCGTATGGATCTTCTCGTGGGTTTTTAACACGCCGGAGTTGCTGAAAGTCTTGCCACACTGCGAGCAGGTGAACGGCTTCTCACCTGTGTGGATCTGCACGTGGTTGTGGTAGCTCGTCTCCTTGGTGAAGCTCTTGCCGCAGTGCTGGCAGCAGAACGGCCGCTCGCCCGTGTGGCTCAGCTGGTGAGCTTTCAGCTCCTTCGACTGGCCGAAGCTCTTCCCGCAGGTGACGCAGATGAACGGCCGCTCACCCGTGTGCAGCCGCTGGTGAGATCGCAGGTCATCGGCCTTGGTGAAGCCTTTGGGGCAGTGTGCACACACGTACGGCTTCTGGCCGGTGTGGATCAGCTGGTGCCGTTTGAGGTTGCCGGCCTGGCCGAAGCTCTTGCCGCACTGTGAGCAGGTGTAAGGCCGCTCGCCTGTGTGGATGCGTTGGTGTGTTTTGAGGTTTCCAAGCGTGCTGAAGTTCTTCCCACACTGTGTGCAAGAGAAAGGCTTCTCACCCTGCATGTTGCGAGGTTTCCTCGCCGTTGGGTTTTGTGTTTTGGTTGTGATGACCAGACTCCCGCCTCCCTGCCCGGCCGCCGTCACATCAGCAGACATCTTCCCCTCCGCGGCTGGCTGCAGCTCGTAGAGTGTCCCGCCTCCAAACTCAGGGTCCAGTTTGCCTATTCCGTCCATCAGCAGGGCGTCGGGCCGCAGCTTGTTGAGCTCGGTGCGGAGCTCGGCCATGTGGATGGACTCCAGGCCGTTGTGCTGCAGGTGGCCAGAGATGGCGTTGCATTCTGGGTACTCAGACTTCAGGGAGCCCAGCTCCGTGGTGTAGTAACACTGCAGGTCCACGTGGTGGTCTGACTTGATGTACTCCAGCGTGTCCGTCACCTGCAACAAGCAAATAGCTGCAGTCAGGGAGGAAGCTCCAACCAGGTTCTTTCATCAACTCAATCAGATAAATACAAAATACACAGAGACAAAGAACCAAATCAGTCGTTCAAAAACTATTAAACACACGTCAGTGAGTCACACCGCTACACTGGTTGACATGTTCCTTCATCGTTAAGAGTTTGGTCACGTTAGTTAGTTTAGAAAGCATGTATGGAAACATGGTTCTATTTACAGCTTCAATAGCTTGTTGTGCTGGATCACAACCTCTGACTTTGTCCTGAAGTTCTTTGAGACATTTACAATGTAGTACCCAAACTCTTCATCATGAAGGAACATGTCACCCAGTGCAGCTTTGTGCCTCACTGATGGTTTTTAATAGTTTTTAGACAACAACGGAGGAATCAGATATATCAGGCTTTGATACACACACAATACTTGTTAGTAGATCAGTTCATTGTTGGTTTGGATCCAAACATGAGATTTGTTGACATGAAGAAAAATAGAGAAAATCACCAGAACTATTTAATAGGAAAAGGATAGACTCCTCTGTCTTTGACAGTACTGAAAATCAAACCTTGATACTGTGGAATACCTTAACACCATAACACCACCTAAGCCTGGTAAGCTGGTGTCTGTTTAACAGGATTTGCAGCCGTCAGTTAATGATCTTAAGATCTGGAGACACACTGAGCTCAGACTGGATCTCTACAGGAGAACGCATCCAGACAGGTGGACGAGGAGGGTGACATCATCAAAGATAATCATTAAAAGGGTGAGTCCAGCCAAATCACAAAAAAACAAATCATTTTTCCTGTTACATCTAGCCATGTGTGAGTTTGCAGATATTGGTATACACCGTTTTCATATTTTAGTAAAAAGTGGTTCCAATTAGAGCTGCAACTAACTGTTATTTTCACACTGACACCCTCCATCACCCTCCATCACCCCCCTGACAGACTCATCTCGTACGTTGTCTTAACTCACACTACACATTTTAATCTTCCTTTAGAGTGCACACTGAACATAAGCATCGAAACCCGGTCGGTGTCCAGTGACAATTCCAATAAACTTTATTCAAAAGAGGACAACAGCGTTCAACGTCATCAGATTGGGCGAGTTTCCTACTTTTTATTGAACTGAGTGTGTGAGAGTTGTTTTGGGGCGGGTTGTGATATCATCATCATCCCGTCCTCTCAACCAGATTGAGGTTGACAGTTGGAGTTCAGTCGGTTCAGCTCGAAACACGATGACTGATAACTGATGAGCATCAAAAACAAACATCAGTTCAGTTGATTAAAACTAGAGGCGTGCTGCAGAGATCGAGGATCCACTCTGAACCAACCCAACACACCTCCGCAGCTCTCTGACATTAATGAACATTCATTATTTTTATTCTGGGGCTGCAATGATTATTTTCATTGATTAGTCTATTATATGTTTAAAGCTTTTGGGGGGACAAAAAGGCATTCACAGTTTCTCAGAGCTTGCGGTGAGCAAAATTCCAAAATCTCAATTTACTGTCAGACAAAGAAACAGGACAGGTGAACAAGAACAGGTGTGAACAGGTGTGAGCGGTCTGGTTTTACCTGGGAGATATAGTCAAACACTGAGCTGGGCTCGTAGTGCGACTTGTAGTCCAGCTCTGTGACATCGGTATGGTGGAACGGGCCCAGGTGGTGGTTGCCGTGGTGACCGTGATGCTCAGACTTTATGTAGTCCAGGCCGCTGATCTCCATCTTGATCTGGTCCTGGCCCAGCTCAGCGGTGGACAGCGGCTGGATCTCCGACAGGTCGACGGTCCGGATGGGCTCCAGGTCCCCGTCCTCCGGTTCGCTCTTCACACACGGCAGCATCACCAGCGGCTCGGCGATCTCCGCCGCTAGCGAGCTGAGCGTCGGCGTGGGGCAGTCAGAGGATAGGAGAGCCAGCGCCGGGGCCGAGGCGGCGGGCCCTGGGCCGCAGTCCACCTGCAGGGAGGTGTCCAGAGGCGGGGGGGCAGGGGCGCACTCGGGGGGCAACCCGAGACTCAAACACTCAGTCTCTAAGTCTGTCATGGTGAGGGGCTGAGCTACTCCTCCTCACCTCACTCTGATTCAACACCTGAAGTATTGCTGAGGTTATCAACTCCACCTTCCTCCTCTTCCTCCTCCTCCTCCTCCTCCTCCTCCTCCTGCTGTCCTTCCTCCCGCTCCCCCCTCCGCTGCCGAGGTTGAAAATCTACCTGTCCTGAGAGAGGAGGAGCCAGCTGGTAGGGGGCGTGTCCCTGAGTGTCTCCTCTGGGGATCCAATGACGACACGTTCTGCTGACGTCACCACCTACACCTGACTGGGACCAGCCTGCAGAGAGACGGGTGACATCACAAACAGACTGAGCAGCGACAAAAAAAATTAATCACTAACTATTTTGATAATCAATTAATCAATTCAGTCATTTTTCAAGCAAAAATGTAGTTTTTAAAAAACAATGAAAAGGCAGAAATATTCTCACATGTTGCATGTTTGTTCCAAGTTTTTAAAGGACATCAGCAGAGACAGCAGGAAAGTGAAAACATTAGTCCATAAATCAATCGAAAGAAGATAAATCAGCAACTACTGTGTATTGATAATCAAATAATTGTTTTAGTAATTTTTTGGAAAAATGCTAAATATTTGCTGGTTGCAGCGGAGACTGTGGAATAATATTAAACCATAGACGTTGTTCTATCGTTTCATATTATGTTCTCTTGTTATTTCAACAAAAGGAGCAATAAAAACAGCTGCAGCCTGCAGAATATTTAATGTAAGACGTTGCTTATTTAGTTTTTGACAGTCTGACGTCCTTTTCAGGCTCGGAGGGATTTTATAGGAGACGCAGCTGGGTGACGTCATATTTTCCTGAAGGAGCCGAGACGTATGCGTGAAACAGAAAAGAAGATGGATTCATGATTCAGTATTTTTACTTTATGAATAAATATGAAAAGCTGCTGTTGGTGACGGTAGTTTTCCTGTGCTGTATTGGAATCATGTCTATTAATAAAACTACATTAAATCAGCTGACCAATCAATAAACACACTGGATCAAAAGGGGCGTTGCCGTCTTCGGTAAAGGATACACCTGCGCTTCCTCGCTCTGAACTCCTCCAGGTGCTTTTGACGGATCCATAAATTAGCTTAATGAGAAGCACCCACGGTTGTTGGCAGAGATGATGATGATGATTGTTGATATCATGAACCCTCTGCACAAATCTGTCCACAGCTGATGCACTAAGGTAACTCTGATAAGTGAGTCTATGTTCTTCACACGATCTCAGAGACACAACTCCGTCGTCCCGGGAAGGATGTAACGTTAAATTAATGTTGAGATGAAACACAACGTGCTTTACATAAAACGACAAAACAATTGCAACATGATTCATTCATTCAGTTATTTATTTGTCACAAAGTACAGTGGAGCACCTTATATGTGGTATTATTATTCATGAATTAATAATTACTTCACAGAAAGTGACATATCGTGATGTGTATTGTTATCGGCATACGGCACAGCCTTAACTTCAGCTTCTCAAAGCTGAGAATCTGAATTTTTCTGTCATACGTGACACTAAATGTAAATCTATAGTATCTGTGGATTGTTGATCAGACGTCACCTTGAGTTCTAAGAAATTATAACCAGCAATTTTCACTATTTTCTGACATTTATAGACAAAATGATTAACTGAGGAACTATCAGTTCAGAGATGCAGGATCTGGGTTTGAAGACGTCTGAGATTCCTGTGTCCCAATTTTTGGGAATTCAAAACATTGTGAACATGTCAGAAGATCTGATTAAATATCTTTAATTACATTTTGCATGGACGCAGCTTCTCAAACATAATTGTCTTTGTCATACGTGACAGTAGATTGAGTAACTAAGTTTTCGACTGCTGCTCAGAAAAACACAAGCTTATGGAAACGTGTCACTACGCCTGCTGTCCAGACACTGCATGACAACAGATTTATAATAACTGTGTTATTACAAGGTAACGGACACACAGCTGTGTTACTTGGTTCACTGTGTGAATGTAAACATACTGAATAAAATGTCAGTCTAGTCTGTTGTTTGCTGTGAAAATACTTTAAGATAAACAGTAGAGATTCTGGTCAATACATCAGATTTAAAGATTACTGATGTACATTCAGTATTAGCTCAAAGTATCACAGTCTAATCCAACTAGAGCTGCAATGACTCATTGATTACGTGTCAACTATTAATCATCACCTATTTTGATGACCAATTAATCGTTTTGAGTCATTTCTTAAGACGAAAACGTCAAAATTCTCTGATTCCAGCTTCTTAAATGTGAATATTTTCTGGTTTCTTCAGTCCTCTATGACAGTAAACTAAATATCTTTGGGTTGTGGACAAAACAAGACATTTTTTCACCAATGAAAATAATTGTCTGTTGCAGTTCTAAATCCAACAGCTCCCTTCACCAAGGTTATACTGTTGAGTTTTAGAAAAGTGTTGATTCAACTTTATGCTCATACTTTGTGCTGCTGAGAGGAGTTTACCTCAGTCAACACTTTTGAACCTCACAACATTTTTTGGCACCGACTAAATGTGTTTGTGTCATTGAATATCAAAAACTGTCAAAGGTGATGTCAGTTAACTGTAAATCGCTTCACCACCAAGAACATTTTTGACTGATTACGCATGTCTATAGGTTAACGCTAACGGCTAGACAATTACACATTCATAACATCAGATCTTCTTTTTGAATGGATGAAGAAGCAGTGTAAGACCGACTTCTACACCGAGTGTTGCTTTATGGGTTGTTTGTAGCATTAATGTTGCTAGGATAGCGTATAGTGAGTGTATTAGAGTCAGTCAGCACTAAAAGTGTTTCGTTAGTGTTTAACCTGCAGGAGTTTCTGAAGGATCGTGTGATAAATAAATAAATTAATGATGAGTGAAAATGAGTCCAAAGCGTCTTCCGACAGCTCTACTGCAGAAACAGAACATGTCAAGCTGCCAAATACCACTGTGACAGATGATAAGGAGCTCAAAAAGACAACCAGGCAGTCTTATAAATGCTAACTGCCGCTTCCAAGAGCCTGGTAGGAAAGTGTATGAGTATGTACCTATACTACGATAGAAGTTATATTCAAAAAGTAATTTTTCCAAAAACAGCTGTTGAGAAAGGGGGGTCGTGTTACATTCATATTATTATTTATGTTTGTGTGCCATCAAGAGCTACTGTGACTAAACGCATTGAAAAAGACGTTGAGGAGAAGAAGTACGAGTTCAAAGTCAAGCTAACGTTAGCTCTGACAAACGAAAGCTACATCACAACTTTTCTTAAAAATGAAGCGGTTAGTTACCAGTTAACGGCTGTCGGTCTGTAAAAAGCAAAATGAACCGAAACTGACGTCCCTAGTTCTGATTTAAAATCATCATTTCTACAGTTCCAGCCTGTAATTTATGTTCTGAGTTCTTGTTTGGATGTTTGTGTTCAGACGACATTTAACAACTTTTAACTCTTTTATCAGTGACAGATCAGTTCATTACTAAAGAGTTTACTAGATAAGACATTTCTTTTAATGGTTTTAATGGTACCTGATTTAGTAAATCACTATACTAATATATATATATATATGTGTGTGTGTGTGTGTGTATAAAAGAGGAGCTAGAAAAGATGTGGGGAGTGAAGGCAACAGTGGTTCCAGTGGTAATGGGAGCACTGGGGGCTGTGACCCACATACTGGGAGAGTAGTGGCTCCAGCAGATTCCAGGTACAACATCTGAGGTCTCTGTCCAGTAGAGCCCAGTCCTAGGAACAGCTAAGATACAAACTCCCAGCAGGCCTCTGGTTGAGACACACCACCCCCCCATGGGAGGGAGGGGGGTGAGAAGGGGATTTTTTATGAATGTGTTAGTAGTTACTAACAACTTAGGAAAGACTTCACGCATAAATGAAACGTCAGATTAATGAACAATGTACGTGATCAGGTCAGAAAAGCAGAATCTGAGTCCCAGTTCAAAACAGAAATATATGAGATTATTTGGCTTTAAAACAGGATTGTGGACACATCAGATAATCAGATTAAATATCTTTAATTAGGACATTTTGCATGACTACAGAGAGGTGAAATCTTTATATTTGTATGATTCATGTATTTGTAGTTTTTCAAAACATGTTTGTCATTCTCAGTGTGCGTTAACTGCTTGTGTATTTAAGGAAAGATGTTGATCTTTGGTACAAAACCAAAATGACAAGCAAATTATCTGATAGGAAACAGCTGTAACGTTATGTAACGCAGAATTTAACCACAAATAAAAAGATCTTGTGAGCATCATGTACATTAACATCAGCTCAGTCAGTTCAATAATCTCCCTGAGGAGAAAAGAAGCTTTTTGTTAGTGATTTAGGTTAAAATTGAGGACAAATTACATATATTATTGTTCATTTAACATCTATATTTTTAGTAAAATGTCCACCCATACTTCTTCTGATTGGATGATTATAAAGTATGTTTAACAGGTTTTGTTTTAGAAGATTTTCTCTGTTTTAAAGGTGCAGTGTGTAGAATTTATCAGCATCTAGCAGAATGGACTTGGCAGAAATGGAACATAATATTCACAAGTATGTTTTAATTAGTGTATAATCACCTGATAATAAGAATCATTGTGATTTTGTCACTTAGTATGAGCCCTTTAAAGCTACGGAGGGAGCGGATCCTTTTCCACGGTGCCCGCCATGTTTCTACAGTAGCCCAGATCGGACAAACCATACACTGGCTCTAGAGAGGGCTTTTCAGATTTTTCACAAGTTTTGTGGCCACCGTAGGTTCTCCTACACACTTGGAGGTATTCAGTTGGCTGCAACCTCACTGCTAGCTGCCACTAAATCCTACACACTGGTCCTTTAAATGTGGTGTCACTACTTAAACTGTATTTTGGTTTCTTATAAGTCCATGTCAGTTTTAAATGAGCATTGCAAAAACAACAAGTACTACTAGGGATGCACAATATTGGATTTTTTGCCGATATCCGATATTTCCAACTCATTGTGGCCGATTGCTGATACCGATATATGCTCATATTTTTTTCTAGCTGGCTGAGGAGACTATTATGCATGCAAGCATAGATGTAAGATCAAGAAAGACAATATATGAAGGAAGAACTCAGGAAGACTGGAGTTCAGGAGCTCAGCATTAAAACTTGAATGAACCTGCCAAGTGGGAGCAGCAGTAGAGTTTTCATTGAGTTTATTAGACAGACAGGATTAATGTGCAGGATTTAATCTCTGGTCCACACTCCGGAGCAGAAGGTGGCGGTAATGCACCTCATACGCTGGTTGACAACCGCCGTTATAAACCAAAAAGAAGATCTTTTTTTCCAAACAGAGTGGTACATCCTGTCAGCCGAAGTGTTTCCTATCTGCACAGCTGAACGTAGCAGTTCCTCGACGGACTGTTTCACCCTGACGGTCCCGGTGTTTCCTCCACAGGCTGCACTTCACTCAGCTGCCCGTCAGATCAGCTGCTTCTTCCCACTTTAACCTGAATAACGAACCGGGGCTCAGTGCTCCGGTTGGATCCACATGGAGAGCTGAGGCTAACGTTAGCTGAGAGGCTAGCGGAGCATTAGCCGCAGCATGACCGGCTAGCTAGCCTCTGCTAGCCTCCCAGATAATTTTAGCCCCGGCTTTCCGTTTGGAACCAACTGGATCCAAGCTGGTCTGATGGGCAGCGGAGTGAAGTGCAGCCTGCAGAGGAAGCACCAGTACTTGTTCTTTACTTGAGTATTTCCATGTGATGCTACTTTCTACATTTCAGAGGGAAATATTGTACTTTCTACTCCACTACATTTATTTGACAGCTTTAGTTACTTTTCAGATGAAGATTTGACACAATGGATAATATAACAAGCTTTTAAAATACAACACATTGTTAAAGATGAAACCAGTGGTTTCCAACCTTTTTGGCTTTTGACGTCTTACAAAAAGCAGTGTGTAGTCGGAAGAGGTTGACCGATTAATTGGTTTGGTTGATTAATCTGTTCCAGCAGGACATTTGATAAATTATGGGAACTGGTGGGACTTGGCTCTGATGGTGGCCGACGGCTGGGCAGCCTCCAGTCACTCGGGGACGTACATCACAGTTTTGCACGGAGGCTCTATACACAAAGTCGAGGTAATCGGGGTTTTCCTGCCATTATACGGCTCAGACGCAGCACCTGAGAGTTTTTTCAAAGCGCCTAAGTTGAATGAAAAGGCAAAAACTATGATGAGAATCTCTACTGCGTTTTCATCTGCTTTGTCCACAGTCTCTCATCCACCGTCGGTATGTTGTACACAACCGCATCGCGCTGGTTAAACTAATAGTGAAGTGTTACCAACACCCTAAAATGAAAGTTGTCTGCATGTAGTCTAACTGTTTATCTTTGCCACTAATCTTAAAATTTGGCAAATTCTTGTAAACTTGCTGCTGGCTGAGACAAAGCAGCTCCTCCTCTCTGCCAGCAGTGAATCACAGCAGCAGGAGGAGGAGGAGGAGGAGGAAGGACTGATACTGACTGATGTCTTCATTCTTTCTAAACTTCACTATTTTGATGTCAGAAATATTATTTATATTACTGACATGTTAGATTTGTTTCCAGTGAAACATTATTGAGTTTAACAGTATTTAAAACATAAATCAATTCTAATCCTGTTCACAATTTATTCTTTTTTAAAAAAAATATTATAACTAAAAAAAACAACAATTCTTTAGTAATGAAAAAGAAGTGGTGAGAGTATTGATAAAGAAGCGGGCTAACGAGTATGGATGACATGAAGATATAATCCTAACATGGTTAGTGGCTTCGCCTTGACTTTGGGAGGATGAGCAGGTTTTAGGTATTTATTATTTTGACTTAGATGTTCAGTTTGACAGTTATTCAGTTTCTAATAAAGTCAAAGATGCTTCATTTCCATTTTCTCATGGGGGGGGGGGAGCCAGTTAAATGGCTTTTGGCTTTTTCCTGCTCTTAACTATGGTTGTTATATCAGCCTTTAAAAACCACTATCAGTTGACCTCTAGTAGTCGGGGTCACGTTTCACATGTCTATGAGTTGTTAACAGCTCCACCAAATAGTACATTTACTCAAGTACTGTATTTAAGTACAGTTTTGAGGTACTTGTACTTTACTTGAGTATTTCCATGTGATGCTACTTTCTACATTTCAGAGGGAAATATTGTACTTTCTACTCCACTACATTTATTTGACAGCTTTAGTTACTTTTCAGATGAAGATTTGACACAATGGATAATATAACAAGCTTTTAAAATACAACACATTGTTAAAGATGAAACCAGTGGTTTCCAACCTTTTTGGCTTTTGACGTCTTACAAAAAGCAGTGTGTAGTCGGGGTCACATTTCACATGTCTATGAGTTGTTAACAGCTCCACCAAATAGTGATTTTTCCCTCTAAACTTCTCACATGCTTTCATTTCAATAAATGTTCAAATGATCCAATATTTCAGCAAAAATCAAAGATTAGAGAAAAAGTCCAAAAACTGAAAACAGATTTGTGTATCAGAACTTTGTTTTTTCTTCTTTCCTCTCCCATTAATCATCTCACCACCCCTCAGATTTATCTGCTGACCCTTTGGAGGGGCCCGACCCCTAGGTTGGGAACCACTGGACTAAACTAGCTAACTGTATATAAAGTAGTGTAAACTAGCTCCACCTCCAGCAGCTACAACAGTAACATGCTGCTCTAACACTGATGCTTCACTATTAATAATCTAATGATGTCATATATAATAATATATCAGTCAGAGGGACCAAACCACTACTTTTACTGCAATACTTTAACTACATCAAGCTCATAATACTTATGTACTTTTACTGCAATACTTTAACTACATCAAGCTCATAATACTTATGTACTTTTACTGCAATACTTTAACTACATCAAGCTCATAATACTTATGTACTTTTACTGCACTACTTTAACTACATCAAGCTCATAATACTTATGTACTTTTACTGCAATACTTTAACTACATCAAGCTCATAATACTTTTACTGTAGTAGGATTTTACATGCAGGAGTTTTACTTGTAATGAAGTACTTTTACATTGTTGTATCGATACTTTTACTCTAGTAAAGGACCTGAGTACTTCTTTCTGACTAGTACTACTCCTGCTCTGGTTGGGAGCTGCAGCGGCCTCCCCGCACACACAAGCAGAAAAGTTCGGAGGCAGGCCGGCTGGTATCAGCTCTGGCAGCCGTTAACGTCAAAGTACGACAAGTCTGCACTTTTACAAAAACCCAACAGCGGCTGGAGTTGATCCGGATCTGCCGGCTCCAGCCTCCTCTCTGCCCGCTCGGCTCAGACTGCAGCTCTGTGAGTGAAAAGTCTCTCCAGCTGTGGTTACCTGTCTCCTCAAACACTCAGGTAGCCTTTTCAACTCGCCACGCAACCTCTGCACAAACTGCCTGCAAGAATCTGGCGCTGATTTCCCTTCAGAGGATGCCTCGGTGTCAATACATGCTCCGGTTTGTGCGCAGGAACTTTAAGTTTCGGAGATTCTCGCGGCCGAAGTGAAAACTCTACATGACAGAGGAGAGAAATGCATTTAAAGCCGCTTTTCGGGCATACAAAGACAGGGCAAGGTGCCATGTCTAGCTAGCTAGCAGAGCTAGCCAGTGGCCATCTTGTTTATCACACTAACAGCCCGCTAAGCTAACTAGCGGGGCTAGCCGATGTTAGCATGGGGGAGAAAGTGAGAGTGGAGCGGGGAGGAGAGGACGGCAGCGGTCGGCTCGCCTCCCCCGCTGTCTGCTGCACTTTTTCTGCATTTAGCGGGCTGTCTGCGCGCAGCGGGGAGCGGCTGACAGCTGCGAAACAAAAGACCTAAACTGTGTCAAATTATGAAATCTGTGCGGCCGACGGCGACACGGTGTCTGTCAGAGAGGCAGTGCACAGAAAGCAGGAAACTGAGCGGAGAACAGCGGCACACACAGCCGAGCAGGCGGGTAACAGCGGCGGGAGAGCGGTACGTTACCTGCGGGTGGTCCGGTTCATGGCTCCGCTGCCCGTCACTTGTAGCTAACTCCGCCGGACCCGCCACGTCCTCCTCGGCAGAACAACCCGCCGCCTCTCCGCCTCTCCTCCCCTCTACCGCTGCCTGATCCGCTCCCTGCTTCCTCCCCTCCTCCTTACCGTCCTTCCCTCCCTCCCTCCTTCCTCCCTTCTCTCTCGATCCTCTCCCCTCTCCGTATTCCCTCCTTCCTTCCCTCCCTCCTGCCCGCTGGCCGCTCGTGCACGGTAACTACGGCAACGGTAGTAGGTGGTACAGCTTTCAGTGTCGCGCGCGGTACCGATTCAAGCGGGCACGCGCTCGCCACATTGTTACAGCATCATCATCATCATCATCATCACCTCGTTCTTGTTTTGTGTTTTGGCTCCACGCGCCCGCTGTAGTATGATGAATGGATGAATGAATGAATGAACGAGCGAGCAGCACGCGCCCTGCTGCGCCGGGTCAACGCGGTCAAGTGGCAATTCACTGACGTCACGCCGTCAATAAAAAACAATGATATTAAAGAGGTACTGCAGATTTAAACGTTTTTTGAGCTGTAAACTAAATGATATGACTGTACTGCGATGAAACACATCAATGCTGCTGTTAATATTGATACTGACATTGAAAATGGCTCAACCTGCCATCTGCTGTTTAAAATCAGCCCTGAAAGCTGTGATATGTACCTTTTCTGCATTAAAACGTCTAAAATTGACTACTTATGTTATATTTTCCAAATGTCTCCAACAATGTTCAAACCCAGAGAAATCTGTAATTTTAATCAAGGTAATGGTCCATTTCATTTGGTCACCTGTCAATGGCGTCATATCCCCTTTATGAATGCGTTAGAGTTGTGGTTGTCCATCAGAAACTGTCATAAATTGACATTTTATCCAATTTTAAGCACATTTTTATGATAAACTTTTTAGATCTTGGTCGTTTTTAGCTATATCTTTCAACCAGATGAAGGATTTTAGTCATCGGACGTCTGGATCTTAAGTCATCAGAGAAACAAGCTGAGCAAACGTTAGCATCAGAACAGGTAACAGCCCCTCCCGGCTGTTCTGATGAACACTGATTTTTAACGTGAAACTGCTTTATTCAGTGTTTTTACCGGTTTCTCTGCAGATAATTCAGCTCCTGGTAAAAACATCCTCAATGATGAACACTGAAGGAATCCTTACTGGGATCGTTATGACTGAGAGACCCTTAGTGTCAGAAATGACATATTTGTGTGTTGAAAAGGCCGATGCTGACGTAGAGTCGACCGTTTGGAAGTTGTCTATGTCATAAAATGTGATGGTAGAATGTTAACGGCCTCAGCCTGAAGTGTGAGTCTATGAAACCGCCTGCACTCATTTTCAAATATATACTGATCCAAACAGTTTTAGCTTCAGCAGCTAACAGCAGCGCCGACCTGCTGGCGGAAATCTCTCCGTCTGTGACTGTCTGTGGGAATCCTCTCTGCATTTCATCCTGTAGTTCTGTTCCTCCAGCAGGTCAGTGCTGCTGAAGCTAAAACTGTCTTCATGTGAAAATAAACTAAGTGAAACACAGACAAGTTTATTGAAAATGAGTTCTGGCTTGTTTAAATGTCGTCACACTGTTTGTCTTCCTCTCATTATTATTATTATTATTATTATTATTATTATTATTATCATGCAGTGGGTGGAGTTGAGCTCAAACCTGGGGGAGAAGTTGCACTTTAATAAAATAAGGTATTAAAATGAATAAATCAATCAATGAAATGAAAAAAAATCAAATAATTAAAAAAATAAACAATTATAATTATTTTTTTTATAAATATTTATATACTATTATTTTTGTTGTTGTTATCAGAACTCCTGTATTGTGTTGTCTACTTGTTTTGTGACCTACTATGTACCATTTTTTGTTGAATAAAATTTTGCATTTAAAAAACAAACAAACAAATGTGTGTAAATAATCACATTTAGCAAATTGTACTTATTTTTTTATAACAAAGAAAACAGTTATTCATCTTTTTAAAGAATGTATTGCTGTAAAACGCTTTTGGGAATAATTTAAGCTACTTTGTTTTTGATAAATGTGATGGAAGCTTATTTATTTTTCTATTTGGGATATAATGTTACTTTTAAAATGCAACAATATCAAATATTTCATTATTCACCAAAGAAAATTCCTTAAAGCTGCACTGAAGGTTGATTTGTTCTTAGTCGACTCTCATATACTGAAAAAACAGAAGAATGTAACTTAAAAAAAAAAGTTGTGATAATTATTTTTGTATTGTATTGAATTGTTAGCTAGCATCATGGTCAGTCAGTTTTGGTTCCGACTGAAACAACTATTGGATGGATCTTTATCAAGTTTATAATTTTTGATCCATGAAGGTTTTTATGTTTGTAAAACTTTCATCGAGCCGAGAAAAGAGATTTAAAAATCTGTGACATCATCACAATGTAAAATCTGTGGGCTGAGCGGGAACTTGTGGGGGGGGGGGGGGGGGGGGGTGCCAGCGGGGGAAACACTACTGCGTATATTCACAACGCGGAAGCTAGAAACTTTTTTGCCGTCTGTGCCAGCTGAGCAATTTTCATTAGACTGAATGGGCGCCATTTTTGGTCCAGGATCCAGCTCTTATAATACATCCATGGAGCTAATTAGCAAATGTTAGCATGCTAACACGCTAAACTAAGGGCCCACTTATGCTAGAAAACAACTAGTTCGTACAACATCCACGAGGTGGATTGAAGTTAGCCGCCATATAGAAGAAAAGGAGACACAATATCAAAATGAGTTATTACATTACATTGAAGTCTGTTACTGCATTAGTGTTTGTATCATTAGTAGACTTACTTATAACGCTATTGTTGTTGTTTTTGTATTGTATATTGAATTTCTCTCGCTGCAACTTTCCCATCAGACAGTTATAAACATACTCTGTAGTTTAATGTTTTCATACATGGAACAGTGTTTATCCATAATTTCTAAAAGGACGAGTTCACAATGTTCCAAGTGTGTCTTAAGAACTGGTACTAAGCAGCGGTGCGCACATCTCCAAATCTTGAGATTGTATTAGGTGCACGGTTGTGATAAAGACTAAACAAACAAAACAAAACAACGGCACTCACTAATCCATCTTCTTGTGTTTTTTTATTGTGGACAGATGACAAACATGATGGCTTTATGGTTTTGTTTGTCAAGTGTGTGTTAAACCAGCAGTCAGGTGTCTGTAATCATTCCTCCTGTTCATACTGGATATTAAAGATCCTTCAAATGTGCTTTCAATGGAAGTGATGGAGGATAAAATCCACAGTGTGTCCACACAGTCATTTAAAAGTCTGTGTGAAGCTTCTATTCAGCTTCGGCAGTCTGAGTTAGTCATATCAAGTGGATATCTGACACATTTACAGTCTTTTTAGCATCAAATTCCCTCTTTGTGTTTCCTCGGACAGTGTTTCCCTGTTGAGCTGCAGGTGGAAGTATAGTAACAAAAAGAGGAACTTTGGCACTAAAAAGACTGTAACGTTGAAAGATATCTACTTGATTTGACTCATTTGGACGCTGAAGCTTCATATTAGCTTCAGATAAACTTTTAAATACATTTTTGCACAGAAGGAGGACTGTGGATTTTGTCCTCCATCACTTCCATTGTAAGGTCATTATGAAGGGATCTTCTAATGGTCAGTATGAACAGGAGGAATGATTACAGCAAGAAACACAGGTTTCAGTGACTGTCGTTTTAAGACACAATTGAAAAATTGATCTAACAGATGGACAAAGGGGAAGGGGAACGCTGCAGAAGTGCTTTGAGAAGTTTCTTTGGATGCTTTCAAACACTTTTTTTTCATGAAAGCTTGTTACTATTAGATATGACATGAGCATGAAAAACATGAAAAAAACCAGACGGTTTTCCAAAATGTCTAAATGTTCCTTTAACAGTTTGTTCCATCTGCAGACGGTAAAAAAGACTCGACAGGCCCAGATGGGTAATTGTGAACATTTATTGGTTTTGTTTTGAATTTTAACACTAAAAAGTACCCGCTCTCATTGACTAAAACAGGTAATAAAATAAAAACAAACAAACAAAAAAAAAAGACCATCACCATCGCCTTCATCATCACATCATCATGGCAGACAGTTGTAACTTGGCGTAAATGACATTCAGACGGTGCTGCTGTGATCAACACGGGGCACAAGGTAATACAGCCAAACACATCAGTGAAAAAGTCGAATTCACTGGTGAAAAGTTGGCAATAATTCACTCAAAACTGACATTGGTCACAAAAAGGTCAAAGGTCATATCAGTTTTGAGTTAATTCACATTGACTGACGGACAACTCACATGTCGTCAGGAAAAAAAAATCTTTCCATTTCCTGGCTGAGGTCGATCTGTCCCAACCCTCTCAGTCACTGAACTCCAGCACTTTTGTAAATTTTATTATTAAATGGGAAACTCTGATTTGGTTTGTAGAGTGCTGATTTACAAAACTGGGCACATTTTTTTTTTTATCAAAAGTATTGCATTAAATCCAAAAAACACTGAGATGAACCTCCTTTGACAAACACAAGCAAGTCAGTTCATCAGGATTATACAAGGAGTAGAAATAGCTTTTCAAAATAAAATTTAAAAAAAAAAACCCTTCTAGATTTTAACATCGATCACGTTTCGCTATGTCATTACAAACAGTCTGCTTTAAAGTAAAACAATTTAAAATAATAAAACTTAAAAACACTTAAACATCCCTTTCATCCCCTCATTCTCACTTTTGCATCAAACATTATGAGGACCTCAGATCGTTCCCTGAGGAACTCCTGCATGAAGTTTAAGAAGCTCCAGCTGTACTTCTACAAACTGACCATAAAGGGTTTCTTTAATGAACGCTTTAGGATTTTTTTTTTTTAACGCTAAGGTCCCTCCAGGCTCCCAGTGACTCTCTTGGCTTTTTACTGCAGATTTGATTCCCTTCTTTTACTCTTTTTCACTCCTTCACAGCCTCCTGTTTAAACAAAGAGACTGAACTGGACTAAAATTCTCTCCACATGGGAACCACGCAACCACTTTTCAGAAAACTGCCATCAAATAAAATAAGAATAAACAGGAATCAAGATGTGATATGTACACTTGAATGCGCCTCAGTGCTACAAATGATATGATGTTTGACACAATAAAATATTAACTGATTTCTTGAACGTCCTCCTTTTAATTAATTAAATAACATTTGGAGAGAAATGCATCTGGTGGAAATTATTGTTAAAAGTAATAAAAAATAATTTGACAAGTTGTAAAGTCGTGATGAAGTGCAGATTTGTTTCATGATCGTCGGTATTGATACTTATTGATAGTTTACTCAAAATTATGAAATCTTGTTTTTGTAATTATGACATAATTCTTGATTAAGTGAATTTCATTTTTTCCCCATAATTATAACTTATATGACAATCTCATAATTATGAGAAAAAACATCATAACATTTCTCACAATTATGAGATGGAGATCTCATATTAATGAGACAATATGAGACACTGAGACATAATTATGAGAAAATCTGAAAAATCTAAATTTTTTCCCCTCTTTACCACATAATTATTGACTCAATATCTTATAATTAACAGAAAATATCTTGTAGTTATGTAATACAAAAGTCATAAATTGATATTATTTATTTATTTATTCATTAGGTCCCTGTGTTGTGCAATTAGGGATGAGTATTGTGAGGATTTTATCGATATTTCTATCCGCTTTTTCATTACTAAAGAATTGCTTTTTAAAAAATACATTTTAAAAAAAGAATAATTTCAGAACAGGATTAGAATTGATTTATATTTTAAACAAAACTAAATGTCTTTCTAGAGCAGCAGCAGTAAAGCATCCCTATGTACAATAAATAAAAGATTTTGGAGGTTTTCTGACATCATGGTTTTATATAAACTTTCCTTCCCTTTTGTTTATTTCCAACCAAATGCATTTCTCTCTCTTATGGCTTTGTAAACAAGGACAGGAGGAACAGTGATTGGTTAACATGATGCTGCTGCTGCTGTCAGGGGGGGGAAACCTCATAATCACCGCGGTATCTAATATTCGGCTTTCTTAAAAACACGTCAACACGTTTAAACGCAGCGTTCACTTCAATCAGCAGTAGAAGATGCGGAGATACGAGGTTTTTTCCTCTGACAGCGGCTCTGAGCGTTCTCTCTAATCTGTACACAGTGCAGTGAAGCAGCTGCTGTCCTGTCAAAACCACATAACTGCAGTAGTGGAGGTGAATGTTTGCAGACATTTTTGTGCGTTTTATATTTAAAAGTTAAAAAAGACAAAAAATATATATAGAAGCTGGAGCATCAGACAGCAGAAGAAAAAACACCTGAAATCAGCTGATTATTGGAACGTTTGATTTAAAATTTAAAAAAAAGAAAAGAACAGAATTTAGAAATTAACTTTCTAATGTCAAAAAATTATTTTTCTAATTTTAAAATAATCTGAATTATCAGCCGTCAGCTGCTTTCAGATCAGTATGGAAGTCCACTTCTGCCAAGAAAAGAAAAACAATTATGAAAATTATGAAAGTTCATTCTTGACATTGACGACAGTAGTTGTGATCAAAAACTGTTTAACATAAATCTTTGCAAACCTTTATGCACAAGAGAATAAATGATGGGTCCAAAAACAAAAAATCAGCAACTGAAGCATCAACGCCGATTTTTATTACTTGGAGTACTTTCAATTTCAACTTTTAAGCCAAAAATTGAAGAGAAATCTTTATGATGTTTCATGACAACTGCATCTGCTGCAGACGATCATGTGATTTGAAGTTTCAGAATGGCTGCTAATGGACCAAAAAACATAATCGTATCATTTACCACGTCCAAGACCTCGTACACAGTCAAAATTATGATGGTAGTAAGTAATTTGTCTGACTTACCATCTTATAATTTTGACTTACTACTTTAAAAATTCTCTGAATTCTGACTTTTTGCTTTTTTATGTCATAATTTTGTTACCATCAGCATTTTAATTCCAAACTTTTCAGTTTTTTTAATTGTCTTGGCAGAAATGAACTTCCATATATCAGTGCATCCTGCTGAGTCCTTATAAACCTGTTAAAACCAGAATTATAATTTAAAAGTGCAGAAAGTCCTGAAAGACGGCATTTTCAAATCTTCTGCACACAACTTAAATTCTTGTTAAGATTAAAACTTTAAGGACTTTTACTGCTCCGTGCGAAAGCAACATGGGAGTAAAAATCAAACCTTTAAAACCTGAGAAGTTTCTGTGTTTGCAGTCATGTGGTTTTTATTTTTACCCGACAGCTTCAGCCTCTGTTTTTTAAAAATCTGAGACGCATCCAAAATGAAAACAAAACAGAAAATAGAAAAATACACGTAATGTAGTCAAATATCAACGCCGTACATCTACTGAGGTAATGAGGTCTGTGTGGAAAGAGGAAAAAAAACAAAAAACACTTGAATGAGGTATGTGAATACGTGTTGAGACTGAAAGTGCAACGAAAAAACGAATAAAACAAAAAGATGCTCGGCGTTTGTGGAAAAGCGGTTGTGTAATTCAGATGTTAGGCCCAGCAGACAACAAGCTGAAGTTATTTAAGCAGCGTTCAGAGGCAAAGAAAGAAATTAAACAGTAAGTTAATAGTTATTAATTGTCATCAAATTATAGTGAGTTTTTACTGCGGACACCTTGGTTTATAAATCCGCTGAAATCAAACCCATTTCAAGTTTTCATTTGCTGAATTCCTGATGTTTACTGATGGTAGTCTGATGTTTGTTGCACAGCATCGTCTTATGTTTTAAAATTCACCAAAAGCTCTGAACGTGCGCTCTTCTTCTACAGTTCTTATATTAAAAAACAACAACAAACCAAACTCAGCAGAGTTTGGGCTTCATATTGCTTAAGAGACAAACATTTTTTTGTTCAAACAAGTAAAAACAGAATCACGTTTCGCTAGAAAAAAGTTTAAAACATTTTTAAAAAAAGCATCAAAACGATGGAAACTGATTGTTCGTGCTGAAGCATCGCAGAGCAAAAACAATATTAATACATGAAAATATCATCGTTTATCTGATCCGTCCATCCTCCTCCATCATCATCATCATCCCCATCCCTCCATCCCTTCCTTCAGCCTGGAGGCTACAACCGTTACAGCCCGCGTTGAACTATGGAGCCTTTCAAGGGGAACGGATATGTGAAAATGGAGGAATCATTCAATTAAAAACTCTTGATTCTCACTATGGACCAGTTTGAATTTGATCTTGGACTTTACTTTGAAATATAACACATTTTTATCTTCAACGTTACTTAAACTTCATACGAACGTGGACATCAAGCCGTCACCAAACGTAGGCGTTAAAGTTCATTTTTCTTCTTCAGGTTTTGTCTGATAATTATAGTGCTTCTATAACAATAATTATTAATTTAAGTAAATAAATTGAGTAATTTAAGGATGTTAATAAATTAATAAACTATTCGACAAATTTTAGGGCACAAAATGGTAATTTTGTGTAATTAAGTGAAAATGTCAGAGCTAAACTTCTGCACACAAGTCTTAAATTTGACAAGTGATAATCAGATGTGATATAATTTCAAAAATTTTAAACATGTCTGTCCATGATGTAAGATAATGTTGAAATGTTTAAGTGTAACATTCAGAATTTTTAAAAATTTTGTCAGGAATTAGCTTCCATAGCAACAATTTATCTCTGGGATTTGGGTTAAAAAAAAAAAAATTGCAAAAAAAAAAAAAAAAAAATACCATGAAATTGACAGATTCAGTGTGACAAATGAATGTGGTTCATGAATGTGTGGATGTGAGTAGGACTTCCTGTTGGGCAGAGCGAGTATTTAATCCAGCGTCGTGAGACGTTCAGGAATTTTTTACCTCGTTCATCAGCAACACAAAACGTTTGAGCCGAGCGTCTGTTTGGTCCTGCAGCTCAGAGTTTACCAAAAAGTCTTCAGGATTACTTTAAAAACTGCTCTTTCTTTACGTCTCACTTTGTTGCAAAAAAAGACTGAATTTGTGTAAAATCCTGTAAAATATAACGCCAAAAGTCTTCCCGCCCTTTTTGGATCCCTTTTTTTTTTTTTTTTTTTAAATCTTTTTCCTCATGACAGTTTTCAGGTAAAAGTCCAAAATTTCAGACTTGTGAAAAACAACAAGCTCTGAACGCTGCTGCATCAAATTATTCTTCAAGTTTTTAAAACAAGTTGCTGATTAATCGATTAGTCCGATATTATGACATTATTATAAAGTTGAAAAAACCATAAACAGGTATTTGCACACTTCAATGTGTCTTTAGAGCTGTAAACTAAAGTAAATGACTGTGATGAAACATATCAATGCTGGTGTTAATATTGACACCAAATTTACTAAAAAAAAAAAAAAAAAATTGCCATTTCGTGGGTCGACCGTTCGGGACCTCTCCTGTCACACGCTACACCGCCAGGAGGCCACGCCCCCCCAACAGTCGGTGTGTAGTTACTCTTTAAATATGATTTTCTATTTGCTGCTTTTCTCTGTTTTGTATCATTTGTTTGTTTTTTTGATTAAAAACATCACTTAAGACTCTCTCTGAAATAAAGATGGATATATGTGACATTATTTTGTACATTTTGACTCTTATTTATATCTGATAGATTTACTTACGGAAGCTCATTTCTGCCAAAAAAAGAAAGGACAGAAAGTTAGAAATAATAAAAGATATTCTTTTATCAAAATTTTTGAATTTGTGAATCAAAATCTTGACTTAATATGTTACGTTATGATTTAGTGAGTCAAAATTTTGAGTTACAATCATAATAAATCACATATTTTGTAAAAAAAAAAAAAAAAAAAAAAAAAAAACTACCCTATAATTTCAACTCTTTGTCGTAATAATTGTAATAATTACATCCAGCTTGCATAATGTTGAGATATTCAGTCACATTTTCTTCAATATAAATCACAATTTGTATTTAGTACCTCATAATTTAGGATTACTGTTATTACTGGTATTTCATCCATTCTTTTCTTTTGCTGACAGAAATGTGCTTCCATAAATATTTGATTAATAGAAGAAAAAGGAAACAATCGTTTAGTTGCAGCCAGAAAAACTGTAAAAAAAAAAATAAAAAAAATAAAAAATAAAAAATAAAAATTTCCAGCAGAAAACGCATGTGGTCGTGTTTTGTTTTCAGGAGGTATCTGTGTGTTGACGTGAGGTTTCTGAAACATGACAAGAGTGAAAACTGGACCAACTACGAGGGCGAGATGAAGGAAAGAAGGAAGGAAGGAAGAGGAAGAAAAAACGGAGGAATAAACCGTCGCAGAGTTAAAAACCTTCCTCTTTCTCTTTTTCATCATCAGTTTCTGTCTGAAACGTAAAAACTGTACAACAAAAAAAAAAGGATACAAACTGCTGAGATTCACATTCAACGAGTCCAAACAAACGATGCCACTGACGCACACCGACGAAGTTTATCTTTTCGTTTGTTTGTTTGTTTTCCTGTACGAATAACGAGAGAAGAATCCTCAAAAGTCGTCCGAAAAATGTAAAATATGACAACAAAATGCACAAAAATCCAAAAAATTGAAAAAAAAAAAAAAAAAGAGAGAAAAAGTCTGTTTGTTAAAAAAAAACAATAAAGGGCACTTTAAAAACAAACAGGTAGAAAAATGAAAGGTCACTTCTTCCTGCACGAGTGACGTCCAACAACGCTGTACAGATCCAACACGGTGGGAAACAGGAAACAGGAAACGACTGAGTCTGAGTCCGACTGCTGAGGCGATGAGCTTATTGCAAAAAAATAATATTCACCTGCCGGGACAGAAACTCACCTGCAGCAGCTGGAGGTCGCTTCCTGTTGATGAGGAGGGTTTTTTTTTAAATATTTTACAGGAGGAGAAGAAGAAGAGGAGAATGTTTGTGTGCGTTTTTTTTTTTTAACATGTTTTTTTTTTTTTCCCTTCGTCGTCTCCGATGTGACGCCTCCTCATCGCTTCTTGTTTCTGGGTTCAGTTTTATTTCCATTCATGTGTTTTAGTTTCCTGTTTTATCCTCTTGGAGTGCAGATCTGTTCGCTTTGTTCTGAATATCTTATCGAATCTGTTTTTCTCTCAATATAATTTTTTAAAAAAAAGCTGGTACGTATAAAACGGCAAAGAAATGCTCTTAAAAAATGATCCTAAAATTCTTGACGTGGAAGCTCTGAGTAAAGAAAAATACAAAACATTAAAAACCCACATCTTTAAAAAAAAAGTTTAAATATTTAGAATAATTTTAATTTAACGTTTATATATTTTATTTTTAAAACTCATCAAAACTCTGGTTTTCACAGTTTAAGTAAAATAATAACACTTAATTGTAAGTTTCCTTATTTATCATTAATAATCAGTATAATAACAGTTAATAAATACTTTAAAACAGATCTAAGTGTTATATATATATATATATATATACACACAATTATCTGTTAATATATTTTTTAAAACAAAACTTTTAAACTTTTTAAAGTTGCTTTTACTTTGAAACCTTTGCTAACATCCTATTTCTGTCTTTTCGTATTTTTTTATATGAAATGTGCAATATAAATTAAGTTTTATTTAAACAGAGAATGAATGACAATATAGAAAAACTGTTGTACTGATACAAAATATGTCTTAATAGGAGAAGTTGTTGATAAATATTGTACATTAATAAAAATTACAAAATAAAAAACGTCCTTGTATCTGCTCATAACTTCATGATTGTGTTTTATTACTTATCAAATGTTTCTAGACTGATTATAAACGATAAATAAAAAGGGACTTTAAGTCAAGTGTTACCAATAATTGCACTTTCTCATCATGTATATAGATGTTTATAATATGAACATGAGGAAGATTAGAAGAATATTGATTGTTTTTACAAAAAATAAGAGATAATTTTAGAACTCTGACGCATTTTTACTGAGTAGTTTTATACGTACCGGCCCTTTAAACACTCTTAATGATTTATTTACATCCTGTTTGTTAAATGTATGTTATAAACTGTGACTGTTTATGCTCTTTATGATAAGTTTTTATGAATTGTGAAATCACAAGAGGTGTAAATTAACTGTTTTTTCTTAGTTTACTTCAGTTGTATACATACTGTACTGTATATATATATATATATATATATATATATATACTGTATATACTGTATATATATGTACTATATGCTTGTGTAAAAAACTAATAAAATGTTGGTCACAAACAAAAATTAATTGAACTGTTTAGTTGAATTTTGTTACGTATGAAAATTAACGTTAATTAATGTCTAAAAATGAGGAGACATAAAAGATTCGATAAGAAATTCATTATCGTGTTTCTGATCAACGAGGAACCTGATTGAACACAGAACCATCAATCAGAACCCGAACCGATCAATTTCTGGTCCTGGATGGTTTTTTTTTTCTTTTTGATCCAGAATACAGACGTCGTGAGAGTCGAGTCATGTGACCTTCATCCAGAGAGACGCTCCGATTGGTTCTGTCCGACGAGCACCAACGAGGAGGGATAGACCGATGTTTGATTATCAGCTACTATGAGAATTTAAAGATTGATCTGTTTTAAATTGAGCTTTTATGTGCTGTGAATCTTTTAATGTAAAGCTTCTAGATGTAATGTTTTCAGGATTATATTATAAAAATTGAACATTGTTTTTAATCTTGTTCTGTGAAACACTTTGGGTTCACAATTATAATATGAAACCTTTGCACAAAATCAGTAAAAATCATCTCGTTGTTGGAAAACTGTGATTAAAGGCAGAGTCCATCATTCTGGAGAAAGATTGAACTACACCCCTTCCCTTCATGCTCCTTCAGAAGCTCTGCCCCCCCCCCCCAAAACTCATGGATGCGCATTGCCATGGCAACAACCAAAAGAGAAATATGGAGGACTCCAGAGCGACGCTTCTGCTGTAGAGTCGCTTCTGTTCCTCTCAAGACTTTTCATCACAACAGTCTGTCGTCACTCCGCAGCTCCACCAGCCGACTGAACATTTAGAGTTTGCGCGTCGGCTCCACAGTGTTTGTAGTTATTGATTAATTGATACGGTTAATAAGTTGACAACAGTCATACAGCAGGATGTTTGCTCAGATTACTGAAACAGACTCTGTGAGACCGTCTGTCTGATGATACTGGTCACAGCGTCTCCCATCACCAGTCCTCCCATCATCCAACGGCTGCTGGAGACAGAGACTGTCATGATCACCCCCCCACCCCATCCTGTGCACAAACGCCGCCTGCTGATTGGCTGGAGTAGTGTTGCGCACTGTGGGGAGATATTCACTGACAAAAAGTGTGTTGAACAATCTTTCTCCAGAATCTGACTCTACCGATAATTAACTGTTCAATGATCTGCAGATTGATCACTAATGAAGACGATCATTAGCTGCAGCTCAGACTGGACTTCCTGTTCTGGTCGGTCTATCCCGGGTGATGGGTCAGTGTACCGTGTGTTTGGTGAAACATTTGATTCCTTCAGCTGACGGGAGTTTATCTGCATTTCTAGAAAAAAAAAAAAAAAAAAAAAAAAAAAAATCTTGAGAAAACCGTTTCCAGGCAACATGTCGTGGACTCGGCGTGTCTGTGGTTCTGGTCTGTGTCGGTTCTGTGGATCGTTGGACTCTGTTGAAGCTCTGTTAAGTCTGTTTGTGTCCTCTGATGTTTCCAGTTCAGCCCCAGGTGAGCCGCTCCGTCCCCGGGCCCAGGTTCAGGACCTGCTGGTGGGGTGCTGGGTCCGGATGTGGCTGTGGAGGCGGGTCGCCGAGGAGAACCTCTTCCCGCACTCTGAACAGCGTAACGCCGAGGCGCTGCTGGGCGGGGACGAGGGCGAGGCGGCGGTGTCGGCGGCAGCGTTGTCGGCGGCGTGAGTCTGACGGTGAGCTTTGAGGAGCAACACTCGACTGAACCTCCGACCGCACTCCTCACACTCCGACCAAACCCTCCGCCTCTTCTTCTGCACACACACACACACACACACAGAAACCTGATCAATCCTTCAATCAATCAACAGGAAACAATCAATACATCCTCGTTTATACAGTAAATGCTGACATGTCTGTGTACACGATCAATGACCCCAAAAGCTGCTGATGATCAGATCTGATCGGCTTCTTTTTATTATTTTTTATATGTTCTTTATTTCAGTTACCTTCCTCCCTTTCTCTTCCTCCTCCCCCTCCTCTTCTTCCTCCTCCTCTTCCTCCTCCTCCCTCGTCGCCAGGGGTGACAGCGAGGTCTGGCCGGCCGGTTCGACGCCGTCGCGGCGTTCGTTGGCCGCGTCGATCGCCAGAGCGGCGAGCGTTTCCTTGGCGGTGGCGGCGGCCTCGTCGTCGTCCTCCAGCAGCTGAGACGGCAGCGTCAGGAGGCGATGCAACATGGACGCCGACGAACGCCGACCTGAACTTCCTGTACGGAGAGAGAGAGAGACGGAGAGTCAGAACAAGACGAGCTCCAATGACTCGTCAATCAATCAATTAGTTGCCAACTATTTTGATAATTGATTAATCATTTTAAGCCTTTTTTTAATTGTCTGATTCCAGCTTCTTAAATGTGAATATTTTCATTATTGATTAATCTGCTCAGAGAACTAAAAATATATAAATATATGCAAATATACATGATGTTGCACATTGGGTGAAATACAATTTATCACGAGTTCTATGTGATAAATTCTTGTCTTGATGAATTGTTTTGTCTGCAGCAGTAAACGAGGCGTCTGACAGACAGAACCAGAGCTGCAATCATTAGTCGATCGACATAATATTGATCAAATCAATCAGATAATTAATTAGATAATTAAATAATAGTTTCAGTCAAGAAAAAATGTCAAAAGATTTGCAGGTTTCAGCTTCTCTAATGTGAGGATTTTAAACGGTTAACTGAATATTTTGGATTTTTAAGAGTTGAAGACAAAACTATTAATCAATAATGAAAACAATCATTAGTTGGAGCTCTAAACAAAAGTCAAAGACATTCGGTTTACTGTCTGACAAAGAAAAGCATCAAATTCTCACATTTGAAAAGCTGCATGTCAGCAGCATGTCTATTATTGACGACTAATAAAACATTTTTTTCAATTTTCTGTTTTCTAATCAATGAATCGTTGCTGCCGACACGACGACAAACTAACTGAGAAAAACCTTCTGTGAGCAGAAAACTCAACAAACTTCAAGTATATTAAAATCTCCTCAGATATGAACTAAATGTTCTGTCTGATTGATGAATGATGTCATCATCCTGCAGGGTTTTTTTTGTTTGTTCCTCAACAAAGTTTTGAGCCTGTTGTTTATTTATCTTTAACGTGTTTAATATGACTCATTATTAAAGGGACAGATTTTTATTTGACTATTATCTCTTCACAAAGAGACTTCCTGATTAAATGAAGGTTAAATGAACTTGTTGTATTTGTGTTTCTGTTGTTATTTTCAAAGTATATTTTTTGTTAATGAAAAATAAAGGAGAAAAAAAAGGAAAATGGTTTCAATGTGTGTGAGGATGAAGTTTAAGATCAATACACTGATTGATAATGACATCATGTGTCCAGTAGAGGGCAGCGCAGAGAAACTAAACAGCACACAGTGATGAGATGAAGCTGCAGCAGGAGGCTCACTGTTTCCACTACAGATAAACAAAAATAACATTTTACTGCAAAAAAACAGAACTGAAACTTCAGATTTTATTTTTTTAAAGAGCTGCAGCAGCTGCAGGATCATCATCATCATCATCATCATCGTCGTCGTCATCTCACACAGCTACAAGCAGCACAACTGAACAAAGCTCAGACGTCCAGTTTAATGACCAGACTGGTTCCTACAGACTGCTGCTAGTTAGCGTTAGCTTCCTGCAGGCAAAACTAAGTAGAATCTGAACTTAAGCTGCAACTAACGATGATTTTCATTATCGATTATTCTGCTGATTGTTTTCTTTATTAATAGTTTTGTCTTTAAAATGTCAAAAAAAAAAGTGAAAAATGCCATCACAACATAACTCAAGTTTATACATTCAAAAGTTCATTTTATTTATTTTTTAGCAGGAAAAACAGCGCAGCAACGTTAATCACTAGCAGCTGCAGGTCTGGCTCAGTTTAAGGTCTCCTGCTGTCCTGCAGTGACGACAAAACCAATAAAATAAAAAAAAACAAGACAAGCAGAGAATTAAAGTTGACGAGTTAGACAAAAGAAAAAAATATACATGTTTTTCACAGTGTTTCCATCATGTCTATAACCAGCAGTCAGGTGTCTGTAATCATTCCTCCTGTTCATACTGGACATTAAAAGATCCTTCAAATGTGCTTTCAATGGAAGTGATGGAGGATAAAATCCACAGTGTGTCCACACAGTCATTTAAAAGTCTGTGTGAAGCTTCTATTCAGCTTCAGCAGTCTGAGTTAGTCATATCAAGTGGATATCTGACACATTTACAGTCTTTTTAGCATCAAATTCCCTCTTTGTGTTTCCTCGGACAGTGTTTCCCTGTTGAGCTGCAGGTGGAAGTATAGTAACAAAAAGAGGAACTTTGGCACTAAAAAGACTGTAACGTTGAAAGATATCTACTTGATTTGACTCATTTGGACGCTGAAGCTTCATATTAGCTTCAGATAAACTTTTAATACATTTTTTGCACAGAAGGAGGACTGTGGATTTTATCCTCCATCACTTCCATTGTAAGGTCATTATGAAGGGATCTTCTAATGGTCAGTATGAACAGGAGGAATGATTACAGCAAGAAACACAGCTTTAATGTTCATTTGGGCTCCTGACTGTTGGTTTAAGACACTTGAAACATGGTGAACTCGTCCTTTAAGCTTAAGAAGCTATATCATGTAACTATTCTGCATTAAAATGTCTAAACTAGACCTATGTTATATATTTTGATGAGTTGTGTACTTACATTATGCCAAATGTTTCCAACAACAGTTGGTTTAATTTGGTTGCCTGTCAATGGCGTCATATGGCGAAAGAGTAAACACACACAAGATGATGATCCTCTTTGTGCGCATGCATTAGTGTTGTGGTTGTTCACCAGAAACTGTCATAAATTGAGTTTTATTCAGTTTTAAGCCACATTTTTATGATAAACTTCTTAGATTTTGGTCATTTTTAACTATATCTTTTAACCGGATGAAGGATTTTAGTCATCAGACGTCTGGATCTTCAGTTATCAGAGAAACAAACTGAGCAAACGTTAGCAGCAGCTCAGCTAACAGCCCCTCCGGACGTCCTGTGTCGGTGAAACACTGATTTTTTTAACGTGAAACAGCTTTATTCAGTGTTTTTAAAAAAGGTTTTAATCACCGAGTCTGTTTGTTCTGGAGAGGAGGAGACCTCTGTGGATAATTTGACTCCCAGTAAAAACATCCTGAACAATGTGGTGGAGGAATCCTAACTGGGAGAAGCTGGTTGTTTAACAAAGACAACAACTCCCATGATCCCACGCTACACTTCACGACATCATCACACTCTGTGTTTGGTTATTGTTTTAAACGAGAGACCTCTAGCAGCTGAAAGTACGGATCATGTGTTTAACAACTTGAGCCCCATTTTTGTTCACATTCAGTCAAACAGTTTCCATTAAAGTCGTGTGAATCAGCTGTTAGCAGTGATCACTGATCACTGTCATACTGAAGAAAAGGCAGGTTCTGTTATTTATTTATTCTCTTATTTCCAAGCTGAGGTTTATGGAGGTTTATTTGTGATGCATCAGAGATCATAATATCCTCAGGAAGTGTCAGTCACACTGAAACTAAAAATGTGTTTCACATCTGTGTTCAGATTTGAGTTATGACTCAAAGAAGGAGGACGAGTTTTGAGGCAAAGTATTAATCTGAATCAAAATGATGTCATTTCTGAATAATAACTGAAATTATAAACGAATCTGTGCTGGACACGATGAAGGACATTAAAATGTGTCTGGAATAAAAGCATTTAGTGTTTTAAACGTGTGTTGGAGCAGCTCAGGAGATGCTCCTCACCTGTGGGGCTGTGGGGGGGTCCAGGTGAGAGTCCGGACCCAGCGGTCTTGGCCCCTCCCCCGGCGTTCCTGTGGCTGTCCTCTTCGTCGGGGGAGAACACCTCCATGTCCTCCAGCGGCATCCAGCGGGGGTCCTGCTGGGGGGAGGAGGGGGAAGGCTCTAGGGTCACTGAAGGGGCAGGGAGAGGCTGCACCTGCTGTACCCCTCCCTCACTGAGGCTCCGCCCACCGCTACCTCCCCCTCCTCCTCCTCCTCCTCCCCCATCTCCCCCGAGCTCTTTGATCTGCCAGACGTCGCTGCACCACTTCTGACCGAAGACCTTGTCCAAGATGGGAACCCAGTCCTGGGAGACCGACAGGACGGGGGGGCGGTCCGGGTCTGAGGGGGGGCAGATTCACAATTAGTAAATAGGCTGCACTTTTCTACCTTAACTGACAAAACACTTTAAGCCTCTCACACACACACACACACACACACTGACCCTAACCTTAACCACTGACCCAAAAATCAGATTTTTCCCCCGATTGGGGACATGGCTTTTGTTTGTTTCCTTATGGTTGGGCGGGTTGGGGCGGCTGTGCCTCAGGAGGTAGAGCGAGTCGTCCACCAATCAGAAGGCTCCTCCAGTCCGCCTGTCGAAGCGTCCTAGGCCAAGATACTGAACCCTAAATTGTAACTGCTGTGTGTGTGTGTGTGAATGTTGGCGTGTGTTGTAAAGCGCTTTAAGTGGTCAGTAGACTAGAAATGTGCTATATAAAAGCTCTATATAAAAGCTCATTTAGCATTTACATTATGGACAGGAAGAGCCGGGGATCGAACCACCAACCCTGCGATTAGTGGACGACCCGCTCGACCTCCTGAGCCACAGACGCCCAACTTTAACTTTATTGTTTCTGAAACAAACAGAGTTTTGGACTGAAAGCTGCTGACAGACGAACAAATCAGCCAACATGGAGATGGGTCACAGAGTCCAGGGGGGGTGGAGGGGGGGCAGACTGAGACCTGCACATATAACTTGGACCTGAACACACATGTGTGGCAATAAAAGACTAAAATAAGAGACTCAAACTAAAACAAGCACGTTCAGCCTTCAGGGACTAAAACCAGCCGAGTCATTTAGGAAATAATGTCAGTGTGACGTACAAGTCTTCAAAATTCTCTTCAGTCTAATCAGACATGATCAGCGTGGGAGAAAACGGTGTGTTTAGAGGTGAGAGGACAATATAAACTGAGAAGTGAAGAGAATCGATGTGAGGAACAAGTTGAAGGAGGTAAAAAGATGACAAAAAAAGCTTTGAAAAGAACCAAAACTTATTTTAGGAAAAATCAGTCGTCAGCTTCCCAAAACCTTCTGGACTACGACAACCCGCGAGGGGTTTTCAGGGAAGTACGAAGGGAGGACGTTTCTCTTCTTTTGTTAATAGTAAAAGTAAAGTTAGGCTTTGTTGTCGGCTTCCTGACTAATTTTTAAGAGGGAGCGAGAGAGTGGCGGTGGTGGAGCGAGCTAGAGAGTGAATGAAGAGGGAGCAGCGGTGGCGAAAACAAAGCCAGTGAGTGAAATATTTTGTGTCGTTTTGTTTTATAGAAATAAAAAAAACATCAAACACTCAGCAGATGATTTACTGTGGAGACAGACGCTCATTCATTCATCACATCCAACTCATCAGTAAGAACAACAGAACGAACTCCTCCTGGGTCTCATCTGCAGGATCTACCTGGTTCCTCAGATGGAAACACAAACAGCTTAGTTTCTCACATTAGTTCCTCTGATTCCAACGTACCTGAACTTTTTAGACAAGCGTGTGGCGTTCAGGAATAAAATGTTGTTCTTTGAGCGAGAAGTTTGGATTGATTTTTTTTTTTTTTTCCATTTGGGGGAAGCAGAAGAAGCAGAAACATATTACACCGTTTCTGCAGCTTCACCGAGTTAAATTTAAGACTTTTTAAAGACATTTTAATACCACAGAGAACATTTACACATTTAGTGCCTGTTTTATGTTAAAATGTTATGAAAGACATTAATAAAAAACATTAGTGATGATAAAGCCTGGAATTATTTAGCAGATGCAATGTGAAATAAATGTCTGTTTATTTAAATTTATGTCACATTTGTGTCATTACTTCCTGTCAGTATATAACAATATAATATATATTATAACTAATGACTCATTAATTAGCAGCAGATAAACGATGGAGAAAAAATAACGTCCCGCCAGTTTTTGCTAAAATTACATTAAAAACATCTTTTAACTAACATTCGTGCCTTCAGCAGGATACATATTAATATTTAAGACCTTCATGAATGAAATGAAAGACTTTTAAACACTTTGAGGCCTTTTTTGAGGAAACCAACAACTAAATCAACGACTAAAAGCTGTTGATATAAACATATTGGTTATTGATTGATTAATTGCACTCACCGTCTCTATCTGGTGTCTTCTTGGACTCTGTGACTTCAGTGAGCTCCTCTCGGGCGTCCTCAGAGCCGCTGGGTGACACCGAGTCGTTCTCCGACCCCCTCCGCCTCCCCCCGGCTCCTCCTCCTCCTCCTCCTCCTCCCCCTCTCCCCTTCTCTCCTCCACCACCTCCTCCTCCTCCTCCCGCACTTCCTCCTCCTCCTCCTCCTCTCTCGGAGCTCTTGTCCAGTCTCTCCTCCAGGACGTGCTGCTCTTTCTCCATCTTGGTGATCTCCAGCAGGAGGTCATCAAATGAAGCCTCCACGATCTTTGTCAGCTCGCACACAGCGAAGTCCAGGACCTGCTCCATGACCGACTTCAGCTGGTCTGCAGGAGAGAAGATCATCATCATCAGTATCATATAATCATCTGTGTGGACATCTGGGAGTCCATTATTGTCTTTATGTTGAAACGTTTCTGGACAAAAACAGTTTTAGAGTCGAATACATGAAGAAAACTTCAGTGTTTTATCGACTGATTCATTGATTTTATTTCCACAGTGAAACAACCTTTGTAGATAAAGTTCACAACGTACAAACAGCAGCATATTTGTTTTATTTGAACGTCTTCCTGTGGATATTACACTTCAGAGACACTCAGAGACACTAAAGCCTTATCCTGACAGGATGAACGTCACAGGGGGAGGTGGGGAATGAAATAATTTAACTCATTGTAACCCTGAGGGAAATGACAGGATCTGGTCTGTACATATGGACATTCAGCAGGACAAAGCCAAAGAATCCCCCCCCCCCTCCCCCTCCCCTGCCCAACCTCCCCCCTTGGCTTTCTTTCAGCAGAAACAACTAATGAAAACAACACTGACATCAGCTTTAAGTTGATATGTTGAACTTGTTAGCAAACAGTTGCTTATTTCCACATCCAGCAGTTACGGAGCAACATTATCATTCATGTGGAGTCGTGTTTCTGTCCACCTGGTGAATGTAAGTCCAATATTCACTCTCTTTTAGTTCTGTTTTTACTCTCTTAAATTTACTCTGATAAATGCTCCACTATGTTCACCAGCTAGTCTACAGCTAACTGTGTACAGTGACTTTTTACAGCTTTTTTTCTATGAAAACGACGCTATGAGACGCTGAGAGTGAACCAGAACAGTAAAGTTGCAGCCGGAAAGATAAACAATGAGCTGAAACTCACTATAAAGCTCCGTAAAGCCGAGAGGAGCTGCAGAGTCTCTGATAATTCTCTGTAGGTTCATCACTACGAGCCACAACCAACACTGTCACTGTATAGATCAGACTGTGGAGCAACAGAAATATATGTTATTATAGAAATATGTTATATACGCTTTAACACTGACACTTCCTGAGGATGTCAGTATCTCTCATCATGTCCAGCAACAATAAACCTGCAGAACCTGAACCTGAGAATCATCACATTGAAGTTTTCTTCAGTATCACAGTGATCAGTGACAGTTGTCTGCAGACCGTTAATAGAGACTGTTTGACTAAATGTAAATAACCGCTCAGTGTGTCAGAGTCTGAAAGCCTCTATTGTAGAGTAACGCCTCATAACCATCTCTGCCTGGAGGGCTTCATGCCTTTGGTCGTGTGTGTGTGTGTGTCTGCAACTAACCTCACATACTACTGAACCCATCAGCCTCATATCTTTTGTGCACATTTCATCATCTTCATCATTTTATTTTTATATGCGGAAAACACATTGAAGGAGAATCAACAATAAATGCAAACTAAAATCAAATAGCAATAATATAATAATAATATAATCAAATGCCTTTTATTAAATCAAATAATTAATTTCTTCCACTGCACTGTAAACTTTATTCTTGTATTTTCTATTTTAGCTTGTTTTTATGTTCTGTTCTCTTTAATAAACTGTTTTAATTGTATTTAATTGTCCTTTGATGGTTTGTTTCTTTTGCACTTTGTCTTGATGCTTTTAATGTTTAATGAAACGCCTAAAAGAAGAATACATGGATATATCGATTAAAAACAAATTAACAATGTTAGAAAGTAAAAGTGTAGGAATTGACAATGAGAGAGAAATAAATACAAATCAACAAAAAAAAACCAAATCAAAGTGAAACATGGAAGAAAGAAAAATAACAGGAGTGAAAATTTATATTCACTTTTTTTTCTAGAGCAACAATTATTTTCATTAATTAATTAATCGATCAGTTGTTTGGTCTTTAAAATGTCAAAATGTTAAAAAAAAAAAAATGCTGATCAGTGTTTCCCAAAGACGACGTCATCAAACGTCTCGTTTTGTCCACAATTCACAGATCTTCAGTTTACTGTCAGAGACGAAAGAAACCAGAAAATATTCACATTTAACAAACTGCAAACACAGAATTTGGACTTTTTATCTAAAAAAATGACTCAAAACAATTCATTGATTAACAAAATAGTTGGTAATTAATTTAATAGTTGACAACTACACATTGCAGCTTTTTTTTTTTTCCAATATTGTTATGACATCACTGATCCTCCATACATTCATACACACATCTGTCCTAAAACTCTATTATTACTACTTGAAACTGGACCGGCGGAGACGTCAGTTCCCTCTGATCTAAACATATAAAATAAAAACCAACAAACATTTCCTCATCAACAAACGCTCTCTGCCAAGTGGACTCATAAATGTACAGCTGCGTTTTCCCCAAACATCCTCCAGTCCATGAACGCATCACTGAACATCACGTGCAAAAAAGACAAAAATGTTTTTATCAAAGAAACTCAGTGACAAGTAAAAACCATCCAGCACACGTCCATCTGTCCACTGGCCTCCAATAAAACATGTGACCTTTCTGTCATGCTGTCATGTGACCTGCAGACACAGGATGACCCACTTTCCTCTTTTAAAAATAATAAATAATGAAACCGTTAATTCCCTCTCACTGACAAACAAACAGACCAATGAGCTGCTGACTGTCAGTCACTGTGTGTGTGTGTGTGTGTGTGTTACAGAGCGACAGACGGCGTTATGTCTCGGTGCAGATGGCGACACAGACGTCCACATTTGTCATATCTGACTAATAAGTACACAGTTAATACTAATCTGCAGCGGCTGAATTCACGAGTTTCTGCAGGTTCATCAAGTTAAAATGAAGAAGTTTTAAAGAGGAAGTGTTCTGCTGCTTTATCAAATCCCTCATCATGTTATAATTCTTGCTGTTTTATGTTTCATTCAGAGAGCTGGATAGAGAGGGGACTGGTTTTTAACCAGTGACGGCTGCAGAACAAGCAGGTGCCAACAGAAACTCTGATGGAGCAGCGGTTATGACGGTTTGATCATTTTACTTTTACATGTTGGTGTGTTTTTAAGGAATTAATGTATATGCAGTTTGACTTGTTGTGTCATTTGACGTGTAAACACATTTGCTCCCCCTGACGGCTGCTGTGGCGTGATCCACCCTGAAACTGACCTGAAGATGAAGGTTTATTATTTATTACATATACGATCATTCACAGTTGGTATTTCCCATCTACTCAGTACTGACCAGTACTGTAGTCACTGGTTTATTATCTCCGGCTGGCTCCAAACAGAAGAGGGCGGAGCTTAAACGTCTTCACCTTCTGTTCGACCTGCAGGAACCTCCAGGCCGACATGTTATCACATCTTACACAGCTGATAAAAGTCTCCAAGCAGGTGTGTTACCATTAGTTTATGTTACTATGATACTGTTGGTTACTGGTAACAGCAATCTGGCGCCAACCCCCTAACATCTCTTTAACTTTAGGTTCCCATCAGGATTGAGACCCTCAGATGCATGAGGAAGAGGAGGGGAAGAGGAGAGGACAAGAATGTTTTTGTGTTTGTTTTTCCCAGATTAGATCATAAAGGTGTGTTGTGTCTGAGATCGAAGGCGTTCTTTGGTTTTGGATTCCAGGAGAATCCACGGCTGTGTTCCAGTGTATTAAAATGCCTTCACTGTAACGGCATTTCAAGCAGACTGCAGCCAGCATGCCTTTGTAAGGGAGCAGTGAACACTTTGCCAAACTCTACTGTTTTGCATCAGTCTGGTTTTAAACTCTGAAACATTTGAACGTGCCATTTTCAATGAAGGCATTTTAATAGATCCTCTGCTGTTTGAAGAGATTATTTTTATTTTCTGCTAATTGTAGGTTGCCGGTCCTTCCATCGGTAGCCTGATAAACCACCTAGAAAGCAGAATCTGAACATTATTGCTGCATAAGTGATGATCAACAACGAATCCCACCGTCAGACTCTGGCAGAAAGGTTTCTCTCTGGGAAGGAGACCTGGATGATCCCGGAGTGGCGGTCCAAGGAGGACCTGCATGTCTCCAAATCTACTTATCTATTATAAATAAAACCAACTCACTTTACATTTACCTGTCATATTTAAAGAGAATCCAAGCACTCAGTATTAAATTTCTTTATATTTGAACCTTTAAAAAAGTTTTAAAAATGATGTAATTTAACCTGCAGACACCTGGTTTCATTTAAATAATTTTAATTAACAGATTCAGAACCAAGCTGAAACAATGACTCTGCTACTGTAACTTGGTTTGGAATTGTTTTTAAATTAAGTATTAATATTATAATTATTATTACTACTATTAATAGTACTGTTATTATTTTTATTATTATTTTTATTATCTTGTCTTGGCTGTGCGGCACCATGTTTCCATACGTGCGTGTCTGCTCATGATCTATAGATACTAAAAGAAAAAGGGATCAAATAGAGGAAAAAGATTAGTAATGAATTGATCCGTTCCTGTCACTGCTGTGTGAAACTCATAGTTAAATGTCAGACGTCTGGTCTTTCTATGTTTCCAGGTTCGGGCGGATCGTTGCTGATATTCTGGTGAGTTTACACTTGTAGCTTCGGTCTTTGTCTCTTATAACAGACGTTTTACGGATCCTCAGATTTCTATCTTTGTCTGCACAGTAACAGTGAGAGTGCAGAGCTGTGTGAAGTGTGAGAGGCGTCAGTGCAGAACAAACCAGCTCTGTGTGTTTTTATCTGCTCTCTGATCTGACTCCATTAATCACAGATAAGAGCCAAGCTGATCTGAGAGCAGATCAAAGGACCAACTGGAATTCCCCCTTAATAAGCCTCATTATGAGCGTTAATGAAGGGAAATAAAGATCAAACTGAGTCAGTGTCATCTGGTCAAACACTTCAGCCTGACTCACTTTATTATGTTTTTATTGTGTTATCTACAGATTCTGATTTATTACATCTGATAACAAGTTTTATTCTCTTATATTTCACTTACTTTACTACAGAGCCAAAAGGCAGATGTCTGGTTGCATTTCAGATTTAAAAACTATGACGACAGAGAAGAGCTGCACTAAAGCCACGTATGTAATAAATGACCAAATATGTAAGATATGCAAAAAAGACGTGAAATATTGTGGAAATATCACAAATCTCCAAATACACAATCAGATAGACAATCTGCAAAGACATTTACGTTTAAGTTTCTATCTAATTCTCCACGGGCCCAAAAACTAACTGAAGTTGTTGCAGCTTTCATATGCAGGGATGTAGACGCCCATACGGCGCTGCTGAAAACGACGGCGTCCAAGCCTCATTAATGTACCAAAAACACGTTTTACTGACATGCAAACATTTGAGTGAAGTGGTAAATCTCAAACCTGACAGAGTCGCACTAACTGGACACAGCTGGACATCCAGAGCAACAGATTCGTACCTGACTAATACTGCTCACCTGAAACTGTTATCTTACAAACAAACACCGAGCCATCGTAACGGACAATGCTGCGAATGTGGTCATTTTCTAATAATAGTACTACAACAAGCCACAAGCTCAAAGAGAAGCAAAGGATACCGGAGCTGCCTGCACATCAGCTGGTGACTGACGTGGTGACCTGGTGAACAGCAGCACGCCGGAGATGCTGGAAACCTTCCTGGATCTGCAACCTGCCACCTGAAGTGTTCAGGAATGAAGTCGGTTTGTGCAGTCCCCAACTCTATCTGTCATTGCACATCTGCACACACAGCTGCTGATCTCCTACAAGTCAAAACCAGTCTAACTTCAATGATTTCATTATTGTGGGTTTAATGCTTTGCATGCCACAGCCTCAGGTGTTTCACTAAATTACAGACTAGTAGCTACAAGTACTGTCAAAAGAGCCCAAATTAGTGTAATATTCCTTCTTTATTGATGCAGTTGTGGAAATAACTTTCGTTGAGTTTTTATTAGCACACTTTATTTCATCTCCAAATTTAGCCCCGCTGACGATGTGATAGACTCGACTCTCCAGCTCTGCATCATCCGTTAGTAAACTAGAAATATATCTTCTAGATTTGGGACTCAACAGCTCAAAATACTTCACTTAGTGCACGTTAGTCAACAGCACTGATCACAAAACCAGCCGGCAAGACCCACACGTAGGCTGCAACGTTAACGTTAGCTAGCCAACTTGCTAATGTGTTAGCTAACGTGCCAGACCAAAGACATTTTAAAGTCTCCAGTGTTAGCGTTAAAGTTATTTTCCATAAGCAAATCAATGATGCTTGTTTGTTTGTTGATGATGAGCTGAATTCTTATTAACTTGTTCACTTCCTTTAACAAAGTCACAATTAGCTTTTAGCGGTCCAGGCTGTGTTACAGAAGAGGAGAGTCGTCTTACTCTCGTCTTCAACACCATGTCAGTCTATTTTCCATTTTTCAACTGTAGAGGCAGCCGTTCTTTGCTGTCTTATTTCCTGCAGTGGTGTTGGCAGGGTTTGAGTTGCTTTTTAACGAGGCCCATTGCAGCAGCGTAAAGTGAACAACAGCACTGTTTGTCTGTTAGAGACGGAAATTAAATGAATTGAATAAAGATAAAATGATGGCTTAATGTAGGATTAGGATATTGGCCTGAATTGGTTAATCTTAAGTTATTTTTTCAAACTCTTGGGGACAATTTTTGCCCCTCGATCACAGTTTTTAGGGGCATTCTGAGATTTCTTGGGGCATTTTTACCACTGCCCCCTTGTTCATTTCCGACGCTGCCTGGTTTATACTGGATTCGTTTACCTATTCAGGGTTGTTCTCTCTCTGCCAGACTGCTGTTCAGACTTTGTTGTGTCTTTTCACTACATTTACCGTGTTGAAACGAACACACTGACTGATCACCTGCGACCGTACAAACACAAATACAGATATAATCCTGACACACCAACTAAAAGTAAGAACACACTTGTGTCCACATGATGCGACCCATCTCTGCACCACACCCTCTGCACTAAAGAAAGCACCGCTACTATTTTTATCTGGTCACTCAATACTCACTGACTGTAGAGTCTGTAGAGTTGCACCATATTGTGTCGACTGCTGTGGTGTGTTGCTCATGTTAAATAAAGACTATATTAATGTAACTGCTTTGGTGTCGATTCTTAATGTAAACATTAATATTTTTAATAATGCACCGGGTCAGAAGGTTCCTCTCTTTCATATCCAAACAAAGTTGGTGTTTGTAACTGAAACATCTCAAACCTAATCGATATCCAATCAAAGTCACAATATCATCAAATTGGGATGTTGTGAATCTGAATCAAATCAAATCAGGAAGGCAGTGATGATACGCAGCTCTAGATCTGAAATATGAGAGTAGACAATGTGAGCAACACATGGAAACACCTTAGCAACCACCCTAGCGACCAAGGCCACAGAACGGACCGCCGTTAATCAGCACGTGTGATGACCCAACGTCAGTTCGTTCACCTCAAATTTCTGATCTTTGACCACGTTCAACACCCGACACCAGAACAGGATATAAATAACAGAAAAACACAAGAAGCACAACGGGCCCTTTAAAGGATCTCAGACGACACAGTGATGAAAGTTTGTCTTAAGAACACAAATTATTAAATCAAGAGCACAAATTAGTTATTTTTTCCTCCATGGCTCATCATGAACGACGTACTTCACCTTGTTTGTTAAAATTTGTTTAAAAAGTGGATAATAGACAAAACACAGACACACGTCACATGTAGCTAAAAGCTAAAATGAAATAAAAATACTATAAACTATATAACATAAAATATAAAAAATCTATTTAACTTTGGTTGTTTAGTTCACACTCAGGCTGCAACTTCTCATTATCGATAATTTTTTCAATTGATCAGTTAATTGTTAATGTAATGTAAACAATACCTCAAGCTGACGTCTTCAAACAGCCCAAAACCAAAAATATTCAGTTTTCTGTCATATTTTATGACAAACAACAACATTAAATCATCACATTTCAGCAAATTTTTGCAAATTATCAAAATAGATGCCGATTAACTTTCTGCTCATTGTCTAATCAATCAATTGATTAATGGTTGCAGCTGGAGTTTGATTTGAACAAACTGAACCAACAAACAGCTTCTGTTGTTTGAAACGTTTTCTTGTTTTGTTTGAAATGCAACAGCGAGGTGAAGTCACTGCAGGATATTACATCGTTTATGGCCTTGCTTCTGTTAATTTGTCCACTCGCTCTACATGATGATTTAATCTGAACCATGCAGAGAAACTTCTCTTAAAGACTGAAACAAAGCTTCCAGCTGGCAGCACAGCTGCTGTTTCTCCACATTTGCTCTGAGCTGCTGTTGGTTTTTTACTTTCTTGTGTTTTTGGGACGTGACTGATTCTCCGTTCAACGCTCGGAGCAACAAACACAACTAATCTTTTCTACACTTGGCAACAGTTTGCTGAGTTTGAGCCACAAAGAGTTTCAATAATCATCAAACACATCACAGCTCTTCATCTCACCAACAATTCACCTCATCCTCCAACACCCAAACACACACAGAGTCACCAGGTTCAGACGGAAGAAGTTACATCTACTGCAGTAAAAGTACATAAGTATTATGAGCTTGATGTAGTTAAAGTATTGCAGTAAAAGTACATAAGTATTATGAGCTTGATGTAGTTAAAGTATTGCAGTAAAAGTACATAAGTATTATGAGCTTGATGTAGTTAAAGTATTGCAGTAAAAGTACATAAGTATTATGAGCTTGATGTAGTTAAAGTATTGCAGTAAAAGTACATAAGTATTATGAGCTTGATGTAGTTAAAGTATTGCAGTAAAAGTAGTGGTTTGGTCCCTCTGACTGATATATTATTATATATGACATCATTAGATTATTAATAGTGAAGCATCAGTGTTAGAGCAGCATGTTACTGTTGTAGCTGCTGGAGGTGGAGCTAGTTTACACTACTTTATATACAGTTAGCTAGTTTAGTCCAGTGGTTCCCAACCTAGGGGTCGGGCCCCTCCAAAGGGTCAGCAGATAAATCTGAGGGGTGGTGAGATGATTAATGGGAGAGGAAAGAAGAAAAAACAAAGTTCTGATACACAAATCTGTTTTCAGTTTTTGGACTTTTTCTCTAATCTTTGATTTTTGCTGAAATATTGGATCATTTGAACATTTATTGAAATGAAAGCATGTGAGAAGTTTAGAGGGAAAAATCACTATTTGGTGGAGCTGTTAACAACTCATAGACATGTGAAATGTGACCCCGACTACACACTGCTTTTTGTAAGACGTCAAAAGACAAAAAGGTTGGAAACCACTGGTTTCATCTTTAACAATGTGTTGTATTTTATAAGCTTGTTATATTATCCATTGTGTCAAATCTTCATCTGAAAAGTAACTAAAGCTGTCAAATAAATGTAGTGAAGTAGAAAGTACAATATTTCCCTCTGAAATGTAGAAAGTAGCATCACATGGAAATACTCAAGTAAAGTACAAGTACCTCAAAACTGTACTTAAGTACAGTACTTGAGTAAATGTGCTTAGTTACTTTCCACCACTGAAGACCAGGACCACATGATGCAGGATGGAGAACCTTCAGACTGGACTGATCCATCAGATGATGTGGACTACACCTGAGTCTTTTGGGGCACAAGTCACCTGGACGGACCAGTTTCAGGTATCTGATCGTCCTCCAGAACTTTCTCTGCTCAGCTGCCAAACTCCTGTCAGTCACACCACACCTACCTGTCATCATACACTTCAATTAAAACCCTCCACAACTACAACTGAGAGTCCTCAGGAGGGCAGAGTGCAACATCTGACTTAACGAGGTCTGTCAGACAAAGCTGCAGCTCTGAGAGGTTTACTGCTGCTGCAACGAGGCCACAAAGATCCTGAATGAGAACATGTTTCATTTGGAAAATAATAAAAATGTTGTTGACGTACAGAACAATGTGGTTTTTATTCACAGACTAACAAACTGGATGCTTCAGCTGCCAGTTTATGAGCTTCACTTAAACCTGCATTCACTGATGTTTAGTTTCCATCAGAAACACGTAGTGAACAAAACTCTGACGTACCATCAGATTTAAGTTGATATGTTGAACTTGTTAGCAAACAGTTGCTTATTTCCACATCCAGCAGTTACGGAGCAACATTATCATTCATGTGGAGTCGTGTTTCTGTCCACCTGGTGAATGTAAGTCCAATATTCACTCTCTTTTAGCTGTTTTTGCTCTTTTTTAAAGCAAAAATGCCAAAAAAAATTCTCGGTTTCGAGGTTCTTTAATGTGAATATTTGACATACTATGTGAAAATAAACACAGCAAGACATTTGAACGCATCACTTTGAGCTGTGGGAAATGACAAACAGATATTTTAAACTATTTTATGACGTTGCAGCTCTTAAGTTTACTATCCTTCAAAAATTCCATGTTTAGGTTTAATTTGCACATTTTTTGTTGAGTGACTTTGGATTAAAAAGTATTTCTATGATATTATTTTACACAATTTCACAGATTTGTGAACATAAGCAGTCATGAAACCACAAACCTGCATTAACTTGTGTTTCTGGTGACTTGAATCAGATATTTTGACAACAACATCGCTGCTCATCACTACATTAATCAGCATTTCCAAACTCACACAGAGCAACAACAAACGAAAGCAGGAAACAGAAACTCCAGCATCACAACTAATTACACTTCTCATGAGAAGCAATAAACTGACGGGAATTCCCCGACGTGAAGGGGGAAAAAAAAGCAGATTTACTGCCTGGCAGTCACTACTTAGGGCACAAAAAACGCCCCATCACATGTTCCTTAAAATAAACTAATAAAACTTCCTCCAGATATAAATAAGAAACGAGCTGAGAAACATGCAAACAGCCGGTCAGACTCCTGCTGCATATGAACACATGTTCACATGTATGTCCAGATGGTCATGTGACCATATGGCGTGTGGGGCATCAGTCAGGGAGGAGTCAGGGAGCCATCGACATCATACAAAAAAGAAAAGGTTCAACTGTTTGGTGCTTCTCAACATTAATTATTTACACTCAGTCTTGGCCTACAGCTTCTCCTCAGACTGCTGAGCCACATTCACTCTGAGGGCGGCGGCTTGAAGATGGACATCACCAAGTCTGGACCTGAACTTTGATTTATTGAAGTTCATGGTGGAGAATAGTTTCACTCAGAGAGATATGTGCTTCCAAAACAGCACATGGTCGGCTTGAAGACTGTGGAAAGCTCTGGGAAGGACTGGGGGGGGATAATTCTCTCAGAAATGGTCCAAGCATGTCTGCTTTTCATTTGCTGCTCTCGACTTGGCTTCAAGCTCAGAACTGCGCTGCAGGTCAACGAGCTCCGTTTGTAGCACACTGGGGGCGTTTTACACATCGGAGGAGAAGGGGGGGTCTGCACAAATTTGGAAAGTGGCACCGTGTGTCTTAAAAGTCTGCAAAAACCGCTGGTCAAATTCCTGCTGTAGCTTTTCAATGGCATCGACATATTTCTCACCGCTGAATGCTGTGTGCCCTCCTCCACAACACACATGCATGCTGGGAAACTGCAGGGTTTTTTTCTCAGAGCTGGGGCGATGCTTTCCATAACCTCAGATTTGTTCATATGACATTTTCAAAAAGCTGCAGTGACGAGCTGAAGGTCTTTACTTCTAAAAACCCTTCTTCAACACATTTCCCCTGCGGAGCCACCGTACCTCTGTGAAGAGCAGAACAGCAGCACATGCTGAGTCAATTTCCTCCAAAGAGGCACAGAGCTGGCGGCGCTGTAAGCTCCTGGATCTTCTGTAATTGATGCATTTCATGACAACAGACATCACACTGTCAAACTTCAAGCACTTGCTGCAAAGTGTCTGCTGCTGAATAACTCAGAGCAGAGAACAATCTGCACCTTCATCCTCCAGTTTTCTTTGAACAAGCGCTGCCGGTGCGTTTCTCCTCCCTGTCATTGGCGATTATTCCTACGAGCGACTTCCATGACAGACCAGTGAACTGTGATGTGGCTTCGCATCGGGTTCACACTAACAGGATGTTGTCCATCAAAGCGTTCTTTCCTGAGACCTACGTATTTTTTTAATTATTTGCAACGGAAGCGCCGCATATTTACACTCTGCTGCAACCGCCAGCAGCGTGACGAGGCGCCGAGCGTCTATTCTGCGCCGAGCGTTTTCACGTTTTTTTCTGGTCGCCAAGAGTTGAAAAACGTTCAACTTTGGGAAAAAGCGCTTGTCACTTTTCACCCAGCCGTCCAATCACAGTGGAGGAGGGGCGGGACAAATACCACAAAGACCAACAATCACATACTTCATGTAAAAGAGCTGAAAAACAACAACAACAACAACAACAACAACAACGGGCGTTACCCGGGTTACTGGGCTCCGTCCAGCTTTGATGTTTCCTCATGAACCCACTTAATGCGTGTGCGTAGCGAGCGTGTGCGTAACGAGTGTGTAATGCCCGTGTAGCGAGTGTGTAATGCGTGTGCGTAGCGAGTGTGTAATGCCCGTGTAGCGAGTGTGTAATGCGTGTGCGTAGCGAGTGTGTAATGCGTGTGCGTAGCGAGTGTGTAATGCGTGTGCGTAGCGAGTGTGTAATGCGTGTGCGTAGCGAGTGTGTAATGCGTGTGCGTAGCGAGTGTGTAATGCCCGTGTAGCGAGTGTGTAATGCGTGTGCGTAGCGAGTGTGTAATGCGTGTGCGTAGCGAGTGTGTGCGTAGTGAGTGTGTAATGCGTGTGCGTAGCGAGTGTGTGCGTAGTGAGTGTGTAATGCGTGTGCGTAGCGAGTGTGTAATGCGTGTGCGTAGCGAGTGTGTAATGCGTGTGCGTAGCGAGTGTGTGCGTAGTGAGTGTGTAATGCGTGTGCGTAGCGAGTGTGTAATGCCCGTGTAGCGAGTGTGTAATGCGTGTGCGTAGCGAGTGTGTAATGCGTGTGCGTAGCGAGTGTGTAATGCCCGTGTAGCGAGCGTGTAATGCATGTGCGTAGCGAGTGTGTGCGTAGTGAGTGTGTAATGCCCGTGTAGCGAGTGTGTAATGCGTGTGCGTAGCGAGTGTGTGCGTAGTGAGTGTGTAATGCGTGTGCGTAGCGAGTGTGTAATGCGTGTGCGTAGCAAGTGTGTAATGCATGTGCGTAGTGAGTGTGTAATGCGTGTGCGTAGCAAGTGTGTAATGTGTGTGCGTAGCGAGTGTGTAATGCGTGTGCGTAGCGAGTGTGTGCGTAGTGAGTGTGTAATGCGTGTGCGTAGCGAGTGTGTAATGCGTGTGCGTAGTGAGTGTGTAATGCGTGTGCGTAGCAAGTGTGTAATGTGTGTGCGTAGCGAGTTTGTAATGCGTGTGCGTAGCGAGTGTGTAATGCGTGTGCGTAGCGAGTGTGTAATGCGTGTGCGTAGCAAGTGTGTAAAGTGTGTGCGTAGCGAGTGTGTAATGCGTGTGCGTAGCAAGTGTGTAATGCGTGTGCGTAGTGAGTGTGTAATGCGTGTGCGTAGCAAGTGTGTAATGTGTGTGCGTAGCAAGTGTGTAATGCGTGTGCGTAGCGAGTGTGTAATGCGTGTGCGTAGTGAGTGTGTAATGTGTGTGCGTAGTGAGTGTGTAATGTGTGTGCGTAGCGAGTTTGTAATGTGTGTGCGTAGCAAGTGTGTAATGCGTGTGCGTAGCAAGTGTGTAAAGTGTGTGCGTAGCGAGTGTGTAATGCGTGTGCGTAGCGAGTGTGTAATGCGTGTGCGTAGCAAGTGTGTAAAGTGTGTGCGTAGCGAGTGTGTAATGCGTGTGCGTAGTGAGTGTGTAATGCGTGTGCGTAGCGAGTGTGTAATGCGTGTGCGTAACGAGTGTGTAATGCGTGTGCGTAACGAGTGTGTAATGCGTGTGCGTAGCGAGTGTGTAATGCGTGTGCGTAGCGAGTGTGTAATGCGTGTGCGTAGCGAGTGTGTAATGCGTGTGCGTAGCGAGTGTGTAATGCGTGTGCGTAACGAGTGTGTAATGCGTGTGCGTAGCGAGTGTGTAATGCGTGTGCGTAACGAGTGTGTAATGCGTGTGCGTAGCGAGTGTGTAATGCGTGTGCGTAGCGAGTGTGTAATGCGTGTGCGTAACGAGTGTGTAATGCGTGTGCGTAGCGAGTGTGTAATGCGTGTGCGTAACGAGTGTGTAATGCGTGTGCGTAGCGAGTGTGTAATGCGTGTGCGTAGCGAGTGTGTAATGCGTGTGCGTAGCGAGTGTGTAATGTGTGTGCGTAACGAGTGTGTAATGCGTGTGTGCGTAGCGAGTGTGTAATGCGTGTGCGTAACGAGTGTGTAATGCGTGTGCGTAGCGAGTGTGTAATGCGTGTGCGTAACGAGTGTGTAATGCGTGTGCGTAGCGAGTGTGTAATGCGTGTGTGCGTAGCGAGTGTGTAATGCGTGTGCGTAGCGAGTGTGTAATGCGTGTGCGTAACGAGTGTGTAATGCGTGTGCGTAGCGAGTGTGTAATGCGTGTGCGTAACGAGTGTGTAATGCGTGTGCGTAGCGAGTGTGTAATGCGTGTGCGTAGCGAGTGTGTAATGCGTGTGCGTAACGAGTGTGTAATGCGTGTGCGTAGCGAGTGTGTAATGCGTGTGCGTAACGAGTGTGTAATGCGTGTGCGTAGCGAGTGTGTAATGCGTGTGCGTAGCGAGTGTGTAATGCGTGTGCGTAGCGAGTGTGTAATGTGTGTGCGTAACGAGTGTGTAATGCGTGTGTGCGTAGCGAGTGTGTAATGTGTGTGCGTAACGAGTGTGTAATGTGTGTGCGTAACGAGTGTGTAATGTGTGTGCATAGCGAGTGTGTAATACGTGTGCGTGGCAAGTGTGTGATGCATGTGCATAATGCGTGTGCGTAGTGAGTGTGTAATGCGTGTGCGTAACGAGTGTGTAATGCGTGTGCGTAACGAGTGTGTAATGCGTGTGTGCGTAACGAGTGTGTAATACGTGTGTGTAGCGAGTGTGTAATGCCTGTGTGTGTAACGAGTGTGTAATGCGTGTGTGTGTAACGAGTGTGTAATGCGTGTGCGTAGCGGTGTGCGTAACGAGTGTGTGATGCATGTGCGTAACGAGTGTGTGCGTGGCAAGTGTGTGATGCGTGTGCGTAGTGAGTGTGTGCGTAGCAAGTTTGTAATGCGTGTGCGTAGCGAGTGTGTAATGTGTGTGCATAGCGAGTGTGTAATGTGTGTGCATAGCGAGTGTGTGCGTGGCAAGTTTGTAATGCGTGTGCGTAACGAGTGTGTGATGCGTGTGCGTAACGAGTGTGTGATGCGTGTGCGTAGTGAATGTGTGCGTAGCGAGTGTGTAATGCGTGTGCGTAGCGAGTGTGTAATGCGTGTGCGTAGCGTTGTGCGTAGCGAGTGTGTAGTTGAGCGAGCGGCAGAAAAATGACAGAAAAGGTAAACAGGAAGTCGTCAGTGAGTCTGCTGATTAAGTGAAGGGTGTTAGCTCTGAAGTTAGCAACAGTGGGTTAGCCTAACCAGGCCAGGCTCACTTAAGGTGGACTGACCTTTAAGGTGGACCAGCTGTTCTCATTTTAGTGTCAATCTCTGCTGCTGATTAGACAAAACAAGAAATGTGAAGACGATTTTTTTAAGTATAATCTGACATTTTAATTGATCTGCATATTAATGGATAATGAAAATATTCATAGTTGCTGCTTTAGTCGACCAAAAACTGATCAGTTAACTGTCACATAAGACAAATAAAAGCTGAAAATGATATAAAATATCAGAAAATAGTTTAAACATCTTTAAATGTTTAATATCACATAAGACAAAGAAAAGGAGAAAGTGTGAGTAGGATTGAAAATGTAATGAAGTGATTGATTACTGATTGATTCTTTCAGCTTCAGAGTGAAGGTGATTAATCTACAAGCTGCTGAAACTAAACCCCAGCAGAGACGAGGAGGAGGAGGAGGAGGAGGAGGAGGAGGAGGAGGAGGAGGTCAGTTTATGTTCCGATCCTTAAATCGTCAGATGCACAGAGAGTTCATAAAAAAACCATAAAAACGCCAGAGAAACTCTTATCCGAATCTAAACACTGTTCTTCTTAAACGCGGGGAAGAGATTAAACATGAGCAGCATAAATCTCCACAGGCTCTTCTTCTTCTTCTTCTCCTCTCAGACTCTCCGTGATCGCCGCAGTTTCAGGCTGATATAAATCTGAGCGGCGGACAGTTTAGGAGCGTTCAGACCGCAGGCAGCTGGACGCTTATAAATCACCTCCGTCCTCCTCCGCAGACACAACACACCTGCTGCTGTTCGCCTGAAATAACCAAAAAACACATCGGACTCCTTAAAAAACCATCTCTAAACATTTTTACAGCTGCGACGATTTATCAAATCAGCGGAACTGTTATCAATTGATCGTTTCAGTCACTTTTTAAGAAGAAATATTCACATCCTGCAGCGTCTCTAGCGTCATATATGATATATGCAGAAATATGAAGACGTCTCCTTCCGCTCTTTTCAGTGTTTTATGACATTTTACAGACTAACGTTTATCTTCCGTATGGATTATTAATTAATTGAAACAGTTTCCTGTCACGTCTGACAGAAAAGCTTCAAATCTGAGAAGCAGCTGATTAATTTTCTGTCCATCAACTAATCGATTAATTGTTTTTTTATCAGATGAGTCGGTAATAAAGCTTCATGTCCGTCCTGCTGCTGCAGATCATCTTCATCCTTTGTGTGTCTCTCCGCAGCGAGTCGACGTCGGCGTGAAAGCGTAGCCTACTTTAGATAGCGAGAGAGGCCCCCACAAAGCGCTGCGACCTTTGACCTCAGCGTGTCGGGAGCCGCGGCCTCATTACCTCGCTGAGTGTCACTGACACGACCCGACTGTGTTGTTGTGAGCGAGAATAAAAAAATCCGGCTCAGATCAGGACTCACAGAGAGAGTCGGACGTGATTCGCCATCGCCGCCGTGATGTCACTATCTGTCCTGGTCGTGGCGTGTCACGGCGGCGGTGGCCTGGTTTTTCGGGGAGGGAGGGGAGGTGGAGAGAGAGAGAGAGAGAGAGAGAGAGGGAGGGCGAGAGAGAGAGAGAGAGAGAGAGGAGGAAGATTTGCGTGTCAGCTGTGTGCATGCAGATGTGTGCATGCATGCGAGAGAGTGCAGCAGCAGCAGCGGCGTCCTCGCATCAGCTCGCCGACGGGTTTTCTTTCTCACGTGTCGGTGCATGTGGAGACGTGTGTGTGTGTGTGTGTGTGTGTGTGTGTGTGTGCGTGCATGTGCGTGTGCAGCTGAAACACACCCAAACAAACAGCCAGTCTGAATGTGTCTGCTGGTTTCCGACGCTCCCAGTTGATGGATTAGTTTCATCCGGATCAGCTTTGTCACCTTCAGGCCGCCAGTCCTCTAAATACCAACATCTACACTATAAAGATGCTAGAAGATGTCCATCAAACAATCAATCATCAATAATCTGATCATCAGTTCATTGTTTTATCAAGAAAACATTTTCTGTTTCTTCTGTTTTATATCAGTAAACTGAATCATTACTGATGTTTCATCTTTAAAACATCAAAACAAGTGAAAACTGTCTTTAAACGGCTTCTTTTATCCAAAAAAACACTAAAATATTCCAACATAAGTGATAAAAACATGCAGCAAACATCAGAACCTGTTCAATCTTATGAATCGATTATCAACGTCGTTGCTGATTAATGTTCGTTGTTGCAGTTTTTTCCTTCTTTTTTAAATAAAACAACCTGAGAAAATAAAACGCAGATGAATCAATAAGAAGAATAATTGTTTTTATCAATAAGATATAAAATAGTGAAAAATGATGATTACAGTTCAACGTTGTCTGATAATCTTCAGTTTATTGGTTTAAAACTCTGATTAATGATTATTTTCATTATTGATTCATCGTTTTGTTTATTAAAATAATAAAAAATGCAAAACGTGACGACTTCAAATGTCTCGTTACTGATTAAAATCCAAAGATTTTCAGTTTAAAAGCATTTATGACCAAAAAAAAGCAGCAAATCTTCACAATAAAGAAGCTGAAACGAGTTATTGATTATTTTATCTCCTGATGAACTGATGAACTGGTTTCACTTCAGTATGTTTGTGTTTTATCTGCTTTTACTTGTTAAAAAAACACAATTTAAATAAATGTGAAAATAATAAAACAATAACAATAAAAGCAGATCATGTGTGAATCAGCCGCTGAGTGTCGGACTGGAGACACTAAAACTCAAAGAGCACCAGTTCCTCTGACTGAAAGACGAGTGAAAGACGTCCTTTGAGTGTTTGGGCAGCGACGTCTTTATGACAAGCGTCCGCCATGTTGGAGCTGCGTGTGTTTTTACAGCAGGGATCCTGAATGGGAAGCCATATTGTCGCACGTCTGCATGGGGGCTGACAAATATACGAGCCGTTGGACTGATGAGCTCGTAAAAATACCAGCCGAGTTGTATTTCAGCACATGTGGACGAGAGGAACATCTTCACCGTTTTCACTAACATTCACAGCTTTAAAAGTGATGATGAATGTGATCAGCATTAATTCATTATATATTCTCATTAGATAATCAATCCTTTTGTTCATAAACTGTCAGAAAATATTGTGAAATGTTTTCATTTCAATCAAAGGATTCATTGAAATGAAAACACAAAAAGATTCTGTTTACTGTCTGATGACGAAGGAAAAGCATCAAATCTTCACATTAAAAGGCCGAAAACTGAATATTTGGGTTTTTTTTCTTAGAAATGATAACTTGAAAGGTTTAATTGATTATTATATGTCGTTTTCTGATGCAGCTCTGATTAGATTTGTTGATTAAAAGATAAAATTCATCTTGATGAAGAAATAAAAATCAATAAATTGTTATTTCCATCTTCTTGTTTGGTTGTCAGAACGTTTCTACAGAATCAAAGACAAACGTTCAGATTAGTTTTGATCGTTTCTAATTTTAATGATGATTTATGTTCAGATATTATTGAACTTTTCTGCTTTTTGATTCATTTAAAAAAAAAAAAGGATTTTGTAGAAAAAACATTTATTTATTTAATCAAAGTTACTGTGAATGAAAAACCAGCTTTTATTATCAGCAGCATTTGGTGTTTGGAGGGAAACAGACTGATAGTTTTTACTGAAGCAGCTTTGTTTTAGATGTTTTTATGAGGAGAAAGTTACTGGACTGACGACGCTGTGGACGGTTTCGGTGTTGAGCTGGAAGACGAACCTTCACACCAGCGATCGGTGGCAGCAGATCATTCCTGATTTCATTTGAACTCTCTCACATTTTGTCTGTATTTTATTTATCTGGACAACCAGCGTTCTTGTGTTGAGACAATATTTTGGTACCAAACTGCGTCTGCTGACGGGCACCAGCGTGAAAACATTCCCATCGATGCCCAGCTGTGACGCCGCGCATGTGAATCCATCTCGTGACCTTTGTGCCCTTTTTGCTTTCCCTTCATTTGATACCCTGTTAAAGAGAAGAGACTCCCTCCGACCTGATGACCTGAACCAGCTCTGATGTGGACTCCTGGAGGCCTCTCTGGGCCCCTGCTAGTTGAACCGAGGGGAGAATTTGTGCGCCTCTCTTGGTGATAAATCTGACTTGACCCCCCGTGAAATCAATGAAATACACTTTAGTGAATATCTAAATATTCAGCGGCCGTGCTACATCTTTGTCCTCTCCCTTTTTTTTCGCGCCTCGGAGGCCTTTTCTCCTCCAATGAAAACAGTGATTCAACCTCCGCTGAGGTCCGTCTCCGTGTCCCTCCACCATCCTGTCAACCACGAGGTTGCTTTCCCTCCCCTGTCTCCTGCAGTCTGTTGCCTCTTTGTCCTGGTGCCCCCCCCCCACCACTCACCACCTCAGTAACCACCTCCGCCCCTCCATTCCTGAGGAGGACATGTCAAGGAAGGCTGTAAATCTTATTTTATGATCTACAAGCTTCTGGAATTGAGGCCTTGTTGGGTTTTTTTGAACTTTGCAGTGTCTTTCTCTTCTACCTGTGTTGCTCAACCAGCCTCTTCTCCTCATAAACCTGTTCTGTCAAAGGCTTCAGCGTAAACACATCTGACACCCACACATGGTATTTATGTAAAAATAGGCCTGTCTGCTCAGTCCTGATTCCTCTCTACAATCTCCAATTCAACCCCAATTAAAAGTTGTCCTGACCCACTTCAGGCTCTGCTCCTGCCTGCATGTTGCAGTTTTTTCTCTCCGGTATCTTCAGACTGAAGCTTCTTTGTGCTGCTGAACATGTCAGAGAAGCTCATGAATCTTTGGTTTTTATCACCTGCAGGCCTCACTTTCTCTGCTGCTCAGTTTACTCATAAACCCTTAAAACGGCAGAGTTACGCAACCCAGCGTTAGCGTGCTGTTAGAGGCTGAGACAGAGGGAGGAGTGCCCCGGACAACTGCTTGTTTGCGTGCCTTTGCGTGAATGTGAGTGTGTGTGTTGTATAACGGGTGCCTACCCACGACTCGTCCTCGCTGCTCCAGGCGGCGTGTGTCGGTAGGTACGCCGGGCTCGATGCCCTGCCCTCCGGGGGCGTGTAGCTGGAGCTGTTGCTGCTGCTCGGGCTTTGTCCTGCCGCTGTCCGCCCTCTCGCCAGCCTTGTTTTTACCGGGCGCAGCGGACCCTCCGCCGTCCGCGGCGCCGCCTCGGCCCCGGTTCTCCCGTGACTGCAGCTGGAGCCTGAGCCGGTGGATCTCTTGCTCCTTCACGGCCGTCTCCAGCAGCAGGGCGTTCAGGCTGGAGCCCACCGACTTGCTTATTTCCTGAACGGCGAGCTGCACTACTTGCTCCAGCACGGACTCCAGCTGGCCCTGGAAAAACGAAATGTACACGGCCCCGTTCATGTTTTCTGCTCTCTCATTCTTCTGTGCCCGAGCCCCCAGCCCACCCCCCTGCCCTGCCTCCCCGACGCTAAACTGGGTAAAAATCGGCCCCCGGGTCGCTGGCTGCTCCGGCGGCGGTCGGGCTCGGCTCCTCCGGCTGCTGCTGCTCTCTCTGCCTCGGCGCACCGCGCGTGTTCAGCCCCTTCGGAGGCGGCCGGAAAGACGCGAGTAGAGGCGCAGCAGCATTTTCCCGCCCACATGTCTTGTCCCGCGCGCGCCGTGCACGCTCGCGCCCTTGCAGTCAGCCACGCCATTTTGGCTTCAGAAAATAACATCAGTCAGGACGGAGTGAGAACCGTGTTATTACTCCAAAATACCTTAAAAATTACACACTGTGGCCGCACATTACTGCGATAACTGCAGTTCTGCTAAACCAGCGGACCTCAGACTAACAACTGTACTGTATATTATATGGAAAATAACACCAGTCATTACACAACCTGACAGCCAGTAACACTTCAAATAAACTGCTGGGTTTTAGCCTCCATTGTTTGCTTGTTTTTGTCTTTCTGTCCTTTTTGACTTATGACAGAAAAACTTTAATTTACAATCACATTTTTACTGATTTTTTCCCCTTTAAGCTCCAAATAAATGATTCATTGTTTGGTTGATAGATAGATAGATAGATAGATAGATAGATAGATAGATAGATAGATAGATAGATAGATAGAGCAGTCATTCTGAAATCTTTGATCTGTATTTTAATTGTTGGTGGTTAATCTTTTTGATTTATTAATTAATCTTTTGGTCAATAAAATATCAGAAAATAGTGAAAAATGTCCATCGCAGTGTCCTTAAGCTCAATCTTGTTATGTCTGAAACTCAAAGATATTCAATACTTTCACAAAACAGAGAAGCGAGTGAGAGCTTTAAAAAATCAACAAAAAAATTAAAATATTATCAACTCCACTAATGGATTGATCCACTAATTGTTTCAGCTCTATCATTACCACGTTATGAAGGATTATAAACTGTAACTATTAGCATGAATAAATCATTTAATGCTTTATAGATCAGTGATAAGCAGTTCATCAGAATATGTTTTGCATTGTCTACCAGCATGACACTTACTTTATCTTTGTGTTTGTCTCTGATGTTATAGAAGAACGTCTGGACTGGAATCTGTTTATTTTATTAACATTTACAGCTACAGACGTGACGCGTCGCTGTGATGACACATTAGAAACTGAGAAACCCGACAACAAACCATCAAGTCTGCATGTAATTGACAAATCCTCCTGTGTGATTTGTTGTGATCTGAATAATTCAAAGCACTCAGAGTTGTTCAGATGTTACAGAGCCGGCGGTCTGTGTCACAGACGTTTGCATTGTAAATGAGACAGTCTGTGTCTTTTCTCCTGTTTCTCCTGTTAGTCCTGCAAAGTACAAACACACACAGTAAATGACTCTTATGTAACGTCTGAAACTAGAACAAAAACCATCCTCAGCTCCACTTATTTAGATTTAGATCAAGTCTCAGTTTCCTCAAGGTTTTTAATGAACGATAAAGACAAACTAGCATAATATTTATTATATAAATCCTTAAATTCATATCTATTAGCAGTATAACTAAATGGTATATGTCTGCAGGGTTTTCCAAACACTCATCACCGTCTGAATTTCTTTTCCAACCATATCAGGAAACTCAGGAGACTAATTACAGCATTGAAGAACTACAACTCCCATGAGGCATCATCAGTGCATCTGTTGCTTATGCAAGGTTTCTGCAGGTTCATTGAGTTAAATTTAAGACCTTTTTAATACCACATAATGCAATTTAATACCCGTTATTGACGATATCACACTATAAACTATAAACATACACTCAGCGAGCACTTTATTAGGAACACCTGTGTTGTCTTATGCCATCCAACACAACAACTCTAATACTCTAAAACTCCACTTTTACAAAACTTATAACTACTATTTTGGTCACCCCATTAACATACATGAGAGGGACAAAATATTAGGAACACTAGTATTAGGAAATATTAGGAATTTTGGCGCTTCCAAATTATTAGGGGCCAAGTTTGATATATAAGAGATTTCAGAAAAAATCATTGTAATTATGACTTGAATGTTGACATGAAGGCTGTTTACATTTCAGAAATACTGTAACTGCAATATGACATCAATGCAGCCTAATTGGATATGTTATTATCAAATGCTAACAAAGTAGGTGACATTGGTGAGCTAACGTGAGCTCACGATCATGTCTGCTGAGGTTGATTTTGCAGCATTTTGAGAAGTTAAAGGTTTCAGTAGCTGCTATGTTTGTTATTCTTCTTTACAGCTCTGAGTCGCAAAATATTACAGACATTCAAGGGAAACTTTCTGAAGTATTTTAGATGTCCATCACCTGATACTCCAGTATTCCAGGATGAAGCCTTGTTGCAGCCTGGTCCAATACTCACTCTCTTTTAGTTCTGTTTTTACTCTCTACCAACTCCTGAGGGAAATATCTGGGTCTTTAGCTGCTAAATGCTCCACTATGTTCACCAGCTAGTCTACAGCTAACTGTGTCTGTTTGGTGCTGAGCAGGTAGTGTACAGCAGCTTTTTACAGCTTTTTATCTCTGAAAACAACGCTATGAGACGCTGAGAGTGAACCAGAACAGTAAAGTTGCAGCCAGACAGATAAACAATGAGCTGAAACTCACTATAAAGCTCCGTAAAGCCGAGAGGAGCTGCAGAGTCTCTGATAATTCTCTGTAGGTTCATCACTACGAGCCACAACCAACACATTACAAACTGACATTTATATATTATTATTATAAAAAATATAAACGGATGAAAAATTAAAGGAAAAACCTGAATAAATGAGTAGATAAACATAATGAATGCAGATGCTTCCACACAGCTGCACTGCATGGAATAATTAAGCAATTAACATCCAATCTGTGGCATTTATAAAAACACTGAGCAGGTCCAGTTGATTCTGATTTGTATCAAGATGTCAAAAGGAAAATATCTGAGTGACTGTTGATTGTTGGGGCGGATGGCAGCTCAGCTGTGTTTCAATAAGAACAGCGACTAAAGTGACATCTGTATTTAGATCTATGGGAAAGACGTCAGTAAACAGGGTCAGAAATTGTGGTCGACAGCACACATTTGATGACGGTGATGCTCGTGCATTAGTGCGATATGTAAGGAAAGATAGAGGAGCAACTCTTCCTCAGGTGACTGTGTCAGCAAGAACAGTCTGTCGACAATTACACAGAGAGGGATATTATAGTAGGCTGCAGCGCATAAACCCCTCATTACAGAGATGAATGCACATTTGAGAGTTCAGTGGTGCAAAAACCACAGACGCTGGTCTACAGAGACGTGGAAATACTGTCACCATATTCTTGACAAGTGGACGACTGCATGTGTGGCGTTCACCAAGAGGTGGTCCAGGTCTGAGTGCTGGACCCCTACAGTGAGGGGTTCTGGGGGCTCGGTTATGCTGGCATGGTTTGGGTCCACTTGTCTCCTTAGAGGTGAAGAGTCACCTCTAATCAATACAAAGTAGTTGTGAGTGATCAGTTTTATCGTGTGATGAAACATGTCTATCCTGATGGGAGTGGTCTCTTCTAGGATGGTTTGACCTTCACAGTCACCAGATCTCAACCCAGCTGACGTGTTAGACAGTGTTCTCCACCACCATCATCACAACACCACATGAGGAAGATCTTTATGAAGAATGAAGTTCATCCCTCCACTAGAGTTCAATCAATCTGTAGAATCAATGATAAGGAGCATTTTAATCTGTTCTGGCAGCACGTGGTGGCCCTACACCTCACTACGACACTTTATGTTGGTTTTTCTTTGATTTATTACCCGTCTATAAGTGTATTAGCATAATGACGTTAGCCTGCAGGCCTGCAGCAGGATCATAGCTGGATCAACCTGTTAGGGCGTAGGAGTTTGCCGTTGGGCCCAAACTGACACCTCAAAAATGTGTCTGTTGCATCCAGTTCCCGTTAAATCCGGTGCAACCAGTAATCCTATGCTGCCATAATACTTCATTTGTCTTTAGATTGCGGTAGTTTCATTAAACACAACTTTATTAAGAATATGTCTTGAGTGAACACTAAACATTTAAAATAAAAGCTCTTAAAACTAGATGGTGACACAAAGTTCTTCTTTAAAACAAGACCTGCTTTAGCTCATGTTGTTCTTTACATGGTGCAAATTCCCTTCAAGTAATCACATTACAAAAAACCAGCTGACATGCAGTGAACCAGCGGTTTTTAGGACGTCAGTGAGCTCGGGGCCCATTATGCCCAGTTGCTAATCCATCTTAGAGCAGGATGTACAGCACCAGTCAAAGGTTCGGACACACTGTCACGTTCCCTGGAATGAGAGAAAGTGTCCAAACTTTTGACTGGTGCTGTATATAACATATGATAAAATCATGAGGATGGTATCAAATGTTCATGCTGCTGTTATTGTGGGTAAAAATATCACAGTAAACTGTTTCATCAAGATAACTGACAACGTTTCCTGAAATCCTACTATTGCTGTTAAAATATATGTAAATAAATGTAAATTTACTGTTGTTTTTCTTTAATCCACTGAAACAAAACACAAAACTATTCAGATTCTTTACTGCAGTAAAAATACCAAGAGAGTAACGTAAAAATACTCCATTACAAGTAAAAGTCCTGCATGAAAAATCCTACTACAGTAAAAGTACATAAGTATTATGAGCTTGATGTAGTTAAAGTATTGCAGTAAAAGTACATAAGTATTATGAGCTTGATGTAGTTAAAGTATTGCAGTAAAAGTACATAAGTATTATGAGCTTGATGTAGTTAAAGTATTGCAGTAAAAGTACATAAGTATTATGAGCTTGATATAGTTAAAGTATTGCAGTAAAAGTACATAAGTATTATGAGCTTGATGTAGTTAAAGTATTGCAGTAAAAGTAGTGGTTTGGTCCCTCTGACTGATATATTATTATATATGACATCATTAGATTATTAATAGTGAAGCATCAGTGTTAGAGCAGCATGTTACTGTTGTAGCTGCTGGAGGTGGAGCTAGTTTACACTACTTTATATACAGTTAGCTAGTTTAGTCCAGTGGTTCCCAACCTAGGGGTCGGGCCCCTCCAAAGGGTCAGCAGATAAATCTGAGGGGTGGTGAGATGATTAATGGGAGAGGAAAGAAGAAAAAACAAAGTTCTAATACACAAATCTGTTTTCAGTTTTTGGACTTTTTCTCTAATCTTTGATTTTTGCTGAAATATTGGATCATTTGAACATTTATTGAAATGAAAGCATGTGAGAAGTTTAGAGGGAAAAATCACTATTTGGTGGAGCTGTTAACAACTCATAGACATGTGAAATGTGACCCCGACTACACACTGCTTTTTGTAAGACGTCAAAAGACAAAAAGGTTGGAAACCACTGGTTTCATCTTTAACAATGTGTTGTATTTTAAAAGCTTGTTATATTATCCATTGTGTCAAATCTTCATCTGAAAAGTAACTAAAGCTGTCAAATAAATGTAGTGGAGTAGAAAGTACAATATTTCCCTCTGAAATGTAGTGGAGTGGAAGTAGAAAGTAGCATCACATGGAAATACTCAAGTAAAGAACAAATACCTCAAAATGACACATAAGTACAGTATTTGAGTGAATGTACTTGGTTACCCTCCAGCTCTGGTGATGTCTGTGTTTGGGGAGTAAAATCCTGACTCATCGTGCCTTTAATTCAGCATTACATCACTGAAAACATCACAGCGTGTCAGCAGCGGGGAGGAGGGGGCGCAGCTCTGCTTTGTGTCCGCAGAGCAGCGGCCCTCCCCGGCTCTCATTGAGCGCATGCCGCAGCAGAGGGACACTCCCCCTAAAAAAATGTGCGCGTTTCCTCAGGGTACTACGGTAATGGGAAAAACCCCGAACCCGTAACGTCAGGAGGGGGGCGGAGTCAGCGGCGTGGTCGATCATCTCCGTCCTTTGTTGTGACGAGCTGAAGGAAGCCGAGCAGCACCTGGTCGGGCCACACGCCCCCCTCCCCGCCTCCTCTGGTCCCTCTATAGCCGCCTGTGTGGAGCCCGCAGGCGGCCTGGAGCTCCAGCAGCCGCCCGCTGACTGGCTGGATGTCTGGCGGTTGTTTTTTTTTTTTTTTAAGTTTCCGTTTGCAGGCCTGTGGTGTGAATGTAACATGTGAATGCGACGCTGTTATGTCACCAGTCTCTGTTTACAGTACATGCCCATGCACAGACTGAATAGTGGGGAAGTGGTTTTGATCGTTTCCTCCTTGTTTCTTGTAGCTTGCACGCATCAGTGATTTCATCAGTAGGAGATAAACACACAGTCAAATCCGTCTTCATCATCACTTCTACTACACAGTTACCCCTTAACATGAACAAAAGATCCCTTACTTTACAGAATTTGATGCTTCAATTTGACCTTTGTGAGTTTATACAGAACTGACCCTTCAAATATAACAAATAAACTGTTTAAATCCATAAAATCATGACTGTGAGAAGATTGAAAGAATCAGACAACAAGGATCGAATTTAGTTTCATTACCTCTTAAAGTGAGTATATGTCCTGGATGAAAAGGGCTTTTAAGGATTAAAATAAAGCGATTTTGTAGCCTGATGGTTATATAACAGTGTACATATTTGTGTTTTTGGTGTGTTATGAGATCATACACATACTGGTATAGTACTGGTACTGATATGTATGGAAGCCTTTTTCTGCCAGCAACCAAACCCACACACTGGTAGGATGAACCTGAGTTCACTTTAAGGCCTTTAAGTCAACATTTAAGGTATAATGAAGGTTTTTTTAAGTCAACAGTTGTAGAGCTAGATCAATAAATTGACCAAGATCATTTATATACAGTATAGATAGAGGTTACGTCCCAATCAGTACATATGTTGGTCACAGTTCCTTATCAAAAATGTTTGTTTATATTATGTGTTCATGGAAAAACATCACTATCATCAGATTTTTCAGACTCTCTTATATCAGGATCAAAAAACGAGCCAAAATTCTGACTTTTCAAGTCAAAATGAGTATCCGACATTTCCCATAATGCACTTGGATTGTGTCTTTTATGAGGTAAACAGCCTCGTCTTTCAAACTCCACAACTCCAGTTTGTAACGCAAACTGTCTGTTAGAAATGTTAACAACCCTGATGACATCACTATGACATCATCAGGGTTATTTCCTCTCACAGACATTTTAAACTGTTTGCACTAAACAGCTTTATGTGTAAAATAAGTGGCATGAGCCTTTTCTAATGATCAAAACTAGATACTAAACACCACAAAACATGATTATTTGGTTAAAAAAGAGAGAAATACATCAAAATAATGACTCATGAAATCAAAATTATGATATTCCAGTACAAATTATGAGACAATAAATCAAAATGATCAATCATTAATTCAAAATTGTGTTTTTAGTCCAGATTATGAGATAATTATTTTGACTTTATGAATATAACTTTGAGTTATTAAGTGTTGAATCCAAAATGAGACCAAAAGTTGATTAAAAATTATGGAATTCTGTGTGAGTACAAATTACAAGATCAGTCAGAATGACAACTTATAAAGAATAAATTATGACAAATTCAGAAAATGAGTCAAAATTATGATTTACAGAGTCAGAAATATGATGTTTTAAGTCCAAATCTTGAGTCAAGATGATAAATTATTAAGTCACCATCACAATTTCATAAATCCAAGTTCTGAGATAAGTCAAAATTAAAATGATTATTTTAATATTATAATATTTTGAGTCCAAATGGAGACAAAATGTCAAAATTATGTGTAAAAGATAAAAAAATGATGGCAAAATTATGAGATAAATCCAGATTATTACATTTTGTGTCCAAATTGAAAAAATTAGTATTTTAAATTAGCATGTTGTAAATCAAATTGTGAGATAATGTCTCTTAAAGTCAAAATTATGGCATTTTGAGAGAAAAAGTAAAAATGATGACCAAAAACTTTAAATGATGCGATTTTGAGTTTAATTTATAACCTTATAAGATAAAATTTATGATGTTTTGAGTCCAAATTATGACATAAATAAAAATTCTGACTTTAAGTTAAATTATAAGTTAAAAAAAATATGATAAAGCCATAATTATAATTTTACTATAATTCCAACTTTAAAAGTAATGTTTTTTATTTAAAATGTTATAATTTTAACTTTTAAAAAATATTTCATCCATTTTTTTTGAACTTGGCTTAAATGGGCTTCCGTATAAATGTCAGTTAGATTTTGCTGTTAACCAGAGTTTTTCGTGATTTCAGTTTGTTCATGAGTCAAACATTCAGTCTCTGTTTTTATATTCTGTTTTATTTCCTTTGCTGCAGTTTCGTCCCACATATCTCAGTTTTCATTCATCTGCTGTCGAATCAGAGAGTTTTGTGTGTTTACATGTTATTCCTGCTGCGTTTTTACTCTCTGCTGCTTCCCCACAGGGACGCTCAGTAGTTTTATCTTCCTTTGAGAGAGAAAGCCGACTCGCTGAGCTGACCTTGAGTCGTGCTTTTCAGCGCTGAGGGTTTTGGCTGACGTGGATGAGACAAGCAGCAGCAGAGGGGCCCTGGCTCGGTTTTTACGAGGCATGTGTGCCCTTATAGGCCTGTATACACTGTGGCTAATCCTATAGGCTGCTCCTACAGAGATTTTATTGTCTCTGCCTTGGATACCAGCCCTTCCTGTAGGAACGCTTGTTTTTAAGAGGTCGGTTTGAGTGGAGGAAAAGAGCGCGAGGCTTCATACTGTGAGGTCATGAACGTGGATAAAGTTAAAGCTCCTTCACTGAGGTTCATCTATGAAGACTGATGATTTATTACAGATTGTTGTAATGAAACTGTTTGTTTGTGTTTGAAAGACAATCAGCTCATAAAATGCAAGAATTCATCTGAGTTATTTTCAGATTTATTAAAGCACAAACTCTCCCTTTGTCTAATCTTCCTAAACTCAGAGTCACAAAAATGTTTTTTGTTGTTTCAGAAGAACTTTTCCTATCTCCTTCTTCTGCTGTTGGTCCATTCACACAAGAACAACACATACAAGCGTTTTCTGAAAAATAATTGTGTTTAATGTTAAAAGAATAAACAGGCAGGTTTCCTGGGGCGGATCTAGAGAAATATTAATCAAATATATCAATATTTGCTTGGAAAATCCCCCAAATGAAGATATTTGAACTCAAAAACATTATTGTGGCACATGAGTGAAGCACTGCATAGAAATATCTAAAGTTGACATCAATAAACTGTTTCATTTTTCCATTTTTTCATAGTTTTCATTGAACATATGTCCGCCATGTGGCCTAAATGTGACCAGAACAGTTTTTTAAATAATTAAACATGAACCCAACACTCATCCAACCATCCAGGATATCCAGAGTTTATCCAGTGACGCTGATTAAACGGCAAAAAATCATTTTCTCTGAGCTTCGATGTGAAAATGTGGTGAAAGTGTGAACTCGGAGGTAAAAGCTTTGAATGAACTGTCGCTGCATTGCTGACTAATGTGGCTTCTTGTTCGGGGCCTGCAGGGACTGATTTAGTGCTTTTTTTACACTGGCAGCTTTTGTATGTTGCACTTGCATGACTCATCCGAAATTTCGACATGTTTGTCTGCTGAATGAGCAGTTTCAGAGATGTTGGTAGCTGCAGGCGATCCGGAGACACTCGTAAACAGCCATGAATATTTGGGATCCCTCAGACAATCAAACACGAGGCTACTATTACTAAACAAAACACACTTCAACCAAACTACTCCACCACCGCTACCCGTCTGCAGCCGTTCTCTATTTCTATGAGTGGAAGTCGGCAACTCGACACACGTTTAGCAGGAAAGAAGCCATCAGCAGTCCAGAGCTGCAGGGACAGCTAGCTGCAGGGACAGCTAGCTGCAGGGACAGCTAGCTGCAGGGACAGCTAGCTGCAGCTCTCGCTGCATTCACTTACACTCCGACATCAGAGGTTCACTCTTGTAAATTTTCAACCAGACACAACATCTCATATATATATATATATATATATATTTGAATTAGATTGTTCAGAACTGGGCTGGCAGGGTATTTTCTAGGCCTTTTTATTTATGTAGCAACATGCAGACACAATGCAATCAGAGTGCTTTACAAAGGCACAAAAATACATTGAAAATAAGACATTAAAAAGACAAAAAGATTATGATTGCAGTTAAAAAAACAATAAAAACAAAACAAGCAGAAAGGTAATTAAAGACTGACAAGATGGTACATATCTAATTTACTAGAAATATGCAGTAAACAATAATGTTTTGAGGTCTGATTTGAATGAGTTGACAGTTTTGGCAGATCTCAGGTATTTAGGAACAGGTGAGGATCAGAGACACTGAAGGCTGCTGCTTCGTTAGATCTGCCTCAGCAAGTTTCATGTTCGCATACGTGCTGAGTTCTCTGGTTATTTTCCAACTGTCAGATGCTGGTTGCACTTTAAAAACAACACACAAATATGTAGTTTCATGTTAAAAAAAAAAAACAGATGGATTGTTTTCAACAGACAAACAGGAGAGATGTTGCATTTGTTTGGAACTATTTTCAACATTTGGTGTCCAGTGAGAAATAGTTAGAAAAAAAAATCCCTCTGTGACCTTCAGGGCCTATTACAATGTCGTCATAATTGTTATATTCATAATAATGTGTTAGTTTTGTGAAATGACAATAAAGTTTTGTGAAAATATGTCATAATAACATGTAAAAATATCTAATTAAAATGAAAACATGTGCACATTATAACGAGGAACTGAGCATTTTCTTGTGTCATGGTGGCAGCTCAAATAAAAAACAGCTCAAATATTTAGTTTCATGTTTAAAAATTGTCTCCCAAAAGCAGCTGCTCGCAAACAAACAGGAGGAAATAGTGCATCTGTTGGGGATTATTTTCAGTGGCGGATGAATCCACATTTGTTGTTCTAGTCAGAAGTAGTCTGTCTGTGACCTCTCAGGGCCTCCGTACGATGTTGTTATAATGAGATTTTTTCTAACACAACAAGATTTTTTTCTTGTGAAAATGTAATAATCTAGTTTCTAATAGCATGAAATACATCAGTAACATGAAGAAAACATTTCACCTTATAACGAGAAACTGAACATGTTCTGTTTGTCATGGTTGCAGCAGCTCTGTACTTCTTTAAAATCAGCTCATAAATATTTAGTTTCATGTCTTAAAAAGCCTCATAGTGTTACTGCGGTTAAATCATAATACTTGTTAGTAGATGAATGAATGAATCTTTCTGAACTGAAAGCTGTAAATGTTCTAAAAGTAGAAGTTTGAATCTGTCGAGGAGAAACTGGGCATCGAGACAAAATCAATAACAAGTTTTCAAAGTCGAGTTTCCCACATGATGCTGTTTTTAGCGTCTCACCAACGCCGTCGACATGTTCACACCCGAAAGCTGCTCGCACTGTTTACTCAGTTTATACAAACTGCTGCTGGCTCCAGATTAGTTTATGTCTGCTCTGTCGCTTAATGTCTCATCATGTTGCAGATTTATCGTCGCTTCATGAGTGTTCTGCTGTTTTGTTTTTGCTGAAGTGAAACCCATCAAAGCACCGGCATATTTATTTCACCTTGATTTATTCCTTGCGGGTCGATAAGAACACTTTGTGCTGACAGGCTGCGAGCGAGTCGAGTCTGGATGAAGAAACCGAAGCTTCTTCCTGCTGTCAGAGAGGATTCAGTCTGTACGCAGGTGAGCAAAAATACCAACATTCAGACCTGCAGGGAACACGAACCAAAACCAGGTTACACAGCAGTTAAATCAGCAGCTTTTCTCAAGGTTCACTTACTAGTTTCTTTCTGGAGCATTCAACCATCTGCACACTGTCCTCCCATTAAAAACGACTGGATCAGTCGTTTTAGCAAAAGATCTAAAACATCTTCTGTTATGTTGCTTTTGATGAGTTTTCCTGAAATAAAAACCATCATGGTACAAACATTTTTTTAGGGTTTTTTTTTTTTTGACATTTGGTGTTTATAAAAAAATAATTTACAGCTTCGGCTGAAATGTTAATACAAAGTTTATGGAGATGATCCTCCAGACATGAAGAGAATCAGTCGTTTGTTCATGTTCAAGTGTCAGCGTCTTCTGGTGTTGCAGTAATTATGACAGAAGCAAAGGAGGAAACCTGCTGACGTTATTACAGAACAACAAAATCCACAAAGGGATCAAAAACATCAGAGTTTAACTGACGGTTCCCAGTGTTTCCAGTTAAACCAGCAGTCAGGTGTCCATATGAACAGTGAAAGAGGTTTTTCCTCGCTGTAATCATTCCTCCTGTTCATACTGGATATTAAAAGATCCTTCAAATGTGCTTTCAATGCATTTAAAAGTCTGTGTGAAGCTTATATGAGGCTTCAGCAGTCTGAGTTAGTCATATCAAGAGGATATCTGACACATTTACAGTCTTTTTAGCATCAAATTCCCTCTTTGTGTTTCCTCGGACAGTGTTTCCCTGTTGAGCTGCAGGTGGAAGTATAGTAACAAAAAGAGGAACTTTGGCACTAAAAAGACTGTAACGTTGAAAGATATCTACTTGATTTGACTCATTTGGACGCTGAAGCTTCATATTAGCTTCAGAAGGAGGACTGTGGATTTTGTCCTCCATCACTTCCATTGTAAGGTCATTATGAAGGGATCTTCTAATGGTCAGTATGAACAGGAGGAATGATTACAGCAAGAAACACAGCTTTAATGTTCATTTGGGCTCCTGACTGTTGGTTTAAGATAAACTGGAAACGTTGTGAACTCGTCCTTTAAAGCACTTTGCTGCTCCGCTATCAGTCAGAGCCTCAGATCTTCAGTCAGGATCCTTCTGGTTCTTCCTAAGTCCTGATTCAGGACTGAAGGAGACCAGGACTCCACGGCTCTGAACTTCCTGTCTGAACATCTGAAGGCGTAGACTCAGAGACGTCTTTAAATCACTTCTTAACAGTTCAAACAGTTCCACAATGTGTTTTATTTGTTTATTTTACTGTTTTTTTTAATCTTATCTTATTTTATTTTTAGTATTTTATCCTATTTTATTCTCTGTACTTTCATTTGCTGGATGTCATTTAATTGTGTTGCTGCGTAGTTTTAATGTTGTTCTGCCTTTGTGAAACATTTTGTAACACTGATTTAAAAAGTGCAATAAAAATGAAGTTCATTATTTTTATTATCATCATTCATGTTCCCATCAGGATGAATTATAATAACTTTGATCCTCTGACTTTTCATCTGGTGAAATTTTAATTTGCTGTGGTGGAAAGTACATTTACTCAAGTACTGCGTTAAAGTACAGTTTTGAGGTACTTGTACTTTACTTGAGTATTTCCATGTGATGCTACTTTCTACATTTCAGAGGGAAATATTGTACTTTCTACTCCACTACATTTATTTGACAGCTTTAGTTACTTTTCAGATGAAGATTTGACACAATGGATAATATAACAAGCTTTTAAAATACAACACATTGTTAAAGATGAAACCAGTGGTTTCCAACCTTTTTGGATTTTGACGTCTTACAAAAAGCAGTGTGTAGTCGGGGTCACATATCAGAACTTTGTTTTTTCTTCTTTCCTCTCCCATTAATCATCTCACCACCCCTCAGATTTATCTGCTGACCCTTTGGAGGGGCCCGACCCCTAGGTTGGGAACCACTGGACTAAACTAGCTAACTGTATATAAAGTAGTGTAAACTAGCTCCACCTCCAGCAGCTACAACAGTAACATGCTGCTCTAACACTGATGCTTCACTATTAATAATCTAATGATGTCATATATAATAATATATCAGTCAGAGGGACCAAACCACTACTTTTACTGCAATACTTTAACTACATCAAGCTCATAATACTTATGTACTTTTACTGCAATACTTTAACTACATCAAGCTCATAATACTTATGTACTTTTATTGCAATACTTTAACTACATCAAGCTCATAATACTTATGTACTTTTACTGCAATACTTTAACTACATCAAGCTCATAATACTTATGTACTTTTACTGCAATACTTTAAATACATCAAGCTCATAATACTTATGTACTTTTACTGTAGTAGGATTTTTCATGCAGGACTTTTACTTGTAATGGAGTATTTGTACGTTGCTGTATTGGTATTTTTACTGCAGGAAAGGATCTGAAACTTCTTCCACTGCTGGATGCAGAAGTATATTTTGGTCAGGAGAGTTTTGGTTGGTAAAACCTCAACATTAGTTCGTGCAGCAGGGATCCATCTGTGGAGAAGCTGATGACAGTGATGTGTGAGTCAGTGAATCCTGCGTTTGAGGAAGTCGTCCTATAGATTCTATATGAAGTCGACAGCAGCTGAATGAAGCCTGACGTTGACGTGTCGCTACAGGCGGCACCAACACATGAAGAGGAAGTCTGTGTTTCAGGTGAACTCCTGCAGGCTTCGCAGGTAAAAAATATCAGGTTGAGAGAGAGCGTGTCTGTTCCTGACTCTCTCTGCACCTGCAGCTACACCTTCAGAGTGAAGTTACATAACAGGAATTAACATGAAACACATGCCGCTCTGATGTGTTTAGATGCTGCTGGGAAACTCAAACATCCAAGGGATTCTGGGACATTACAACCTTGAAAGGTGCAGAATAATCAAATACACAATACATATGTGTATATACACACACATATATACACACAGTGCATTCAGAAAGTATTCAGACTCTTCACTTTTTTCACATTTTGTTATGTTGCAGCTTTATGCTAAAATCATTTAAATTCATTTTACCCTCATCAGTCTACACTCAATAAAACTCCATAATGAAAAAGTGATGACAGAATTTTGGAAACTTTTGCAAATTTATTAAAGAGGAAAAACTGAAATATCACATCGACATAAATATTTAGATCCTTTACTCAGTACTTAGTTTGATTTGATTTATTGATTGGGACAGTGTGCAGTTTTAAACATTAAAGATGCACCAGAGTTAGCTCGAAGCTAATTTACATCCGTAGTCCCCAACAATCAAAACATACAACAGCACAACAACAAACAGTACAAAGTAAAACAAGAAAAACAAAAAAACAAAAAACAAACAAAACAGACAAAAAACACACAGAACAGACTCAGTGCTCACACAGCTGATTGGTCTTTAGTAGACTTTATAATTTGGTCTTGAATGGTCTTGATGGAACTGCAGTTCTTCATATCATCAGGTAGGACGTTCCACTGAGTTGTGGTTTTCACAGAGAAAGCTGAGTGTCAAGATGCAGTGAGATGAAATGGTTCAATCTATAGAGGATAGTCTGGAGGATCTAATAGAACTTACTGAGCGAGTGAACACAAAGTCACATAGTGGAGGAGGACAAAACATTTAGCATTTTATAAACAAGGCACAAATTTGAGAATAATCTAACATTGTCAAAGCTCAGTAAATTGTATTTCTCCAGAACCCTACAGTGATGGAAACGCATTGAGTTTTTATAGTTTGTTTGTATAAGGACTCAAGAGGTTTTATGGTTGTTTCTCCAGCCTGCCCCCAACATGTGATGCAATAAGACACATGGGAAAGAATCATAGCTGACAATTAGAGGTCATTCAAAAACAGTAAAGAGGATACGTTTATGAAAACAATAAATATACATATTATTTGCTGTAAATATCTGCAGCGTCCAAAGAGAGACAGTTTCTAATATGTCTAAAATTTGCTAAGTTGAACTTCATGGTTTAAACCATTTAATATGTTTCTTTAAGTTCAAATTTGGATCCAGTGTCACACCAAGATATTTAAAATCAGTAACTATGTCAATTTTTTCACCTTTGATGAAAATATCAGCGTTAGGAGGTTGTACCATAGTCTTAGAGAAAAATATGCCCTTTGTCTTGTTTACATTTAGACTCAGACATGATTGATCAAGCTAATGTGTGATCCTTTCCAATGCAATTGTTAGCTTAGCAGCAGCTAACTCAGCTCTTTTTGCATGTGTGTACACAACGGTGTCATCTGCATACATTTGTAGTTCTGCATCATGACACTGTTGAGGGAGATCATTAATATATAGGCTAAATAATAGGGGACCTAACACTGACCCTTGTGGAACACTTCATGTTACTGGACAGTGTCTCACCAACTTTTTTTGAGGGTCATTGTCCTGTTGGAAAGTGAACTTTCGGTCCAGTCTGAGGTTCTGAACGCTCTGGACCAGGTTTTCATTAATGATATCGCTGTGGTTTGTTCCGTTCAGCTTTCTCTCAGCCCTGACCAGTAACCCCAGTCCCTGCTGCTGAAAAACACCCCACATGATGCTGCCACCACCAGGCCTTACCGCTGGGATGGTACTGGGATAGCACTGGGATGGTATTGAGATGGTTTTGTGATGGCACTGGGATGGTATTGGGATGGTATTGGGATCATAGTGGGATGGTACTGGGATGGTACTGGGATGGTACTGGGGTGGTATTGGGATGGTACTGGGATGGTATTGGGATGGTGTTGGGATGGTACTGGGATGATATTGGGATGGTAATGGGATGGCACTGGGATGGTATTGGGTTGGTGTTGGGATGGTGTTGGGATGGTATTGGGATGGTATTGGGATGGTGTTGGGTTGGTATTGGGATGGCACTGGGATGGTACTGGGATGGCGGCTCAGGGAAGAGTCTGTTTCAGACAGAGGCTGAACTGAGGGGCTGCATAAAGGACCAGTAGAAGATCAATAAGGAGTTTTTAACTGGAAATCATGTAAAGATATTCCAGTAGAGCCCCAGAATATAAATATAGAACTGGAAATATGCAGAATATGTGTCCTCTTTAAAAAAACTGGACATGTTAAATGATCATTTTGAATACCTTAAAGTGTATTTTTTTCTGTTTCTTATACATAATGTCATCAATGTCAGATGGAGATTTTAGTTATGAAAATAAACCATGTTTCCTCAAAAGAATTTATTCCAAAAAATCATTAGTTACTTAGATTTCAAAGTTGGCTTTTATATAAACTAGTGTTATCTTATTTCCTCAATATTAAATGCAAATGATGATTTTCATAAAAATCTAAAAGTATGACATTCAAAGTTGCATCATGTGATTCAATTTAAGACAGTTAGAGGTCATTCAGTATTATTTAGTATATTCAATAGTAAAGAGGATACGTTTATGAAAACAATAAATATACATATTATTTGCTGTCTGACAAAAATACTGACCTGAAATGTAATTTACTGAACATGGTTTGACAGTCAAAACATTGCTTTTTAAATGTCACAGCTGGACGCTACTGACGTCTTCAGAGAGGAAATTATTTTTACTCGGAGGTTTCATCATAACAAAGAACAGGAAATATTTTTGTTTTATGAATTATTAATGAAGTGATCTTTTTTGCATGAATATATTTATTGGTTTCTATATTTTTATACATATAAAAGTAAAACAAAACAAAAACAAAACAAAAAAAAATACAATATATATATATAATATATAACAATATATATATATATATAACAGACAAGATAAAAAAAATGAAATGTTTTCAAAAACATTGTACAAGTAATAAACTTAATAAACATAAATCTCTTCCCTGCTACTCTGACTGCCTTTAATGCTTCTTTGGCTCTTACTGATCCTCGTTGAAGGGGCAGTAAAAACAGAAATGAAATATTAATATTTAATAAACATTTTAATAAACATTAATACAATTATAAATAGTTCACCGCACCTCACTGTCCTTTGTCTCTGACCGTTACAGTAACAAACAAGCTGTTTATGCTGTGATTGTAATCACATCATTGTAACGCGTCACAACTTATAAACATGAACTTCTGTGTAATTTGTACATTTCTGTCAATTTTGTATCACTGCTTAGTCTTGAAACTTTGATGATTACACATAATTGTTTTTATCTTTTTTCTTTTTTAAGTATGACTATTGATATTTATGTAGGCGAGGAATCTTCATAAGACATTTCTGGCTTCCAGCATCTCCTGCACAATGTTCAAACTTTTTAAAATTCTTACTGTATTTTTATATAAATGTGCAAATAAATTAAACTAAACTATAGACAATTTAATACATTCTGAATAACTAGCAGGAAAAGCACTTTAAAATATAATTGAAATGAGCCGTTTACAGATATAAACAAAGTTTCCATTATTCTATTTTTTCTTTTCCATTAATCATTTGAATGGAAATAATAGTTCTCAGTGGATATTATATTATATTATATTATATTATATTATATTATATTATATTATATTATATTATATTATATTATATTATATTATATTATATTATATTATATTATATCATATTATAGGGAGTACAGGTCTCCTCTCCATATAAAGTTCCAATCATGAAAAATACATCATCTTTCAGTTGAAGAAAATAAGAAATGAAGAATAATGATCTATTCCTCTTTAACTAAAGGTTAACACTGAGAAAACAAACAATGCAAAAGAAATGTAAAAAAAGTCCATATTATTATATATTTCTCTCCTCGCGAGTTCCTTCTTGGGGGATTTTGGAATTTGAAGTTCTTACCATCGTAGTTGACGCGGAGCAGGAAGGTTCAGGCCGTACCAGACGACCTCCGAGCGGAGCTTTTGTTTTACGGCGTTGTAGCTTTTCCTTCCTGTGTTGCGTCTCCAGAGAGAAGTTGTTTGTTTCCATACATGACTTCAGCTCTCGCTTGTGTGCAGCTTTCATCACTCGGACCTCATCGCTGAAGTTCAAAAACTTCATGATTATGGGTCGGGGATGGTGGGGATCCTAGGTTTGAAGGATATAGTGGGCCGCCGGGGCCCCGTTCTAGACCTCAGGTATCCACGTCTTTCCCTTCTACATTCTCCGGGAGGCCGGTAAGGTGAAGGTTGGAGCAGCAGGATCAGTTTTCCAGGTCTTCACTCTCCTCAGAAACTGATTTTACATTTCTTTCCAGATCTTTTACCTTTTGTTCTGAATTTTTCTTGTAGTATCGATACGGGTTTCAGCTGGTCGGCTTTAACGCCTGCTATCCCCTCCACCACTTCATCATGAGGGGTCAAACTCTCAGTCTTCAGGCATCCGACGGCCTCTCGCATCGCTTCCTGGGTTTTCCCAAAAATTGTCGGCTGTGTTCCACAAGAGAAGCCATTAGAGCCAGATTGCTAGTTTGCACAGATCATGTAACCAGCGGGGCGTCTAATTTCCCTCTTGTCTGTTTTTTTGGCACAGCTCATCTCCGCAGTGGTTTATAATAGACCCCGAAATATTCTATCAGGTTTTTTTTTAATGCTCCCAGAAGAGTTAAGATTTATTTAAGGGTCAGAAATTTCGTGAGAGCATGTGGCGAGCGTCTGTCACACCGCCATCACCGGAGGTCGGCACATTCCATTCAATGAAGTGATCTGTTAGCAGAAACAGACACTCCCGAGGTTCAGAAAGCTGGATCAACGCTCGGTGTCACATCATGATTTACATCTGACTGTTCTTTGAGATGTAAATAATCTGCCAGCAGTCTGTGGGCCAGATGTTTACATGGCAGGACTCCACAGCTGGAACGACTCGCTGATTAGTTGATTGACAGAAAATTAAATGGCAGCATTTTTGATTTTTGATAAGTGCGGGAAAAAAATTCTCTGATAGAAGCTTCTCACATGTGAAGATTTGCTAGTTTTCCAGTTTTCCATGACAGTAAATTCAACATCTTTGTGTTTCTGTTGGTGAAACAAAGTTATCTGAATATGTTTTACATTTAACACTTGAAATGATGTCAAATGTAAACTATACTTTCGTGTTTCATTTGAGTTCTTTAAGATTTCATTAAACTCTTCTTGTAATTTTTCTTTTTAGAAAATGAACCAAAACACAGACAAAGAGGAAGAATCTTGGGTCGATAATAAAGTTAAAGTTTCTAAAACAGAAAACTGTCACTGAGTTTGTTTACTAAATATTTAGTCAATGCTGAATCACTGGATGTAAATGTTATTGACTCTTCCAGCCTGTAATTATAATTAATAAACAGTTGATCAGTTTGGGTTACGCTCAACAACTTGCACCCAAATCTAAAGTGTCAACTGGATTGAAAACAAAAAACAAAATGATACAACTGAAAAGATATTAAGCATGAACAAAACAAACAATCTGAAACAAAGGCAGCGGTGGCCTGAAGGTTAGAGAAACAAACTGGTAACTGGAAGGTCGTCGGTTCATCCGTCCCCGGACCAGCAGGATCAGACTGTGGTTGTACTGGGCAGCTTCCTTTTCTCAGTTCCTACAAAATATGAGTTTCATGATTTTCTTTTACAACAAACTGCCTCTAAAACTCAGCAGGTAACATGTGACAGGAGAGCAGCCTCTCAAGTGTCTGAACATGTTCAAGTTATGATCTTTTTCTTCCTTCAACCAAACTGAAGCTTCTTTTTAGTTTCTGAGAGTGAATCCTGACGTTTATTCTCTACACCTCCGGATTCTTCCTCTGTTGAAGTCAGTAAACACATCAGGATAAAAGGCTGCAGTGTTGTTTATGAATGATGAGGAGAGACGGAGAGGAAGGAAGTGATGGAGAAGAGACAGATGAGGAGGAAGAAGAGATTTACATAAATGAATAGAGATGAATCTGACAGACGTCCTGAACACATTTAGAGAGTAAAAGAAGCGTCTCTCTGAGTTGTTTTTATTCATCCTGGAGACAGAAAACATTTCATAGTTTATAAAGACGACGTGACGTCATCTGCTGTTCGGAAAGTATTTTCACATCACGTCATTGTTTTGTTAGTTTTAATCACAGAAACAGAAGTCTAGTTTTCCTCAGTGACATTCTTAATGGTTATGTCTTCTTTATTTATGTGTGTATTAATTTATTGGTTTGTTTGCACATTTAAAAAAATTCAATATTGATCTCTGTCCTCTGGCTGTCGGCGGTCTGCGGACCAGATGTTTTGATTTGTGTCACTTTTTAAAAAAATTAATTTAGGAGAAAAAGATGCAACAGTTTCATGTTTCTGATCATTTGCAGACTTTATTTTGACGTTGCATCATTCCAGCGTTAACTCTGACATATGATATGATATGATTCATTTTAGACAAAAAACTACAGAAACTGGAGACATTTAAGTTTTCCCCAATTAAACTTTTGAATTCAAAAGTTTAATTGTGAACAGACGCTCGAGCAGGAAGATAAACGAAGAGAAACACAATGACAGAGTTCAGATGAAAGAAAAACAAGAAGAGAAAAGGGAAAAATATAAATAAATAACAGCACAATTAATCATATAAACTGATATAAACTCTATTGACATGATAATTGATTGTATTATAAGACACATAGATATTTGTCCTAATAATATGAAATCAGCAAAGATAATGCTGATATTTATAAATGGAGATAAACACCACATGGATAATTATTGATCGGTATCACTTCTTCCTTCATTTTCACAAATATTAGAGAAATTATTTGTGAAACTACTGAATCTCTTCATTGATAAATATGAATTATTGAGTGAACACCGGTATGGATTTTTGCAGTAATGGAGATGAAAATGATGAATGTTCTGTTGGTGTTTATATTGATCTGCAGAAGGTTTCTGATACTATAGATCACAGCCAGTTATTGACTGGAAGGCTACTGGGAAATAGACGCTGTGTGAGGATTTAGGAAGGTCACTGGAGAACCTCAGGGATCAGTGATTGGTCCAAAACATTTTATGCTTTATTATATTTTCAATGTTTGTGATGTTTGCAGACGCTACAAATTTATTTTGCTTTATTTTGTTTTTTTACTGAAAGATGAAAATCCTCAAAACTTGGTTTGATGTAAATAAATTGTCTCTCAATATAAAGAAAAGAAATCGACGGATGAATTAAAACTCTGTGATGTTGGACTTGAAAGAGTTTCTGAGATAAATGTGATTGATCATAAATGAACATGGAAACAATATATTAACTATATTAAAGGAAAAATGTCAACAGCAATCCTGTATGAATGTAGGAATATATTAAATTATAAGGCCTTGTATATAATTCACTATGTATTATTAATAAGCCTGGTTGCTATGATCATACTAATCCACTGTTTAATTCAATTTAATGATTTACTATATTATAAAATAATGCCAATAACGTTCAAAACTAAAACAAAGTCGATTAAAGACTGTGTACAAAGGTTTTTTTCGATACAGGAGAGAGAATATGATGTTTGTAATTTTAATGTACAGTAAGTTAAGTTACAGGGTTTAATTATGGAACAATGTTAATATACATTTAAGAATGTTTAACTCACTTTTGCTTTTCAAAATAAAGGTTTATAAAGCTCTTTTTGAGGGTTTCAAGTGTGAATGATTTTTATTTTATTATTATTTTTTATATTTCTGGAGGCACATATCAGCATTATGCTTCTGCCTTTACAGTCACTATAACACATAAACTGTTGACTTTGTTTATACTGACTGTATATGAGATTGTATATTGTATATATATATATGTGTGTGTGTGTGTCAGTTCTCTGTACATTACTGGAACATTTTGAGGCTCCATCTTTGTTGTGTGCGGTTACCATGGTTACAGGCAGTGTTTACTTACGTTGTCCAGGTGACTGGTTTAACTCACAAAGTCAAACCAGGTGGAGGTGTTGAAGTTTTACATTTCATTGTAGACTTTTTAATTAATCGTCTAAAATGATGTTCATCTGGTCATTAGTCTCTCTCGCTCGGTTTATTATCTAATTATTCACCAACGAACTTTGATTCCTTCTTGCCTGGAAGTTTTGCTTCATCCACAATTTTTCTGCCCATAAAACTTTCTTATGGAATATTGATTATAAAACTATAACGTCAACACTTTGTCTATTTTTGATGACCTCATACTAAGCTTTTTATAACAACTTCCTGATTCCCTTTAAAGAGTCACTTCTGTTTCAGTGGAGGAAACATCTGCTCTGCTTTTCACTGGCATCAACACGTATGACAAGAAATAAAGAAATAAACATATTCATCACATTAAACAAACTGAGAGGTAAAGATCTTCTGATATAAATGTTGAGTCTTTTTCTTTATGTGCTGATGAAACATTTATTCTTTCAGTGTGAAATAACAATTTATTCATGTTTTCATGTTTTTCACTGTTTTAATTTTTCATATAAGTAACAAATCTGAACAAACTACGTATGTTTTTTTAATTTTTTTATGGAAAATTCTTTTCAGTTTAATTCTCTTCTTCCTACAAAAGCATCAGGTTCTTATTTTATATTTGATAAAACCCTTGAAGGCTTTCCTTATTAATATTATTACAATTTATTATTATTATTGTTAAATAATAAAACATTTTTTTACCTCTTTTGAATATTGTTTGTCTCTCATTTCATTTATTTTGTTGTTATCACTAACCCTATTAACATTTATTTACTTTTTTTTTTTTTTTAAATGTTACTGTTATTTTATGAATAAACCCAAAAAGATAAAACACACAGTGTCCATGTGATGAGTGTTGTGGTGCTGAAGGTCACTTTTTATTTAATCAATAGTCAGTTAATATTTTTTGTCATAGTTTTGGTCGTTGAATGTGGGATTTTAGGATTTTGGGATTTTGGGATTGTTGTTCGTGTTTACATTAATCCACCTCTCAGCTGAGTGACTGAAACACTGAAGTGTGTCTTTATCTTCCACTTTATCAACGGAGGATAATCAGTTAATCAGCAGATCAATTGATCAGTCTGAGTGACGCTGCGGCTCAACATCAGATTATCCTGCAGCGACGAACTGAAGGTCGACTGGTTCTGTTTCTAATGTTGCTGTGAGGAAAGTGATAAAAACATGGACACTTATAAATATACTGTTTGTCTTATTTTACCGCTGAACACGGTTCTTATACAAAGTGCTGGATGTGAATTATCAAGATATAAGGAGGAATGATTACAGCAAGAAAAACATGTTTAAAACGTGTTTAAAACGTGTTTAAAACATGTTTAAAACATGTTCATCTGGACTGTTGTTTTAAGACAGACGTAAAAAATTGTGAACTCGTCCTTTAAAGTGAAGAAATAAAGTCACTGTAAGTTCAACTTTGTCCCAACGTTTCACTTTAAAGCATCTATAACATATGTTTCTATAATAACATATATTTCTGTTGCTCCACAGTCTGATCTATACAGTAACAGTGTTGGTTGTGGCTCGTAGTGATGAACCTACAGAGAATTATCAGTGTCTCTGCAGCTCCTCTCGGCTTTACGGAGCTTTATAGTGAGTTTCAGCTCATTGTTTATCTGTCCGGCTGCAACTTTACTGTTCTGGTTCACTCTCAGCGTCTCATGGTGTCGTTTTGGGACGCAGCAGGCAGCTGTTTACAGAGAAAAAGCTGTAAAAAGCCGCTGTACACTACCTGCACAGCAGCAAACGGCAAACAGACACAGTTAGCTGTAGACTAGCTGGTGAACATAGTGGAGCATTTAGCAGCTAAAGAGCCAGATATTTCCCTCAGGAGTTGGTAGAGAGTAAAAACAGAGCTAAAAGAGACTGAACATTGGACTTACATTCACCAGGTGGACAGAAACACGACTCCACATGAATGATAATGTTGCTCCGTAACTGCTGGATGTGGAAATAAACAACTGTTTGCTAACAAGTTAGCAACAACTACTTTATAAGATGATAATATGACGGAGTCGTGTTCACTACGTGTTTCTGATGGAAACTAAACATCATGGAGTCGTATTGACGTGGTAACAGGTGCTTTGTGGATCTTGTTCTTCTTGTTTTGGCTCACGGGGCGACATTTTCCTAATCCCAAAATGGAAAAGCTCGTCTGCCTCTGGTGTGTGTGTGTGTGTGTGTGTGTGTGTGTGTGTGTGTGTGTGTGTGTGTGTGTGTGCAGCCAAATACATCAGTGTTATCACCGAGGCATCATTTAATCTCATAACGTCGCCGCGGAGACAAACAGGGCCATCACTGTCATCTATGATAACCTACAGCAGTGTGTGTGTGTGTGTGTGTGTGTGTGAGTGTGTGTCTGTGTGTGTGTGTGTGTGTGAGTGTGTGTCTGTGTGTGTGTGTGTCTGTGTGTGTGTGTGTGTGCAGACAGAAGAAGTAAAAACCTTCACTGAAAACAGAAAATCCTATGATTTCAAACACAAATCTGATACTTTGATGCACCAAACGCCTCATAAAACACACACACACACACACACACACACACACACACACACACACACACACACTCACAAACACACACACACTCACACATCTTTCCTCCTGCCCTTCAACCTCAGGCTGAAGGTGAAACTGTCCATCAGCTGCAGCTGCAGAGTCCGAGTTGACCTGCAGGGGGAGGAAGAGACAACAGACAGAGAGAAGATGGAGGGATGATGAGGAAAAGGAGGAAGACGACTCCCGTACAGGAAATGCAAAAGACAAATATTGATGACACTAAGATTCTGGAAAAGGTGAAAGAAAGAAGCAGAGAACTGAGAGAAAAACAGAAACAGGAAGAAGGAAGCCGAGAAAGAAAATAATAAACTTTAATTTTAAATATTTAAATATTGTATATTTTTACATTTATATTCTGTACATCATTTAGATATTATATCTATATATGTTTCTGCTATTATTACATTTTAGTTTTTTATATAATTTAAAGATAAAATATTTTTCTTTTATTACATTACATTGTTTATTTATTTTCCCGTAATACATTTTAAATGATCTTGTTTTGTTTTTGTAATTATTTGTTTGCAATGTAATTTACTTTAGGCTATTTTGGTTATTATGTTTTTTATTTCCTAATTATTTGTTTGTAACATTTTTTGTATATTTTTTCTTTTTCTTTGAGAGCAGACGTCGTGGTTGCAGAGTTTTGACAACCGTGTGCAACTTCTGCTGAGTCAGTTTGTTCGTCAGCTTCCTGCACAAACACACAGTCATGTTTCTATCACTTTCAGAGGACCACATGCCTAACCTTAACCTTAACATAACCCTAAACTAACTTTAACATAACCCTTACCCTAACCTTTACATAACTCTAAACTAACCTTAACTTTAAATCAAGTCTTCACCCCAAAAATTAATGATTTTATGTTAAAGGAACTTGCTTTTTGTTCCCATAAGGGAGGCGAGTCCCCACAACGTGAGGAATACCTGTACACACACACACACACACACACACACACGACTGCTCTCGTAAAATTAGGATTTTTTTCAAAATGTTACCATTTCTTTCTTTCTTTTGTTGTATTAATACTTTATTCTACAAATATTTTGACTTTTTCCTTAAAATATATGATCTGCTTTTATTTATATTATATATAAAAATGTTCTCAGAACTTTACAACATTTTATTGAAATATTGCAGCTTTTGTCTTGTACAGTTTCAACTTAATTCTCCTGATATTCATATTTTTTCTTGAAACATTAACTTTTCTTCTTTTTTTAAGGGACAAAATTGCAACTTTACTCTCAAAATTTTACAACCATTTTCTTGCAGTATTAAGATGGTATTCAAAAAATGTTTTGTTTTTTCTTTCCATAACATATTATGATTTAATTCTAAGAGCATCTCTTTCTCAAAATATTGCAGTTTTAATTCTTAAAAAAAAGACTTTTTTCAGTTTTTCTCAAAATATTATGACTTTTTTTTATAGTATTAAGACTTAAATCTAGTAATATTTTAACTTTTTTCTGAAAATATTACGACTTGATGCTCAGAACATGACAACTTTTTCTTGAAATATTTGTTATTTTTCTCGTAGATTCATGATATTTAATTCTCAAAACATCATCACTTCTTTCATGAAAAATTACAACTTTGTTTACTCCACTTTATCTTGAAATGGTGGTCACATGTTTTTACAAAAAAAAATATTCTCATTGTATTACAAATTATTTTGTCAAAATATTCCAACTGTATTGAAATAATTTTTACTTTTTCATAAAATTAAGACTTTTTCTTTTAAATGCTTGAAAATTTCACAACCTTTTTGTTGCATTATTGCAACTTTCTCCCCATAGATTAAAACTTAAGACTTTTTATCTAAATATTATCACTTTATTCTTGAAATATTGTTGTCTTATTGTAATAAAATTACATTTTTCTCTTGTAAATTAAGATGTGTACTGACTTTGTTTTTCTTTCCTTCTAATCAGTATTAAGAGGGTTCATATTCAGCTTTTAGTACTTTTCTGTTATTTATATCTTATTATGATGTCGGATGTTAAACATGGTCAAAGTTCCAAAACTGGAGGTGAACGTATGTAGAAATGCTGCCTGCAAGTCAAAACTCAGGGCTTCAACCTGCTCTGAACGCTTGTTTGCAATGTTTTTTTCTACCTTGCTGATGAGCTGACGTCGGCTCATTGCTCATGCTCATAAACGGCCGCCTGTTATGTAGCTTTGGTTGCTAAGGTGGTTGCTAAGGTGTTTCCATGTGTCTCATATTTCAGATGTGATTCAGCTCCAACATGTACGGATGGATTTGAGAAGTTGACATTTGGAGTAAAGAAGGAGAAAAAGAGGTGAAATCCTGCTTCTATAGTTTGTTTACGTAGCCTCCGGAGCCAGAGGAAGCTTCCTGAAGCTGACCAATCAGAGCAGAGTGGGCTCATCAGGAGGCGGGGCCTTAAAGAGACAGGAGCTAAAACGGCCTGTTTCAGACAGAGGCTGAACTGAGGGGCTGCATAAAGGAAGCAGAGTTGGGGTCTCTGGCACAACTTTACCTACTTCCAAGGTGCACAGAGGAGGGGAAAAGATTGAAAGAGGTCAAAACTCCTGCATCACTTGTAGTATATAGAACAATTTTATTGTTAGACCAAAACATTTCAGCTTGTGGCCTTCATCGGGCTCACAGATGACCCTGATGACACTCAGAAAAATTCAAAAGCTGTTATAATTCTTTTCAAGAAGCAATTTAATTTTCAGTTGTGTTCCACATGCACAGATTCAGTATATGATGGTTACTTTTAATGTAATTATTCAAGGAGAAAATCTGTGCATTTTGAGCTTGTGTGGAGCTAATACAGATGACTACACATTTTTTGATGAAATATTTAATAAGTTGCAGGATATAAATGGGGAAATTATTACGATGGGCGACTTTAACATTACTCTAAAAGGAAGTCCTCCAATTAACTCTCACCCACATGCCCTCATGAAGATTTATAATCTTATGAATGTTTTAGATTTAGTTGATATTTGGAGATTTAAAAGTCAAAATTTGATAAGATACACTTGGAGAAGGCAAACCCAGGCGAGTAGAATTGATTCTTCTCTTTTTCTCTTACATCCAAATTGGTGTATCAATAGAACATAAATTACAGTCTGACTATAACTCTGTTGGATTAAATCTTTCAGTATTTGAAAATGTATGTGGACCAGGATATTGGTTTATTTAATCCTCTCCAAGATGAGGAATTTGTTGGCTAGACTAAGATTCATTAATGATTTTTTGGCCACAATACTGGTTCAGCAAATCCTTCATTAGTCTGAGAAGCATCCAAATGTAGTTTTAGAGGACATGCAATCACTTAGTCTTCTTAGAAAAAAAAAAAAAAAACAAATGAAGTTGAAAGAACAAACTTCAACAGCAGAGGTTGAGCAGCTGATTCTAAATATTGATAATTCAGCTGATAGAGATTAGCTACACGATTTTAAAATTAAATGAAAAAAGAATTATATTATTGAGTGGAAAATCGACTGTTGAGATGTTATGATTATAAAAGGGCAGAGCAGAAAAGGGGAAAATGTTGGAAACTTTTCTGGAGCCTTCAACATAGAAATCATTATAAAGATATTTAAATGAGATAGAAAATTATTTTGTCAAGATATTTTCATTTCAGTCATCACCTCTGCTCAGCTCTCAAAACCTTTTTTCGTTAAGTAATCTGCAGAATGAGCCATGTGAGGGTTTGATTACAGAGATAGAACTTTTTTCTGCTGTAATGTCTTTTGGAATTGGTGGAATACTCACTGAGGTCTATCAAAAGTTCTTTGATTTGGTTAAAGAACTATTGCGTTGTCGTTTTAATTTCTCTTATTATGCTGCTGAGTATTTGTCTGATTGTCAGAAAAAAAGGTCTTATGTTCTTCTTACTCAAGCAGGAACACAGGACCACTAACAATCCAATGTTATGATGCTACGATACTTGCTAAATGTTTGCTAATGCTAAATGTAAAGCATTACTCATCAAGATCAATCAGGATTTCTGCAGGGTTGTTATTGATAATAATATCAGACAGTTGTTGGAGATTATTGAAAATTATGAGTTGAATAACAAAACTGGGTTAATTTTTTATTGCTGATTTGGAGAAAACCTTTGATAAGGTTTGTTTAGATTTTATTTTTAAAAGTTTATGCTTTTTAAAAATTTTGGTAAATCCGTAATTAATTGGGTTAGATTATTATTTAATGACACTAGCTGTAGGATTATTAATAATGGTTATATGTCTAGTTAAAGAAGGATGCCCTCTGTCACCGTATTCATTTATAATTGCTAAGATAATTAGTTGCATTAAAATTAAGTCTAACGTGGACACAGAGGGGCTTGAAGTTGGGAATGTGCAAAAAAAAAAAAAAAAAAAAGTCACTGTATGCAGATGACACTCGTTTCCAAAACCTTCTTGAACTCTTCTTGAACTTTTGGAAGTTTTTTCACAGTCTTCTGGTTTGAAACCCAATTATGAAAAATGTAAAATTCTTAGGATTGGGGGGCTGAAAGGTACAAATTATAAAATGTCATGTAAATTACTGATTATCTGGATCTCGATGGGCCACTTAATGTTTTAAGTATTGTGATTCCAGAGGACGTAGAAGACCTTTTGTACAGTGAATCACAATAATAAGTTGAGAAAGATAGATAAGAAGGGAAAAACATAAACACTCTTTGGGAAAATTTCCCTAGTTAATTTCTTGGCTGTACCGCAATTTATTAACTTTTTATGCCCCTCCCAACTGAACAGAAGAGTTTTGAGTTTATTTGGAGTAACAAACCAAAAAAATCTTAATAATTATGAACATGGTGGGTTAAAACTATTAAATTTAGAGGCTCTATGTTGCTCTTTGAAAGCCTCCTTTGTTCAAAAATTATACTTGAATGAAGACTGATATTCATGTAAGTTACCATCCATAGTTTCAAAACAGATGAAACCAGCTCATTTACACTTTGTGAATAAATGTATTCATGTTTTTAAAGGACGCAGGTCAGTGCTTCAGTCTCATCCTCAATTTGTGAGATTATTTCTTTGTTGTAACAATGCTTCTTGGCAATAAATCTTACGCTGTTGGAAAGCCTGTTTATTTCCCTTTTAAATGGCGCCACATTTGTAAGGAACATTCATTTGTGAGATGAGCAGCAGAGCTGAGTATGTGGGTTGCGCCCATGAAAAATTTGCCAAATCTTCTCTGCCAATGCCAAAAAGTTTATTTTGCTGTTGCTATTGACTCTTGTTTTGAGCTTCTGGTACCTCCAGGCAGCACCTGTGAGCATGGGCCCTGCTACAGTGGTCAGTAGGTGTCTGTTCCAAGAATCAGCATGCCATGTTTGACTGATCTGAATAGGGCCCGTGCGATAGGGCAACTTCAAGCTGGTGTTCCGCAAAACCAAGTTGTGGCATTATTTGGAGTGAGCCCTAGTACCATCTCCAAAGTGAAGGCCAAGTTCCATATAACGGAGGATGTCAGAGACAGGCCGCAAAGTGGGCGTCCCAAGAAGACGACACCCCAAGAAGACCATTTCCTCACCCTGTCAGCACTTAGGTACCGTAGGCTGTCTTCTACAGATTTGCAGTCAAGGTTTGCAGGACGATATGGCCGACAATCCGGGTAAACAATCCGGAACAGACTGCACGCAGCCAATCTCCGGTCTCATAGGGCTGCCAGGAGGCCTGCCATGACTGCCCTTCACCGTCAGGCCCGTTTGCGCTGGTGTCTGCAACACGTGCACTGGAACCTGAACATGTGGATGAACGTTATGTTCAGCGATGAGTCCAGATTCTGCCTACGGCAGTTGGATCATAGTGTCAAAGTGTCGAGAAGACCCGGAGAACGCTATGCTGATTGCTGCACCGATAGAGTAACATCTGTTGGTGGAGGCAGTGTGATGGTGTGGGGTGGCATCTCCCTCACTGGAAAAACAAGGCTTGTCATCATTGGAAGCAATTTCAATGCAGAGAGATATGGAGATGAGATTCTACGACCAGTGGCCGTATCTCCCATATCTCCACAGTCTGGGACCGAACTCTATCCTCCAAGATGACAACGCTCGCCCCCACAGAGCAGGTTTATCAGAGACTACCTCCAGAGTGGAGAGGATGGAACGGCCTGCCAGCAGTCCTGACCTCAACCCCATTGAACACTTGTGGGATCAGCTTGGGCTTGCTGTTTGTGCCAGAGTGACCAACACAACCACGTTGGCTGAATTGCGACAAATGCTGGTTGAAGAATGGGACGCCATCCCACAGCAGGTGGTTAAACTCTGAAATATTGACTGAAGGGAAACCAATACTTTGGAAGAATGTATTTGATCATGATGTTTGGTTTATAAATGACATTGTGTGTGAAGATGAGAAACTGCTGAGGTTTAAGTTCATTGAAACATACAGAACGATCTGTTCCCCTCGTTCATTTAATCAATGGATCTCTGCTTTAGTAGGAGATTGAAAAAAAGATTAAAGTGGGATGACTTGGGATGACTATATGTATAAACTTAGCACAAAAAGTAAGGAAATAAATCTTATACCATTGGAAAGCCTGTTTATTTCCCTTTTAAATGGTGCCACAATTGTAAGAAACATGCATTTGTGGGATGAGCAGCAGAGCTGAGTATGTGGGTTGCGCTCATGAAAAATTTGCCAAATCTCCTCTGCCAATGCCAAACAGCTTATTCTGCCATTGACTCTTGTTTGGTGTTTGGTGGATTGGGTGATTGAAGTTTGAAGAAACACATAAGACATATTGGCAATTTAACAATTTATTAATTTAACAAACAGGAGCCTTCATACTACAAGTATTGCTGGAGTTCTCATCTCTCTAGACGTCTTTCCCCTCTCCGTGCATCTTGGAAGTAGGTGAAGTTGTGCCAGAGACCCTTACTCTGCATCTAATAATAATAGCAGTAACAGTGTTAAGGGGAAACTTCAGTATTTATTTAACCTGAACCCTATTTTCCCACCATTTTGTGTCTAAGTGACTAATGAAACTGGTCCAGTATTGAATGAGAGCGCTGCAGCAGAGAAACGGGCTGTAATTTCATCCTTTGGGGCAATAGCACCCCGTTCATATACATCTACTAAAAGTGTTTTTGCCACTGACAGGCTAAGATTATTATTAAAGTGTCTGAGAGATAAAATGTTTGTCTTTACCTTTCGCTTGATCTGGACTGTTTGCTATTGTGTCTAACCAAGTCTCGCTCAAGGAGAAGTCTCATTCTGAAATCCCGTGAGAGTTGTTGCAGGAAGACAACGGTGGAAACGTGAGAGAGAGTTGGAGAGAGGAATGCCGGGAGGAGTCTGTTGTGTCGTAGAACAGAGAGCACAGCTTAGTCTTATCTAAAAGATGTTCAAAGTCATGGCTGAATATTTAGCTTTGATATTTAGCTGATTTTGACAACAACTCAATTCTTGCAAGATTTCAGAATGAGACTTCTCTTTGAGAGAGACACAATAACAGTGTTGTCCTGCTGAATGTCCCTGTCTGTGGTTGAAATGTCATCCGGCATATTCTCCTCCTGTGACGTTCATCCTGTCTCAACTTTTTCTATTTGACAGAGTAATGAGAAGACATAAGAGTTTAAAACCTAAATAAAAGAGACATCTGCTCTTACAAAATGTCTGATAATAATTCTGACTGTTAAATGTTCACGGACGGAGCAGACATGGTGCATTATTGATGGACAGGATCTCTCATTTCCTTCAAGAGCGTTTCAAAGAGCTCCAGAGAATCCCTCCTCCTCATCAACGCCGATCTGTTCACAACACAGAAAGATCATTTCAATGTTGTTTAAGAGGTCATTTTTCCATCTCGAGCAAAAAAAAAGATTTTAATAATGATTTTAGAATGTAAAGAAGGAGAGAGACGTGGAGTTTCCTCTGGGCGTCCGGCCAACCTGCAGGTCATCTCAACCATTAAAACTCCATTTTAAAATCTCAAGGCTACGTTTAATAGCAGCCGGTCTCATATATCACTGCTGCCACACAGACACACACACACACGTGCACGCACACAGTCACGTTTCAATCACTTCAGAGGACATTACATTGACTTAATTTCCTGGAGATTTATCCTAACCTTAATAAAACCCTAAAGTTACCTTCATATAACCCTTACCCCAACCTTTAATATAACTTTAAACCAAGTTTTCACCCCAAAATTAATGATTTATGTTAAAGGGACTTTTTGGCCTCATAAGGGAGACGAGTCCCCACAACATGAGGAATACCTGCACACACACACACACACACACACACACACACACACACACACACACACACACACACACACACACGTCAGCAGTGTGTGGAGATCAGATACAGAAGATGCAGAACTTCCTTTTTAAAATGTATTAAAATTGTTTTCAATATGTTTTGACAACATATAGAAAGAAATAATATATACATGAACAATAAAGAATAAAATAAAAAAATAAAATAAAATAAACACATGATCAGATTCCTGTTGTTTTTTTTTACAATGAAAAATGTTTCCTGTCCATAGATTTTATTTTGTTATTATTATTATTAGATTTATTTTATTTTAGGAAACAAAAAGCTATAAAATAAAGTTATTATAGAAAATTAAACAAATAATTTTATGCATGATAATAAATGTGTGTTGTGTCTTGTTGTGTTTGTTTTTCATTTTTGAATAAAGTTATCAACAACACTTTGTCCTTCATTGAGCCGCTGTGGTGAAATAAATCCGAGTTAACAGGGTGATAATCCATCCTGCTGACCTCTGACCTTTGACCTCTGACACGCTGAACAGAATCATTTAACGTGTGTATTTGTGTGTCGACGGCTCCTTCGCTGCTTCCCTGCAGTGATGCTTTTTTTAATTTTTTATCAAAGGCTCATCAGGGATCATTGTTTAAATATAAATAAACATATACATATATTCATAGATTATTTCATACAGTTTATATGAAACACAGAGTCACAATAAACACTTTTATGTGAAACATATCAGGTTGACATAAACCAGAATTATACGGTAGCTCACAGGGGCAAATACACTGCAATTTAAGAAAGACATGCAAATAGTAAATAGTAAATTAAGAAAACATCTTCATCAAGTTGCAGCACATTTGCCACCGTAGGATTCTACTTTAAGTTTTTGTATCAAATTGTTGCAGAAAAAGGTACCAGAGCAAAAAACTCTCTCTTGAAAATAAAAAGGGAGTCAGAGGTCCAAGCAGCAAAGTGTTCTTTAATGCCGGCAAAAAAGGGGAGCAAGTAGCACTTTTACAACGAACCAAATCGCTCCAAAGGTTTTTTCTTTGGGGCATTGTTTTTATGTCCTTGGGTCGGCTTAGGTCACACCTTATCATCCACCCTCCCTAATTTTTGACCAATTATTATATTACTTTTATCTCAGTCACTCGTTGTTGGTCAAAACTCTTCAAAACAGGTTTTGAGCTGTTTGAGGATATGTACTGGCATATTTAATTCTACCTGATTATATCCAATTTTTATATAAGTATTGGGAATCATTTTACACCATTATTGCCAAGTTGTCTTCTGGCCTTTTATTTTTTGTAAGTTATTCTAGTCATTTTACACCCTTATTTCTTGATTTCCTCCAGAGAGTATGTTTGAAAGGTGAAGACTTTAGCAGACCCAAGCAAAGTGACATGTAATACAAACACACTCAAATTTCTCCAGTGTATGATTATGATTCTTCTACCGTGCCTCTATACGTACAGTGTGATTAAATATGGTTCATGAGATTATAACTACACCAATACAAATTGTATCACACTAGCCCTTATTGTTTATAAACTTATAAAATCAATCTGCATAGCTTAATATTGTCTTTAAGCACACCAATGACTTTTAATGAAAATAAACCACAAAGTCTTATATGAGCATAAATGCAGTTTTACAAACCATCTTAAGCTGAAGAGCTGACAACTGACAACACTCTTTGAAATGACTGTAGATTAAGGAGTGACTCTGTTGGGTAGTGCTTTATTTTACAGATCCCTTAACTTTATGCTAATTTCCTGGAAATGTTCTGAGTAATTTGCAGGTATTTCACGGGTAACTTTAAGGACCTTTTACATAAAAAGTGGTGCCATTTGGTGCAAATTAATTATTTAAAAAAAAAAAAAAACACAGAGTGTTAAAATGGTTTAGCTGGTAGGTGCCCACTCATTATATTTGGGCTCATAGTTGTTACTTTGCTAATAAAAATAAATAAAATTATTAATAAATTAGACCCTTGAGAGTTCTTCAACTGGCTGAAAATAGTTTTTTTAGTTTTCATTGTGTAGATTTGTGTGTCAAACTAAATATTAGCATATTAGATTCTTTATTAAAAGCTCTATTCTCTCTATTAGCAGGAGTTTAAGGGTGCTGTAAAATAAAGTGTTACTGAGATTGTTGATAGATTCTCACTTATTATTGTGTTTTTAAGAAACAACCTAGTATGCTAATAAATCATGCTATGCTAATAAATTTGACACACTACTGGACTTTGTGCACTCAGATATCTTTATGATTATATGGGAGAATTATGAGTTATTATTGTGCACAACTCCAACATAAAATTATTTGTCCAGCGACATAACTCATATTAGAGTAGATAAAATAACAGGGAAATTATCCTCCTTGTTGGCCATACAAGACAGGTCAATTTGAATTATGATTGTTATTAATCTTAATTATGATTCTGCAAGGGTTTAGGTCTTTTAAGGTTAAGTGACTGAGATGCACAAGAAAACACAAACAAGTCCACTTTAGTTACATAAACATTTATTACTAATACTACAGCTACAAGTACTAAACACTACAACTACAACAGACACAAGAGGGAAACTGGTACACAAAGCTATGGCTAGTGAATGAGTTGAATGCATGATGCAGAGTTGTGTATTTTTGTAGTTGGTATGAGAGACCTGATAAACAGATGAGATGACTGTTACCTGAGAAGCAGTGAGTCAAATCAATGGTACAACAGCTTAGTTCTGAATTGCCAATTGAAATTACAAATCATGAAGCACCAGGGTTTAAGCACGTTGATGAAGGTTTTGTAGGAATACTTGCTTGCTCCCTCTGGTGGTTTCTTGTGGAGAATGGAGTCCGTTGTGCTGGGGTGAGGAGCTGGAGTCTGGATCTTGTGATGATGAGTGAGTCGGCCCGTCCAGACTTGAAAAGTTTCCATTGGAAGAGAGCTCCTGGTTCATGCTCTCCTAGGCTTGACCCTCAACTCATGACGCTACATTCTGAGGTTTCACCTCCTGTTGCTCTGAGTCACATCTTCAGACTAGCAAACTGCAAGCTTTCCACCAGCATGACAGAAAGCAAGAAGAACCAGCAACCAGCATCAAGCAGCCCAAAAGAGCGGCCTAAAAAGCCCAGAGTCTCAGATAAGACACTGTTTTAAAGTTTCAGTCTGCCTGCCCAGAAGGTGCATCCTGGCCAGTCCCAGGGGTTGCAGAGTTCTGGGGGACCAAAGTCAGTCCCCTCCTGTTCATGGACAGGCGGGTACAGTTCCTGAATCCAGTTACTCCATTAATCAAAGTATTTACAATTTAACAATTGCATAATTCCTAATTTTGCAATTTGGATAGTATCTTCAGTGTTCTGAGAGTGAAACAAGCAGAACGGTACTAAACATGATAGTGTTATCATGGATGATGGGATTATGTTAGTGTTACATTTCTTGGCTTAAAGGCAGTGGAATAAAAGTCTAACTAAAGCACATAACGACACACATATGATATACACACATATCAACACACTACAATTGTCCCAGATCTGAGAGAAGATCTAAGACTACATCTGTAAGTGGGTTTTACAGTCCTCTGGGCAGGGGTCCATGCCATTTTAGGGTGTGTGCGTGTGTGCGTGTGTTTTTGTGTGTGAATGGAGCATGGCATATTGTGCAGCATGTCTTGTGCCTTATGCTGGATTGCCAAGTGATCAGTTCTTGGGTTGGTCACTCCAGTCCTGAAACCACAGCAGGATTCAAGTTGGTGGCAGCTCGTCTCTGTGTGTGACTGGTTCTTAGAGGTGAGTTATGATAACCAGTGGTGGGGGTCTTTTATCTAAATGGTATGGTGTGAACTGGTATTCCCATCTTGTACAAGTTTTTACTGTTTTTGGACATTTTCAAATTTGTACTTTTATCATTAATAATGATGTTCTTTGTTAAGTGATGTTTGATGTCAAATGATGTTTAAACTCAACTGAAACAAATAAATTCAACAATTGATCGGTCAGTTTCTCTTCTCTCCTCACATATTCAGTTCATGTCTTCTGTCTGATCGCAATAATCCTAATATGATTCTTATACCATTTTCTTTTTATACTATACATTATTTGTGCGAGTCCCTGTTTCCCCAAATCTCTATAATAACGTTGAGAGTGAAAAGTTAGCATTACTCATAGAGCCATGGGACAATACGGAATATACTGGAATTTTCCTTTATGCTGCTTTTGGGAAACAAGGACTTGGAGCCAGTTTCACAAAAATACTTTAGACTGGTCTGTAGTTTTAGGCCAGTTTAGATTTTACTGTAAGGTTAGTCTGATGGAAGTTAGACAGTTTAAAAAACATAAAGATGTACTTTTTCGAAGCCTGTAGAAATATAAAAACAGCATCAACAGAATCAGAGGTTAATGGATGGATGGGTACACCTTTCACATCTATCACCCTTTCTGTGCATGATGACAGGAGGGCTTTCAAGCGTGAACACCAAGAAAACAGCAGGACCAGACGGTATCAGTGGGCAGGCCCTCAAACTATATTTCCCTCCAGGCTCACCACAAAGCTCAAGGATCTAGGATTAAACACCTCACTGTGCATATGGATCCTTGACTTCCTGACAGGCAGACCCCAGGTGGTGACAGTAGATGGACACACCTCCTCTACCCTCTTCGTCAACACCCAGAGCACAACCAGGGCTGTGTTTTGAGCCCCCTGTTGTACTCCCTGTACACACGTGACTCTGTAGCCACTTTCGACTCCAACACCATTGTCAAGCTTGCTGAAGACACAGCTGCGGTGGACCTGATCGCAGATAACAACGAAAAGGCCTACCAGAAGGATGTAGAGGACCTGACCCACCGGTGTCAGGACAACAACCTACTCCTGAATGTCATCAAGACTAAGGAGCTGATAGCGGACTTTGGGAAGAAGGAGGGAAGGATCTACGCCCCCCCTTAATATCAACAGGTCCTCAGTGAAGAGGATGGACAGCTCCAAGTACCTCGGTGTCCACATCACGAGGGCCTGACGTGGGTGCTGCATACTCACTCAGTGGTGAGGACGGCAAAGCAGAGACTGTTTTACCTCAGACGCTTGAGGAAATTCCGGGTATCCTCTCAAATATTGAGGAATTTCTACTCCTGCACCATCAAGAGTGTCCTGATGGGGCACCAAACAGGACTGCAAGGCCTGACTGGTTCGTTTGACTGAACATACAATAGGCGGCACTCGTATTCTGCAAGAATAAGGCTGGGAGAAACATTAAAGATCACAACCACCTGGATAACGGCCTTTTCTCCCTGCTGCCGTCAGGAAGAAGGTACCGGACTGAGAGGCTCAGGAAGAGCTTCTACACTCAGGCCACTAGGATCCTAAATGAGGATCCTAGTGACTAGCCTAAGACTGCTCCACCCGCCAACCCCGGCAAATCCTGGGTCATGGTGCGCCAGGTCAAGATCAAGATAAAGATGGTTAGATAGGCCCGTCACCAAGGTCTGTCTCCTCCAAGATGCTGAATGAGGCAGTGGAAAGACTGTCCTCCTCCGGGGGGCCATGTGCTAGTATCCTCTGGCCTCCGAGGTAAACGGTACATCAAGTAAGAAACGAGAGGAAGAAGAGTCTTGTTTTTGTTCATCATCTCTCCGTTCATATAGATATATTTATTTATTACCATTTATATTTTATTTAAACTCTTTTTAATGCACAAATTGAGAGAACTGATTGGATTACTTTTCACTAATTGTTCCTCCTATGATTAAATGTGACAAATAAACTTGACTGATTGATTGATTGATTGATAGATATAGTATTTCTTTGCATCTGCTTCCATGTTTTCATATCTTTTCTAATCTTCTTTGATCCTCGTCGACTGTGGGATTAATACTATTTACTGGAGTGTCTTTTTCTTTTGTATTGTTACATGCAGCTTAATTTTCCCAGTTAAACGTCTCTGTAACTGTTGAACTCGTCCAGAGGGCAAATATTTTCTGTTGGAGTCGAGCAGCCACTCAATCAGCCATGTTTTTTAGTACTTATCCAGATTTCATTACAAATTAGTTCTTCTCAGTGGTGGAAGAAGTACTCAGATCCTTTATTGTCTCTACTTGTTACTGGCTTGCAGTCCAGTGTGGCTAAGCAAGGACATTAATTACATGATAATTGTCTGCCCAATCATATATAGGAGAGAGATGTGTGGCTTTCTTGCCAAGCTGACTTCACAACACTTCCTATCATCTCCCCCATGGGAAAACAGTGCACTGCACTTTTCTTTGCTTTTTAGCTAGATTGAGAATTAAAATTAGCCTCATATGGTTTGAAAGCTACTGTGTTAAGCTAATTAGCAGACGGGGGTGCACCACCAACATCTGTATTAATCACAGAGTTGATAAGTAGCTCAAACCTGTAGCATAGCAAAGCTAATGCTAACTGTTTCATGTAAGTGAATTGACGATGCTAAAACACTTAGCTTCATAGTCCAGGAGCTATAGTTCAATAAAAACAGATATGTGTGGTCTAATCTAGTCTGCTAGTTAGTTCATTAAGCTTTCTAACCAAGTAGGGTCCATTTGATAGATTATACAAGAGAGGAGTGGAAGTATAGCATAAAATGGAAAGCACAAGTATCTAAAATACTTCTTGAGTAAATGTATTTAGTTCCTTTCCACTGCTGATTTTACTCTTCAGACTTGTGCAACAGATGAATGAAGACATCTGACTTAGTTTGATCATAATCGGTCAAAGTCCATCTATTGAAAAAGAAAATGTGAGAAACATCCTTATTTGAACCTAATAATAAACTCTGAGTGATATAAGAAACAATATGCTCCCCCCCCCCCCCCCCCCCCCCCCCCCCCCCCCATCTTCATTCACCTGAAACCAGGCACACCTCCCTGCTGCTGCGGAGAGAGGGAGGAGGGGGGAGGAGGGGGGAGGGAACAGGGCGGTGGAGAGGAGAGGAGGGGGGGAGGGGCGAGGCAGCAGCAGCAGGTAGAGGGAGGAAGGAGGGAGGGGGAGTTTGCGCCTGCGCGCTGGCTCTCCATCCCCTCCGCATCGCCCCCCCTCTCCTTCCCTCCTCTCTCTTTTCTGCAGCATCAGTACCACACTCCCTCCTCCTCCCCCCTCCACTCTCTCTCTCTCTCTCTCTCTCTCTCCCTCTCTCTCTCTCTCTCTCTCTCTCTCTCTCGGTCGGTTTCCTGCCGGGCTGCTGCTGCTGCTTTGCGCGCTGCGGGGCCACACTGCGACCGCACCGAGGAGGAAGAGGAGGAAGCCGCGGACCGAAAGGGGGGGCAGCCTGAGCCAGAGCGGCAGAGAGGCACGATTTTTTTTAAAAAAAAACAACATAAAAACCCAGAGGAGGAGGGTTTGATCGCACCGTCACCGCACGGATAAAAAATACCTCACAGAAGCAGCAGCAGCAGAAGGCGGAGACGCGTCACACCGCGCTGTTCCTCCCTCCATCTCTGTCTCCGCTTTTCAGGGGAACTGAAGAAGAGGTTAAAAACGAAGAGGAGGACAAATAGGAAAAAAAATCTGGTTTGGGATTCTCGGAGCGCAAAACGACGAGCGACGCGGCGTTGGACACCTCCCCCCCTCCCCTCCCGGACCAGGGCCGATTCTCCGTTTTATAGCAGCCAGATCGGCGCGGCGACACCATGAAGGACCGTACGGCGGAACTGCGAAGTGTAAGCTGAAATTTTCCTCTTTATTTCCATCCATGTTACCCTCCATGTTCCCACCTCTTCCTCTCCTCCTCTCCTCTAACCTCCTGCTGTAGCAGCCGCAGCCTCACGGCCTTGCCGCCTTTCCTGCGCTGCATCCGGATGCGAGCGGAGCGCAGAGAAGCGGGGCGGTGAACCTGTTAAAAGACACATTTGCGCTGGTGTAGCGGCGGAGTCTGCAGCGGAGGTTTGGCTGCAGCTCTGAGCTCTTCATGCTGTGAATACAGAGTGATGTGAAAGTAGCTGCAGTCAGAGTTGTGTGAGCCTGAAATTGAGGCTTTTCTTAGACATTTGATTGATTTTTCCCGAGTATGAGGGGATGTTTGGTTTGTGGTGCGGTGAGCACCGGCTGGAGGTCACGGTAACAGTCCGGACACATTTTATTTTCTTTATTTTGCGCCTTTATGACGGATATTTGAGCGCGTCTCGGCAGGTTTAGACGCAGAGGCCCTGCTCAGGTTTTCCATCGCGTTTTTCTTTCCTCATGCAGCGCTGCATGCATGATGGGAAAGAGGGTTAGGCTTTAAAAAAATAATAAATGAAAACGCTGCCATCCATGCTAATTTGGCCGTGCATGCCCATGCATGCGTGCCTGGATGACCTGATGGAGAGGAGGAGGAGGAGGAGGAGGAGGAGGAGGAGAGCTGACACTGAAATGAGCCGCGGACCTAAATGCAGTGATTTTTTTTTTTCCAAGGCCGCATCCTGCAGCCAGCGCGCGCCTCCTCCCTGATAGAGAGCCGCGTGAATGTGGGAGCATCAGTCCCGATCAGGCGGAGAGAGGATCGATACGCGGCTGGATGGATGAATCAGGATGCAGCTTTATCTGCTCCTTTTCCGCGTTTCCTGCCGCTCCTCCGCCTCCTGAGTGGGTGATAGTGGAGGGAGGAGGGGGAGTTGGGGGGGGAGGAGGGCGGGGGTCCCTTCATTGTACCAAAGCCTCACCCATTTTATGACTGTGGCTCTGCACCGGGTGAGACTGGAGGTTTTACGCGTGCGGTATGCGGAGCGATGCGGCGCTGCTTCTTTATGTCTTCGAGCGAACAGCTGATACTGGGCGGGTTGTGGTGGGATTTTTTGGGATGGGTGGAGGGGGGGGGGGAGGGGGGGAGGGGGGGGAGGGGGGGGGATTTTTGGGGGGGGGAGGAGGGGAGGGTCACATCAGCTGCTCAAACTCTGCAGCAACCCCACGCGCCTCCGCCGCCGCCACCACCCGGGTTCAACCGGGTTCGCGTCAGGGAGAGACGAACTGAGAACATCTGATACAACCTGAAACACTGTGTCTATTAATACATCAATATATCAATATATCAATCAATAAACAAATCTATTAATCTAATATTCATATTTAATATATCATTTCTTGTTTTATTTTTATTTAATTGGTTTTTTTTGCAGCTGTTTCCTCAGTGTGTGTGTGTGTGTGTGTGTGCGTGTGTGTGTGTGTGTGTGTGTGTGTGTGTGTGTGTCTGTCTGTCTGTGTGTGTTACAGATATATTTTGGGGGTTGGTCAGAAGCTGATCAATACCTGATCAATAATTCAGCAGTTGAATGGTGTGTGTGTGTGTGTGTGTGCAGCTAATTTGCATTAAAAAAAGTGACAGGCTCAGCAGCGCCGGGAGTTTACCGCACTGCTGTCCATCCATCTTTACTCCTTCTTCTCCTCCTTCTCCACCCCTCCGTCATCCCGCCATCCCTCCATCCTCCACTCCTTCCTCCCTCGCCATCCCTCCATATCTCCATCCATCCCTCTCTTCTTATTTCCATCTTTACACCTTTTTCCTCCATCACTTCCTCCCCCCTTTTATCATCGCTTCATGTCTCCATCCCTCCTTCCATCACTCTTTATCCTTTTTTCCTGCACCTGTCCTCCATTCTTCATCCATCCATCCTTCCTTTCATCACTTTTTGTTTCCATCCCTCCTTTTTCATCTTATTTCAACTTTCCTCCCATCTTGTTTCCTTTCTCTTTTTTGCCATCCTCATCCGTCCATCATCCCATCCTCAATGCCCTTCCTCCTTTCACCCCAAATATCTTCATCCTTTCATCATCCTCTTCTTCTTGTCATCCTCATCCCTCCATCATTCCTCCCTTCCTCCCCTTTATCCTTTTTCTCCTTTTACCCATCCATCAATCCCTCTTCACTGCCTTTTTTCTCTTCTATCTCCATCCTTTATTTCACTTTTCTTGTCTTTCTTCCATCTTCTTATTTCAGTTTCCCTCTTTCCTCCATCCATATATCCCTCCATCATCACTGTTTCCTATTCTTCACTTCTATTTTTCCCCCCATCTATGCATCCTTTCATCCTTCCATCTCCACTGCCTCATTTTTCTAATTCTATCTCTTATTTCAGCTGCCTGCCCTCTTTTTACATCCCTCCATCATCCTACCATCACCCCATCCTTCATCCCTCCAATATCCTTTCCATCATCAGTGTTTCCCATGTTCTCTTATATTTCTTCTTCCCATCCCTCCATACTTCCATCATACATTCCTCCATCTTTATCTCTTCTTTCCTCCTCCTTCTTCCATCCATCCATCCATCCATCCATCCATCCATCCATCCATCCATCCATCATCCATCCATCCATCCATCCATTCTTCCATCCATCCATCCATCCATCCATCATCCATCCATCCATCCATCCATCATCCATCCATCCATCCATCCATCCATCCATCCATCCATCATCTATCATCTATCCATCCATCCATCCATCCATCCATCCATCATCCATCCATCCATCCATCCATCATCCATCCATCCATCCATCCATCCATCCATCCATCCATCATCTATCATCCATCCATCCATCCATCCATCCATTCTTCCATCCATCCATCCATCCATCCATCCATCATCTATCCATCCATCCATCCATCCATCCATCTATCCATCCATCCATCCATCCATCCATCCATCCATCATCTATCCATCCATCCATCATACATCCATCCATCCATCATCTATCCATCCATCCGTCCATCCATCCATCTATCCATCCATCCATCCATCCATCCATCCATCATCTATCCATCCATCCATCCATCCATCTATCCATCCATCCATCCATCATCTATCCATCCATCCATCCATCATACATCCATCCATCCATCATACATCCATCCATCCATCATCCATCCATCCATCCATCCATCCATCATCTATCCATCCATCCATCCATCCATCATCTATCCATCCATCCATCATCCATCCATCCATCCATCCATCCATCTATCCATCCATCCATCCATCCATCCATCTATCCATCCATCCATCATACATCCATCCATCCATCCATCCATCCATCCATCCATTTTCAAATTTTGAGTGGAAACATCTGAAATTTGAAAAAAAAAGTGTAAATATATTTAAAGAGTTTTCTGTCGTCTGAATAAAAGTAGTTGAACTGTTGCGAACAGACTGAGTGAATAAATGACGACGTGCGTGAATCATGTGACCTAAACGTCACTGAGGAGCTGAAAACATCAGATCTGTGTGGAGCGATGATGATGAGGAGACTGTAACCTTCCTCACATCAATACATGAGACTAACAGAAACGTCATATTTCCATCATGTTTTCCATCGTTTGACTCTTTTAATGACGTCATCTCGTTGTTTCTTCTTCTTCTGCGATGGTTTAACGGCAGCGACTGGAGGATCAGTTTATCTGCTGATATTCACACAATTCTCTGGAAATTTGGTTGAAATTTGAGCAACATTTGGATGGAAACTTGACTACTTCCCTCCTTCCATCCATCCATCCTTTCACCACTTCTTTTCCTCCATATCTCCATCGTTCCACCATCGTTTCCTCGTCCACTTCCTTCTATTTTCCTCTTTTTCATCTTATTTCCTCTATCATCCCTCCATCCATCCACCTTCCATTCCGCCATCACTGCTTCACGTTTCTCTCGTCCACCCATCACTTCTTGTCTCCGTCTTCTATCCCTTCATTTCCTCCTTCTCCCCACCCTCCATCCATCCTCTCCCTCTCCTTTTTCTCCCCTTTTCCCCATCCTTTATTTCATCTCTTATTTCAGTTTCCTCTCCTCAATCCTTCTACTTCCATTTTCCCACTTCCCATCCTTCATCCTTTCATCCCATTTTTCTATCCTTCCTCTCTCATCTCTTCCTCCTCTGCAGACATTTATTCTGTCTTTCCTCAGTGTGAAACAGAAACCAGAGCATGAAGAGCATCCTCTTCTCTCTTTTTTTTTTATTTTTTATTTTCTGGTCATGAATGAATCCATCCTCCCGTCCACCATGTTGGATGGAGGAGTGAAATCCGGCCTGGAGAACGTCTCGCTCATGTAATCCTGCCGGTAACAGATGCTGCTGTATCATGCGGTGGCGGCGGCGGCAGCTCGGTAGTAATAATTATATTTTTATGTAATCGTCCACATCACAGTGACGCTGCCTCCTCCTCCTCCTCCACCTCCTCCTCCTCCTCCTCCTCCTCCTCATCGCTGCTGCTGCTGCTTCACCGCCGAGCAGCTCCGACTGCACACGAGTCTGATCGAACGCTGTGAGTGTGTGTGGAGTCGTATTATTAACACTACGGTGACACTGCAGGCTGCAAATAATACTCAGAAATGCTCCTTTAACATGATTATTAGTGCAAAATCTCTATCTTTAGTCTTTAAATGCAACACGAGTGAGTTCAGGTCTGTCTGTAAATCTGATTTTCATAATTTTTTTGAAAAAATTGGATCAGAAAAAACAGAAATCTCATTTATTTTCTGATTCTTGTCACGAATAACGGAGGCTCTGTGATTCTTTTTGGTTGAAAAGTTTACATAAATGTGGAAGAGCTGCAACGATGAATCCATTACCTGAAAATTATTCAGCACATTTCAAGCAAAAATGCCCCAAATTTTCTGGTTTTAGCTTCTCAAATGTGACAGTCTGCTGTAAACTGGATGTTTGAAGGTTTTGGACCGTTAATCCATCAACTAATTGAGAAAATAACGAAAATAATTGTTAGTTACAGCCTTAATAATCGATTATTTCACAACAATTTTAACACAAAAATGCCAAAAATTCTCTGTTAGCAGCTCACATGTGAATATTTACCAGTGTTGGTGATCTGTGTTGTCTGTTCTTAGTAAACATTATTTTTAAAAAGTTAGAGCTGCAACGATTAGTCGATGACAGAAAAAAATAATCTATTTTTCTAGCAATCATTTAGTTAATCGATTAATTGTTTCAGTTAGCTGGTTACAGCGTCTCATTTGTGAGAATTTACTGCTTTTTATGTGCCAGTTAACTGAGTGTTATTGTGTTTTGGACTGTTGTTAAATTCTAGGAAACTGTGGTGAATATTCTTCTCTGTTTTCTGACATTTTATTGACCGAATAATTAATCAATTAATTGAGGAAATAACCTTTAATTGCAGTCGTATATTTTTTATTTTGCAAATGGAGAGACAAAATAGAAAGAGAGGGAGAAGACTGCCGGGTGATAAACTGTGTGTGTGTGTGTGTGTGTGGCACCATATCCAATTCCAATCTTATTGATTAAAACAGAAGGCTGTGAGGGAGGGCAAAGGGGTAAGCAGGGACATCATTCACTCTTGATGGATGATTTTTTTTAAAAAGCCATGTGTCACTGCAAGCTTGTCTATATTTGTGAGGACTTTCACTGACACTGATACCAACCTCAACCATCACAACCAAATACAAACACCAACCGTAACTTTAAAACCAAGTCTGAACCCTCAACCTGCCTGTTGACGGTCTGTCCCAAAGTGAAGACCAACCAAAATGTCCTCACAATGTAAAAATGTCCGTCAAAGTTCTAAAAGTTAAACTGGTCCTCACGAATAGATCTAGATAGAGGAGTAAGATCTATCAGGCTTCCAACACACACACAATACTTGTTCATTGTTGGTTTGGATCCTTTACAGTCTGACGTTTTGTTGACCTGTTCATCCGCTGCGACCTACGTGGACTTTGTCGCTCTAAAATAATGTCACCTGATTACCTCATTTTGGTACCGTCATAATTACTACGGTCGCTAGAAGACGCTGTCACCGCAATGCAAACGAATGCATAATAGAATAGAATAGAATAGAATAGAATAGAATAGGGTGTGTGTGTTTGTGCCTGACAGCCGGTGTGGTTTGTTTTGTCCTCCTGGAAGCACCAGGTGGGTGTGTGTTTGGTTTAGTGTTTGTTTACCCAGAACACACACACACACACACACACACACACACACACACACACATACTTCAGAGGACATCACACTGACTTACATTAATTTCCTGGAGACTTACCTCAGCCTCTTACCAGGCACCTCCATTTTTGTGCACGAGCTGAAAAACGTGACTCTTTCTATTTTACAACCAAAAAGTCAGAATGAGTGAAAATAATGCTACCAAGGCTAAAGTGTCGTTTATCAGGTTAAACAGAGTCTTCAATCTAAAAATAATGATTTACATTACGGGGACTTGAGTTTTGTCCCCAGAAGGGAAGCGAGTCCCCACAATGTGTGAACAGATTTATGTCCCCATAATATCAGGAATACCTGTACTCTCTCTCACACACACACACACACACACACACACCTGCTGCTGTCATCTCGTCCCACTCAGTAGTGACTTGCTCAAGGGCACCTTGACAGCAGCGGTCTGACACTTCCTGCTGTCTAACACTTTCAAATTAAAGTTACTCCAAGCTGGTGCAGTTTGACTTTTTAAAATTAAAGTTGCACTGAGCTTTTTCTTTCTTCTTTGTTGTTTTTTTTTGGTTGAAATATTTTGTTCTTCACACTAAAGCAGAAAGCAATATCTCAGTGTTTTAGCCAGTTTACCACCATTTCTATAAACTTTATATTACTGTTGAGCATTTAAACTAAACTATCTGAAACCCTGGAAAAAGATGATTAATTATTAGTAAGTTAATATTTTTTGTCCACCATGTTAGCTCCTGTTAGCTTCTGTTAGCATCCTGTGCTGAGTCCCTAACTTTGCAGTTGCCATGTTTACTATTTTCTTGTTAGCAAGACATGAGTCATCAAAAAAAAGGTAAAATGACAAATGTGAGTGTTCAAGGAATATAAGATTCTGAGCATTAGTGATGTCGTAAATATAGTTCATATTAATGGATTTTGTCTCCACTGTTATTATTCTTTGTTCATGCTCTCAGTCTGCAATAACACTGTACTGTGATCAGTAGTACATAGTGCTGGTACATAGTGTATAGAATTAGAAAGCAGTATTTGGGACACAGCATGTGTTTTGTCATGTGTGACGGCTTTGAAAATACTTTATCTTGTCAGTTTTTTTAGTGTGAACACACAAAAGCCTCAAAAACCTGCTGAGACTGAGTGTGCAGTCTGGATTTGGGACGCAGCTTGTGACTCTCACAGAAAGTTCAGGATGTTTTCTGACAGAAAATAAGATGAACAGAGTAAACCAGGGTCCCAAACCAAGTCTCCACCCACTCGCTGTTCAGTTCTCCTTCAGTGAATCACCTGCAGATCTTTGACTTTCCCTCGTTGATGTTTGGACACATCAGGACTAAATGAACAGTGTTATGACGTCAGACTATATTTGTACTGTTTAAACATCTTTACATTTAAATGACAGAATATAAAATTAACTTTTGGTGTTCACTTTGAAAATATGTTTCTGGCTACAGGCTGAATGCTAATGATAGCTAGCTCATCAGTCTGAAGGTCTGTAGTGTGTGTGTGTGCCTGTGGCCATCCTTCAGCCAAGACAAGGGCAAACCCTCCATTACTGCTGGCACACATGAGGTCACTTTCACATCCTGACGTTATTCTCTACTGATATATTCTCTCGTGTTCTGCATCTGCTTCAGCTTCATTAGGATGTTTTATATCCCTGTTTCCTTTAAATCCACTGTGTGGTGTTTCTGCAGCTGCTGTTTAAACCTCAACATGTTTCTGGTTGATGGTTTTCAGTCTGGCTCACATGCTTTCACTCTGCCAGAAGTGAGATACAGTTGATTTAGATTCGATTGTGGTCAGATTAGATTAACCACTTCCTCGTCCTATTAGTCCACACACACACAAACACACGTTTGTATTTCTGTTCTTGTGAGGACTCTCATGGTTAGAATACACGCCTGAGTCCCAAAGAAACCAAAAAAACAATTTTTACCTAAACCCTAAAACCCTGAAGTCTTCACCCTCAAACCAGTCTTTGAAGCAGTGGGGACCAGACAATATATAGACCTCCTTTTGCCCTCAGAACTGCCTTAATTCTTTGTGGCAAAGATTCAACAAGGTCCTGGAAACATTCCTCCGAGATTTTGGTCCATATTGACATGATAACATCACGTAGTTTCAACAGACCAAGAAACCAGTTTGAGATGATTTGAGCTTTGTGACATGGTGCCTTATTCTGCTGGAAGCAGCCATTAGAAGATGGGTATAATGTGGTTATAAAGGGATGGACATGGTCAGCAACAATACTCTGGTAGGCTGCGGCGTTAAAATGATGCTCAATAGGTACTAACAGGCCCAAAGTTTGCCAAGAAAACATCCCCCACACCACTAAACCACCAGCAGCAGCAGCAGCCCTGAACCATTGATACAAGGCAGGACGGATCCAGGCTTTCATGTTGTTTACACCAAAGTCGGACCCGACAAACTGAATGTCGCAGCAGAAATCGAGACTCATCAAACCAGAAAAACGTTTTTCCAATCTTCTATTGTCCAATTTTGGTGACTCCATGTGAACTGTAGCTTCAGTTTCCTGTTCTTAGCTGACAGAAGTGGCGCCTGGTGTGGTCCTCTTCTGCTGTAGTCCATCTGCTTCAAGGTTCCACGCGTTGTGCGTTCAGAGATGCTCTTCTGCATAAGTTGGTTGTAATGAGTGGTTATTTGAGTTACTGTTGCCGTTATCCTCTGACCTCGGCCATCAACAAGGCATTTTTGCTGGATATTTTCTCTTTTCTGGACCATTCTCTGTAAACTCTAGAGATGGTTGTGCGTTAAAATCCCAGTAGATCAGCAGTTTCTGAAATACTCAGACCAGCCTGTCTGGCACCAACAACCATGCCACATTCAAAATCACCTTTCTCCCCCATTCTGATGCTTGGTTTGAACTTCAGCAGATTGTCTTGACTATGTCTACAAGCCTAAATGCATTGAGTTGCTGCCAAGTTATTGGCTGATTAGATGTTTGCGTTGCAACACAGCTATAAGACATGAATAATGAATAATACCACGTTATAGTTACTAAAAATGTCCTCACGTCCCAACAGTCCACATTCTGAGAGCTTTCAAAATGTCCTACATTTTGAAAGATGTCTCCACTTTAAAGAAATATCTTCACTGTCCAAAAACTGTCCCCCAGTTGTGAAAATTTGCTTTGCATTCCAAAAATATCCTCACATTCCCAAATTTCCATGTTTCAAATTTTCCTCAAATTCCAAAACACAAACATGTCCTTACTTTCCCAAAATGTCCTCAGCTTTGAAAAATATCTTTAATTTCCAAAATGTCTTTGCTTTACAAATATGATGTTGCTTTTCAAAAACGTTGTCACTTTCACCAAAATACCCTCACCTTTTACCAAAATGTCCCCAAATTAAAAAATGTGAAAAATGGTCTCACTTTCCAAAATGTCCTCACTTTCTCAAAATGTCCTAACCTTTCCAAATTTGTCCTTGCTTTTTGGAAATGTCCTCACAAATGTTGTCATGTTGTTTTCCAGAAATGTTCTCACGTAACAAAAATGTCCCCAAAACGCACAATGTCCCCGCTAACAACAGGTCCTCATAAAGACAGAAATATAAGAACACACACACACACCTCCTACGTAATATTGGACAATATCTGCTGACTGAAGACAATCCTGTGTGTGTGTGTGTGTGTGTTATATATGTGTGTGTGTGGGTGTGTTTTATGTGTGTGTGTGTTATATCTGTGTGTGTGGGCAGATTGGCCAGTAGGAGGCTGGTCATGTGATTTATAGCAGCATCTCCATTTAATGGCCCTGAAATCGTCACTCGCCTCGTGTGTGTGTGTGTGTGTGTGTGTGTGTGTGTGTGTGTGTGTGTGTCTGTGTGTCCTCATGTATTATAGATATGCCCCTCCCCCCACCACAGCTCAGCGAGCACCCTCGTAAGAGCAGCAAACATCCTCCTCCTCCTCCTCTTCTTATCCACTGAACCTCTGATGCTGATTTATTTCCTGTCATTCAACGCCAAGATATTAATTGATGAGCTCAACCAGTCAGATAACAGCTTGTCCCGTCTGACAGGTACTGGGAAAGCGAGGTGGGTTTTTCAGCGGGTTAATCAGATTTGTCCTCGTCTCGGTTTCAGTGCGGTCGCAGAGTGACAGGTGCGGTGGTGATGTCATGCTGATGTCACAGGTCTGATGGGAAAACAAGCCCGCCGTCATCGTCTGAGTCACGTCCGTCATGTCGGGATGGAAAAGATTCACTTAATCATCTCATCTCCTTATTAAACAGCATTACATTTGTTTTAATGATCTTGAATGATGGACTTGACAGAATGTGAGGCGGACATGTTTGTAGTCTTTTAAGACACCAGAATGTTTTTTGAGAAATACAAAATTTGCAGTTTTAATCAACACTTTTGATATTTAGCTAAACTGTTTTAATAGGTCAGAAAATGGTTATTAAAGAAGGTTTTGGTGAAAAACTTAGTGTCCAGGCAGAAATAATTTTATTAGCTAAAACCGCAGTGGTAAAAGGTAAAACATCAGTTTCCATTGTTACTTTCAGTTTAATTTATTATTTGTCACTTATCTAAAGAGATGGAAGACGTATTCACATCCTTTACTGCAGTAAAATGTGCCAATACAGCAACGTAAAAATACTCCATTACAAGTAAAAGTCCTTTATGTAGTTTTTCAAATTGCATACGGCCGAACTGGAAATGGCTAAATGACGTACGTAACAGTCAAATAACGACAAAACTACTGAAAATATTGAGCGTGAGTGTTGATTAAACCCTAAAAGCCCTGCATGAGTTGTTTTGTACTTCATAATTATAGAATCATGATCAGAGCTGTACAGCGAGTGGCGTGCTCTAAAAAGAGAAAACACAGCTTTTAATCAAGCTACTTCCCTTCGGCGGTTCAAAACCGGTTTGTCTCATATAAGCTCAAATCTTCTGAGCAACTATATCCAAATAAACAATCTGATCGATCCACTTTATTTTAGGATGCACATTTTTTTTTCAAAAGCTCTCTGTTATGTGTTTTATTTTGAAATGCAGCCTTCATTCATACTTGAAATGAGAAAAGATTTACTATTACAGCACTTAACATCTGTGTATAATAGAACATTTCATGTTGTCGGTTTATACTCATTCACACCTTGATTCAACTGTATTCATTTTTATATGGAGGAGGCCAAACAATCAGCCCATTCTCAACAGGTGCAGCTGTACTACTTAATGTAATTTCACATATATTTTGCATCACAGAGACTCTTTTTGCTTGCATTGCTCTCATCCAGAGAAACAAACACTGAGTAGATAAACAGGTGAATGTTTGGGTTTGAAACCTCTGCTTCTCTACTGTTCTGTATCAGATCCAGAGGAAGAAGTGCAGCATAAATAGTCCTGAGCCAAAGTCATTACAGACAGTTATTGAATTGAATTAAGGCATTAAAAGGTTAGAAGATGGCTGAACCAAGAAGCACTAACTGTGCCTGACTTCCCTCAGCCTCGGAGTACGTCCTTCCTTTAAATAGGTTCCTGCAGCTCATGTCTGACAGGAAGCCAAGCTGTGTGCTACCGTTACCTCATACTCAGAGTTCAAGGAAAAACACGACTGTGAAGGAAATGAAACAACACGACTGGTGGACGAAGTACTAATTTTAAATTAAGATACCTCAATATAAAAACACGTCATTACAAGAAAAAATACTGCGTTCAAATTTAATTAAAGTGAAAGTACTCATTAGACTTGGATGCCTTCAATTACTCAAGACTTGACTTATTATGAATCACCTGAGACTTGAATTAGTCTTTGGATTTGTTTTCAAAGGAACTGAGACGGGACCTGGATTTGTTTCTGATTGAATCGAGACTTGACTCAGATTTTAACTGAATTGGACGTGTTTCAGATGATTAGCTTTGTATGACTGGACTTTTAAATGACTTTGATTTGGATTTATTTAAACTTGCTTGAGACTTGACTTGGACTTATAATGAACGACTTAGGACTCTTGTTACGAGTGACTTGGACCGTATATATTTATAACCATTTCACAGAAAAAAGTGAGGGAGAGAAAAACATGTTGAGTTTGACAACAAAGGACGGTTTAATTAAAATTTACTGCTGGAAATTTCCAGTTAGACATTTTTTGTGCAAAATGTTACTTCAGAACATAAACACATTGCAGTTAAAATGATCAAACACAGTGAAGCAGCAGCTCTCCTATTGGCTGAAAAAGAGGGCAGATCACTGCATGAATTCCCATATATGCACAATGAGGTCACACTGCACCTCTGAGGTCACACTGCACCTCTGAGGTCACACTGCACCTCTGAGGTCACACTGCACCTCTGAGGTCACAACGCACCTCTGAGGTCACAACGCACCAAATCAGATCAGAGTTTATGCAAAAAAAAAAAACCCTGATGAAATTATAATTTTAACGTCAGATTCACTTCTTTCTTTAAGCCAAATGCAATCTGTGTCATATAGAAAACTCAGATTTGGGTCACTGTCATGTGCAGCCTGAAAACACACACGCACACACTCAGTAACATGTTCGCTCTCTCTGGGGAAACAGGAAGTGGAATCAGGACGACTGAATGTTTCAGGAACACGGTAAATTGATCCTGAAGGACATTTGGTCACTTGCTGCTTTCTCCACCAAACTGAAAACACAAATTAGATTAAAAAAACATTTTATAATCTCCATATTCTAAATTATTTTGTGTTGTTTTATAACAGATTCTTAAAAAGAAAAAAAAATCTGCTTCCAATAGAAATCAAATGTTTTCAATAATAATGTAGATAAATAACTTTAATTTACTCTGCAAATACACAACAAAAACAAGTCGTATAACAAAAGTGTAAAAAGTGTAAAACCAATAATCTTATACCAAACATAAATACAACACAAACACAAGACAAATGACATCAAATACAAAAAGAACTCAAAGAAAAAGAATAATAATACAAATACAGGAAGAAAAACAGGAGCGTTCACGACATAAAACATCCAACAGAGTCTTAAAATGTTCTAAGGTTAAAAAAACCTCCAATAATAAAATCATAACAACAACAATAATAATAATAATAATAATAATAATAATAATAATAATAATAATCCATGATAATAATTTAAATAATATTAAATCATATTAAACACAAGTGACTTTATCTTAGAACATTTCATCACCATATTTTTGACAACAACAATAATAATATATTTTTGATATTTAAATTTTGAGTTTAGTTGTTTAACCTTTAGTTACTTGCAAATATAAAATTTAATTTAGAAAGATTTAATGAAGGATTTGACAGATGTTGACGTTGACGTCATTTCAAACATAAATAAATAAAACCAGTTCCCGCTCTTCTTTGGCCGAAGCTTGTTCTTTGTTGCATCTGAGAGCAGCTTGCGTGTTTTTTTTCAAAACCTCTTTTATAATAAAACAGATGCCAAGTTGGATGCCGAGTTCATCTTTGTTCTACAGACAGATGGAGGCCAGAGAAATGAAAGAAGAGCGAAGAGGAGCAGAGGATGAATGAGTTAATGGAGTGGAAATCAGGTGACCCAGTTAGCGAGGTGAGGCCTGTTTAGAGGCTCAGATGAATGAACATTAACACTTTACGCACACGTTTCAACACGAGAGACGGACAGAGAGAGAGAGAGAGAGAGAGAGGCAGAGCAGGTAGACAGGAAGTGAGTCATTTATCTTCATCACCTGACTTCATCCAGGCCTGAATGCAGCCAGCCTGCTCGCCAGAATAAAATGTTGTTACTGTACATTTCTGCAAACCACAGAAATGTTGAATATCTACGTTTCAACAACAGTGAAATACGAAGCATATTAACATTTCTAAAGTGACGTTGTTCACATGTGATCTACATGAGTTGATGTTTCCTATATAGGAGGAGGAGGAGCAGGTGGATGGTTAGTAAGTTTCTTGGTTTCTTTGTTGGTTTCTTGGTGTTTTAACGAGACGTCAGGACATTTGCAGCCGTTTTTCTGGCGAGAAAACCGGCTTTTCTTAGTGAGACATCAGCTGGTTTTATTTTATTTTTATTTTTATTTTAACCCAAACCATGATCTTTCCCCTAACCCTGACCGAGTGCTCTTTGTGCCTAAACCTAACCAGACCTGAACCACAGCGTTGTCACATCATAAAACATCATTATTCAACGGGTAGAAATGTTAATATGCTACGTTTGTAGAAATGTTGATATGATACGTATTACACGTGTTGAAACGTACATAGTCAACGTTTTATTCTGGCGACTGGGTTGATGCAGCGACAAGGGAGTGATAATGAGAAACCAGGAGACAGACGGCCTGTTTAAACACAGAGTCCGAGCCTAAAACAACAGGAAGTTCACTCACTTCACAATGTTTATGTTTTGTCATGACAGTGACCTCTAGTGGTAGCGTGAATAATAACACTTATCTGTCAAGAACAATAAATCTTGCATTAATTACAACAAAATTAGGAATGTTTGATCAAGTTTTTCTGGCCCTGATTTGATTCCTTTTCTATTGATTATCTACCCATATTGAGTGTGATTTGATATTTATATAACAAATGCAACTTTATGACTTTTCACAAGTAACAAGGTTCTGATTCAAGACAACTGATTGATTCCTGAAACTGAAGCGAAGATGTCTCACTCTGTTGGATTTGTTGGAACTACAGAAAACACTGTGATTGTTCGGTGGTGTAACAGAGTGGAGCTTCTTCCCTCACGAATGATCTCATGACGCATCTTTCTCGCTCTTGTTTTCGTGTAACGGGCTCCAGCAGCAACACTCGTTCTTCCTCACATAGCGATTTGTCGACCGGGATTCCTCTCGGTGCTTCCGACTCTGCTCACAGAACGAATTAGTGACGTTTTAACTGGTAAAAGTGATGCTCAGTGCGGCTGAGCACGAGACGCTGCTAGCTGAAGCTTTGCTACACTAAGAAGGAAAGAGTTACAGTCTGAATCTAGTGAATCTGTGTATTTTGGCAATCAGGATGTCAATTTTCAGCAGTCTGAGGAGGATTTACGTTTACATTTAGCTGATACAAGCCATTAAAATATGCCCAGATCCTTAAAATATACTAAATATGCTTTGATGATCCTTAGGATCGACTGCTGAAAAATAAATGTTTCATGATATGATTAAGATTTAGTTTGGTTTAGGCACAAAAACAGCCTGGTTAGGTTTGGGGTAAAATTACTACTTTGTGTCGTCATGGTTACAGTAATAACCAGTGATTTGAAATAAAGTAAATATTCTCTTCTTTAACCTTTAACCATTTCTTTAACTTTAACAACTAGGGGAGGACTGGGTATATACAGTGTTTCTCCACATTTTCACCATTTCATGTTTATAATTCCTGACAAACATTTGAGGTATTTGTACAGTTAATTTTATACACAAAGGCAATTCAAAGTGCGTATTGCATAAAAAAAACAGGAAATACAGTATAAAACACTAAAATATGAGTTAAAAGCTTGGAAACTGTTTTTGAAACAATTCAAATGAGAAAAACCAAAAGAGAAATGCAACATTATAAAAATTAAAAACAGAGGACTCAAGATGGAGCCTTGGGGAACTCCACATGTCATATCGTCATCAATCGTTCTATGAAATGTCAGAAAATAGTGAAAAATTCAAGGTAAAATTTCCTTAAAGGCATCTTTAAATGTCTTAAAGACATCTTTAAATGTATTGCGAGGTAACAGTGACTCGTAACAGTTTTAGAGGAGTTGTTGAACTTGTTTATCATTTTTCATTCATGCAAATATCAACTAATTATCAATATATCTGAGCCCACAAGTTTAGAACAGGCGTGTTTTTGTGCATCTTTGTGTATTGCTGTGTTTTTATATGCTGTGTCTTTTGTGTGTGTGTGTGTGTGTTTTGTGTGCAGAGATCCTGTTAGTCAATAAACCAATACAGCTTCATCTTGTTAATTAGCCATTTGCTCTCTGTTAGAAACAGACACACACTCGAGTTTAATTCATCTTCACTGTTTCTGTCTGCTGCTTTTTCAGCATTTAAATGAAATGAATAATTAGTTAAATGAGGATTTAAGTAGTAAGTTAAATGAATATTTGGGGATTTTGAAGGAGGTGATGAAGGGTCAAAGCTGATAAAATCACTTTACCCACTTTAGTAGATATGACATAAATGCATTGTGGAAAATATAGCAACATTTTAATTATACAGCATTGGAGGAAAATGTTTGTGTCAAATTTAAACCTTTTATCTTCTTTAATCAAATATTCTCATCTAGAACATCATTATGAAGAACATTATAAGAAAACCAAAACACTAAACAATGCAAACTAAACAGGTTTATAGCTTTAAATAAATCACAGATATAACCACATTCACCAATCAATACTCAGTGGAGGAGCCCTGATTGTGAAGTGCAGCCTTGATGCTTATTGGTGTGCTTCATCAATACTTGATCAATACTTTATTGAAGCCTTGTCAAGCGTGCTGCCGGTGGAATTTAGCAGCTTCTAAAGCCAGTGAAACACATGGTCTCTTATTTTATTTGTTGTTAGGTTGTGTCAGTGGATATCCTGGGGTTTCTAGTTTGGGGACGACTGGTTCATGCTGAGTGAGCTCAATGTTTTTCCACATTTTTACAACTTCATATTCAAATTTCCTGAGAAATGGCATTTTACAGCACATTTCATACACAAATACACTTCAAAGTGCTCTTCATAAAATCATAGAAATAAAAAAGATTTTTAAAAAATGAGAGAAAGAAATGCTAGACAATTAAAAATGAAAAAAACAGGAGGACCCAGGATTGAGCCTTGGGGAACTCCACGTCATGTTGGTGTGTCCGGATGCATAGATGTGATATCCTTTCTTTCTCCATCAGTCATTTGGTGGATTGATAATACTGACTCTCTTATTTTGTCTTTTAACTTCCTGCCTACACAGGAAGTATGAATGTGTGGCGTTGTGTCGGCCACTGCTTGTGTTTTTGCTGCTTGTGATCAGCTTGCGCCTGCAAAACGTACAGCGTTATACTTAATGTACCGTAGTGCTATAACAGTCATGGTGACTGTTGTTTATAACAACATGATAACAGAACAGAAGCTGTCAAAACATGTTAATACAACATCTCTTCATCTACAGTCCAGTTTACCAGTTAATACTGTGGAACAAGCTGATTATTCTGAATTATAGTATTTAAAACAGATTATATGACAGATTAGGATTAAAGGTTTGAATTCATGTTGTAAAATAAATTTTAAAAAGCTGATGGTTTAGTGATCATTAATAGTAATGAATATGATATAATAATGAAATATTATGAGGTCACATGACCTCCTCAAATATGTGAGAAATGAACAACAGGCTATGTGAACCAATGGGGAGCCAGATATTTGTCTTAAAACAGTGTAGCTCAGATTATTTCAACCTCTTTCTGATAAAAATCCACTTGTTCAAATATTTTCTTAATTTTAAACATTGTTGTTGATTCTAGAGCTGTAAACTGTCTTCTTCTGTCTTGTTTCAAGATACAGACACTAATTTATTTACAACAAAACATTTAAACAAGATGATTTGTTCTGAAAACTGATTCAAATACTCTCTGAACCAGCAGATTTTTCTACTTTTTCCAGTTAACTAAATATTTTATGAAGGAATGACGTAATAAGATGTTCTGTAGAGTTTCTCTGCTCCTTGAATCCTAATTACAGAAACCAGATTCTTTCTTTTTAACATGATGTTTTATAAATCAGCTGACAGCTTCACCTCAGTGCAGGTAAAACGTTTGACTTTAACCTGATTGGTTCAGAAGAAAAACCTCATGTAGGAGCAGAGAGGAGCCGGTAGGTTACGAGGTTTCCAAACCACAGGGAGTGTGCTGGTATGAGGACACACACACACAGACACACACACACACACACACACACACACACACACACACACAGACACACACACACACACTCACACACACACACACACACACACACACACACACACACACTCTCTCTCTTTCTCAGGCCGCCTACCAGCCGCCACCCGACTAAAAGAAGAAGATTATCTATTGATTCCATGACTCATTGCATCCTGGGAAAACGGTTAGATTACCCAGAGTGCCTCAGTGCTGTCCTTCATCTCTCACTGGAGGAGGAGGAGGAGGAGGAGGAAGAGGAGGCAGCTACAACAGTAAAACGCTGCTGACACACTGATGCTTCAGTATTAATTGTTAAACTGAAACAAAAGATGAAATTGATTTTATTTCCAAAACAAAGACGCTCGTCTTTAAAGAGGTTTGTTTCTGCTGCGTTCCTTCCTTTCATGAGGACATACTGTATAAACATGCAACTTCTCAGTATATATATAATGTATATATAACGTATCATGCAGCTCTCACACTCGGCTACTCCTCTTTTAGTGGTTTCTGTTATTTACATTCTGTTCTGATGTCGGATGTTAAACATCCGTGTGTAGAAATGTTGCCTGCAAGTCAAAAGTCAGGACTTCAATCTGCTCTCAACTCTTTGGTTGCCTCATTTTTTATCAACCTTGCTAACGAGCTGACGTTGTCTCGTCGCACATGCTCATAAACGGCCATCTGTTCTGTAGTTTTGGTTGCTAAGGTGGTTGCTAAGGTGTTTCCATGTGTTGGTCACGTTGTCCACTCTCATAAGAGAAAGAGAAGTGAAATCCTGCTACTATAGTTTGTATACGTAGCCTCCGGAGCCGGAGGAAGCTTCCTGAAGCTGACCAATCAGAACAGAGCGGGCTCATCAGGAGGCGGGCCTTAAAGAGACAGGAGCTAAAACAGCCTGTTTCAGACAGAGGCTGAACTGAGGGGCTGCATAAAGGACCAGTAGAAGATAAATAAGGAGTTTTTAACTGGAAATCATGTAAAGATATCGGGTTACAACGACCTCATTTATGTAAGTTCATACAACTAAAGTGTGTAAACAGCTCTGCTCTCAGTATTCACTATTGACTGAATTAGATAAAAGAGCTTCTTCTGCAACTCTTCAGGAACTTAACTCTCATCTCTCAACTGGCATCCGTACATATCAGTAAAATGTTGATTAGAAATTTGTGTTTTTTTGCCAAAATATCTGATCTTGCAACAGAAAATCAGCTGCTACAGCGTCATGAAACTGTTTCACGGTCGTGTTCAGAGTCTTGGTTCAGGTTATTGTGATCTCTCCAGTGTGTTAAACCAGCAGTCAGGCGTCCATATGAACAGTGAAAGTCATATCAAGTGGATATCTGACACATTTACAGTCTTTTTAGCATCAAATTCCCTCTTTGTGTTTCCTCGGACAGTGTTTCCCTGTTGAGCTGCAGGTGGAAGTATAGTAACAAAAAGAGGAACTTTGGTACTAAAAAGACTGTAACGTTGAAAACTTGATTTGACTCATTTGGACGCTGAAGCTGTGGGTTTACATTGTAAGGTCATTATGAAGGATCTTCTACTGGTCAGTATGAATGATTACAGCAAGAAAAACAGCTTTCATATCTAAACCTGAACACACACGGGACTCAACATCCACCATCCACTCTGACCTCTGACCTCTGACCTCTGACCCGCCACTGTAGTCAGATACAGAAATGTAGCTTCATTCATTAGAACAAACACAGTCAGGCAGAGATCACATTAGTTAATGTTTTTAATAGCAGACTCTTATCTTCTCCTTCTTTCCTCCTTTTTCTCCTCCATCTTGTTGTTCCTTTCATCATTCTCCTCCTTTGCTTCTCTCTCATCTCCTCCATCTTGTCTTTCTTTTCTCCTCTTTGCTCAAATATTTATCTGCCTCCTCCTCTGTCACCTCCATCAACCCCTCCTCCCTCCATTAAACCCCCCCCCTGCTATAAAAGCCCCTTTTCTTCCTTTTCTTATCTCCTCTGTCTCTTTATTTCCTCCATGTGTCCCTCTGGCGTCTCCTCAGCAGAGGACAACAAGTCGACAGCCGTCTGACTGTGTATTTATAGAAGCAAAGAAAGAAGACAGACGACTCTAGTGTCTGTCTACTGTGTCACTACTGTGTCACTACTGTGTTTCTACTGTGTGTCTACTCTCTCTCTCTGTGGTCAGGAAGGAAGTTTGGTTAATTAACACAGCTGGTGGTTGAATTACAGAGTTGTTAATTAGAAGAAACTGCTGCTTCCTGACATTTTTAATGATTTAAATAACTAAAAATCCAGAGTACATATCTGTACAAACAGCATTACCCATAAGCCCTAGTGTCTGTGGTTAGTTCAGGTGTCTGTAATAACAGTGGGACAGTTCATTCATCATCATTCATCTGTATAATGTTGGATTTTCAGACTAGAAGCTCTACAGCAGAGTTATGGTGCGTTTATGTGCCGATAAGAGTGTCTGAAATCTGAGCGTCTGTTGCTGAACACGTTTATTTTTTTTTTTTTTTGTGGACGTATTTAAAGCAGAATGTGAATCTGACAGAATATTCCTGAAAAGTAGAAAATGTTGTTTAACCAGTCACAGAGAGCACAGATGGACTCTGGGTAGAGCCAGAGATCCCAGTGGATTGTGGGTAACACAGCTCGCTGCTGGCATGATTTACAACATACACACACACACACACACACACACGCAAGCACACACAAACAGAGTGTGTATTCATGCATGCAAATAAACACACACACACACTCTGCTGGCATCCGAACACACTCTGACACCTGAGGTCAACGTCCTGATTTAAGTCTGCGTGACACGAGAGAGAAAAGGAAGGGAGGGTCAGGAAGTAAGGAAAGATATACGGAAATATAAAATAAATTAAAGGAATAAAAAGAAAGGAAATGGAAATAAAGGAAAAAGGAAAATGAAAAGGCAAGTGAGGACAAGAAAGGAAAGGGAAGGAAAAAAGAGAGAAAGAACAAGAGAATATAAGAAAGAAAGAAAAGGAAGGACGGGAATAATAATAAAAGGAAAAGATGGAAAGAACTGAAAGGGAAATGGAAGGAAAGGAGAAAATAAAAGACAAGGATAAAAAAAGAAAGGAAAGAAAAGGAAAAGGATAAAAGGAGAGGACATGACAGAAAAGAAAGATGGCAAATAAGAAGGAAATTAATAAAAATGAAAGGAAGGATGGAGGGAGGGAAAGAAAAAACAGGAAAGGAAGTGAATAAAAGAGCAAGATGGAAAGAAAAGATCAGGAATAAAAGGTAAAACTGAAGGAAAAGAGAAAATGGAAACATGTAAAGACAGAAAAGAGAAAGAATGACAAGCATGGATGGATGGATGGATGGATGGATGGATGGATGGATGGATGGATGGATGGAGGGATGGATGGATGGATGGATGGAGGGATGGATGGATGGATGGATGGATGGATGGATGGATGGAGGGATGGATGGATGGATGGATGGAGGGATGGATGGAGGGATGGATGGATGGAGGGATAGATGGATGGATGGAGGGATGGAGGAGGGATGGATGGAGGGATGGATGGATGGATGGATGGATGGAGGGATGGAGGGATGGATGGATGGATGGATGGATGGATGGATGGATGGATGGATGGATGGATGGAGCGTTGACCTGCTCAGATTTGGGTCGAGGTGGTAACGGGGGAAATTTAACCTGCAGTCCATCAAACACGCTGTAAAAAATCACTCCGTCAAATCTCTTCCTCTATCTTCCTCTCTGTGTGTTTTTTTTTCTTTTTCTGTTGTTTTCTGTTTATTTATTTGTTTGTTTTCTGACATTTTTTGCAAAACTGCTACGAGCAAATTAAAAGAAATAAACAGTCGTCTTCTTCTGGAGGTAAAAATAACATAAAATCAGATTTATAAACCAATATTGTGTTTTTGGAGAAAATCAAAAGTATGAGTTTACGTTTGAGCAACAGACGGTTTGGTGAATTCAGATCCTTTATTTAAGTAAAAATGCATAAATATTATCAGCAAAATATAGTTCATTTCAACAGGCTGAAGACTAAAACATAAAACACAGCTGCTCATAATAATTAGCATAAATATAAACAGTGTTTTTCATGTATTTGTAGTGTTTTTCAGTGTCAGTTGGTGCAGCAGTGATTTTTTACAGTGCAGTGCAGTCGTTTCTCTCCCCTCCCCCCGTCCTGCTCTCTCCATCACCACCCATCCCCCCCCGTCCTCCTCCTCCTCCCCTCCCCCACCTCCTCATCCTCATCATCCACCATTTCTCTCCTCTCGCTCATCCTCTTCATCCTCCTTCCTCTCAGTTTCCTCCTCTTCTTCATCCTCCTTCCTCTCTCTGTTGAGGCTGCAGGGCGTCACTGTTCACTCAGTCGCGTTAATCAGATTAATTTGGTCATAAACACACACACACACACACACACGTGTACACATATGTGTTCTTAAATGAACTAAACCAACAGAAAATGCTTTTTTTAATCATCATCAGCTCTCTGTTTATTATAATTAATAATAAGTTCATGTCATACTCGTCGTCTCCGTCTCTGACCTCCTGACCTCGTTTCCAAATTTCCTCCAGACGTCGTTCAGCTGTGAGGACGAGACGTCGTTCGTGTCGTTTGTTGTTTCTTTATCAGTTCTGTTGGTCCACACGTTAGCTAAACAGCTCAATTAGCTAAATAAACAGATAATTGGATAAATGATGTAATCATCATCGTAAAAAGTGTCAAACACTTCCAGACTTAAAGGGTTCATATTCGTCTTTTATTTCTTTCTGTTCTGATGTTAAATGTGATCAAAGTTCAGAAGGTGAACGTGTGTAGAAACGCTGCCTGCGAGTCAAAACTCAGGGCTTCAACCTGCTCTGACCAATAACTGATCCACAGTTATTGATTTCATATATTCAGTCTAGTCATCAAAACTCTCCACATTTACTCAAATACAATATTTAATACTGTAGTTAATGTACTTTAAGATGCGTTTTATGTTTCTTTATATTTATACTAGACGTTGATTTTGTAGTTTGTTGTTTTGTTTATTTCTCTGGTTATTATTAGAAATAATGTTTAAATCGTAGTAACATTAAACTATATCAATAATAAATATTGTAATATTCTGATTATCAGTTTCCTGCCTGTATGTGAAGAATCACACTGACCTCTTATTGATCAGATCAACCATCAACAGATAATCAATCAAACTGCATCAGATCAATCACACTGCAACGGCTAGTTAATCAAACTCTGTGTGTGTGTGTGTGTGTGTGTGTGTGTGTGTGTGTGTGTGTGTGTGTGTGTGTGTGTGTGTGTGTGCGTGTGTGTGTGTGTGTGAGCGTGGCGGCCATGTTGGTATCAGGCTCTCACACTGATGGATGTTTTTACAGCTGCTGGAGAAGGAACTGATTAGTGTGTGTGTGTGTGTGTGTGTGTGTGTGTGTGTGTGTGTGTGTGTGTGTTGGTGGATTTACATGCAACACTGTAAACCTGCTACACACACACACACACACACACACAAACACACACACACACACACACACACACACACACACACACACACACTGAGGCTGTTGGTTTTAAATGTGTTTCGTGATCTGAACTCGTCGCCGTTCACACCATCAGGCGTCTCCGAGGCGTCAGCTGACCACTTGTGTTCAGACTTCAAGGTCAAAGAGCTCCGCCCACAGTGATGACATCACATTTGATTTGCTGCCAAGAAAACATAAATGTTTCTAATAACTGATACACTCATTTATTCTAAAGTGCATCCTGCGCTGATGATGTGTTTTCCTGTTACGTTGCCGTCGGAGACGCATCAGGACACGTTGGCATTTACTCTGTAAATGATTCGTGGTCAAACGCGTCCCGGACGACGTCGGCCGGTCGATGTCATACAGGTGTGTTAACGGCAGCTACAGACAACTACAGCACATTATCTACATATTGATTCATGCTCTGTTTTTATTTTATTATTTTATACTTATTTCAGTTTTAACCGTTAATTTTTATTTTATTTTTTATATTTGTATCATTTTTTTCATATAAATAGAATTAAATAGATTTGTTGTTGATTTATTGAGTCGTGAATCAGACTTATTTCATTTCAAATGTTGTTTTGTATTTACATATTATTTGTATTTTATTTAATCTTTTAGTTTTTTAATTTCATTTAGATTTTATAGTCTTTATTTTATTTGTTTTGTTTTTAATTGTATGTTGTATTTTATTATTTTTATTAATATTTGATTTTATATTATAAATGTTTTATAATTATGAATTTGTTTTCATGTTATTAGTATTAAAGTTCTACTACATCTCCCATAATTCTTTGCCTGTAGTTGTTGAATGCTGATGACATCATAAATACAATAATAACAAAATACTAATAAAAATAAATGTATAAATTTAAAACACACAAAATAGATATAAAAAATAAAAATAAAAACGTTTATATTGTATTTATTGAATTATTTCTAATAATATAGAATCATATTTATTGATGCTTTTCCACTGCAGACAGTCTGAGTGGTTGTTAATGGAAGTCTTCATCTCTCCTCTTCCTCCTCCTCGTCTTCCTCTGCAGTCGTGTTTTTTCTTCTTTTGTTAAAAGGCAGCAGCAGCCTCTTCCTCTTCTCCCTCCTCCTCCTCCTCCTCCTCCTCCTCAGTTTATCTCTCCATCTCGTCTTCAGATCGTTGGATGAAGAGATGGGCTCTCAGCCTCTGCTGTTATGTAACAGTGTTCAGATATTAGTCAGGCCCGCCCTCCGTCTCACGCTGAGGAAGAGGACGACGAAGAAGAAGAGAAGTCGACTCTGCTGAGCTGAAATCTTGTTTCTTTACACTTTAACTATTTTACGCTACAATTACAACAATTATTATTACAATTATCAAAAGATATGATGATTTTTCCTCAAATCAAATCCAAAGGAGGACCTGATAGTCGTTACAGATCAAACTATCGTATCGTATCGCGGCGACGGTATCATCATCATCATCATCATCGTCTTCTTCTTCTTCTTCTCTGCGTTTGTTCTCTGAGGGTCACCGAGTCCTCGGCTGTCACATCGGCACACACGCAAAAAAAAACAAAACCTCAGTGGAAGATTTCCACCGGGAGGAGCAGAGAGACGCCTTCAGGGAGGATGTCTGCACGTTCAAACACACACCGCTGCTTCCTCCCTCCTCCTCTTCCTCCTCAAACACACACTGCTGCTTCCTCCCTCCTCCTCTTCCTCCTCAAACACACACTGCTGCTTCCTCCCTCCTCCTCTTCCTCCTCAAACACACACTGCTGCTTCCTCCCTCCTCCTCTTCCTCCTCAAACACACACTGCTGCTTCCTCCCTCCTCTTCCTCCTCAAACACACACTGCTGCTTCCTCCCTCCTCCTCTTCCTCCTCAAACACACACATCTGCATATTTTATCTATTTTATATTTACGAGTCTGTCTGAGAACAACAGTCAGTCTTCAAATCAACATTAAAGCTGTAATCATTCCTCCTGTTCATACTGCTGGCTGCTGGTTGAACTGGAAACACTGGAAACACTGAACTGGTCCTTTAAGGTTCCTGCAGTAAAAGTCTGATTCATGTGGACTAAACAGAAGAGTTCAAAGGTCACGACCTGATAAAGGACACAGTGTGACAAATATTCTTGTCTCGGTGAAATGATTGAACACAGAGGCAGAGAGGATGTAAAGAGGAGTTTTTTGTTGTTTCCCATCAGCCCCTGCTTCGCTCCAGAGGTGGCGAACGCTTTAGAGACGTGTCCGCCGATGACAGATGACAGACCGAGCGGCGGTTCGCTGTGTGTTGTTGTTGATGGCGGCAGCTGATTGGTCAGCGGAGGCGTCTCTTTGTCACGGAGCTTATCTGCTGCCAGCAGACATGTTCTTGTTTCCATCTCCCATGAGCCTCAGCGGCAAAACGTACAGAACGCCATCTGTTCATCTGAGAGTTCATCTGCAGCAGAGGTGGAGAGGGGAGACCTGTCAGGTGACTGTTGGACCCTGCTAGACCCTCAGATACCTGTAAAACCAGGTCTTGAATCGTTCCCCTCGCTGTAGTTTCTTTGGTTGCCATGGTCACACGGCAGGAAGTTGTAAAAGTTGAACCATCGTGAGCTCAGACGGCAGCGAAACGTAGTGGAAGCATCAGTGTTAGAGCAGCATGTTACTGTTGTAGCTGCTGGAGGTGGAGCTAGTTTACACTACTTTATATACAGTTAGCTAGTTTAGTCCAGTGGTTCCCAACCTAGGGGTCGGGCCCCTCCAAAGGGTCAGCAGATAAATCTGAGGGGTGGTGAGATGATTAATGGGAGAGGAAAGAAGAAAAAACAAAGTTCTGATACACAAATCTGTTTTCAGTTTTTGGACTTTTTCTCTAATCTTTGATTTTTGCTGAAATATTGGATCATTTGAACATTTATTGAAATGAAAGCATGTGAGAAGTCATATCTGGTGTGTGTGTGTGTGTGTGTGTGAGGGATGGTGGAATTTTCTGGCATTGTTGGACTGTGAGCATGACATCATTAGCATCACACACACACACACACACACACACACACACACACACACACACACACACATGCGCTGTTGGCAGGACAGGCTGCCATCGGTCTCTGTGGGAGACTCCGGATCCAGGTGGAGACACCTGAGCAGGACAGAGAGGATTTTAGTCCAGCTGAGACCCAGAGACTCACCTGGAGGTCGTTTATGAAACGTTTCATATTAACACCTGAAGAAGAATTAAAACCATTTAAAGCTTCTTTGTTTTTGCTCTGAGCTGCACTACTGTTCATATTCTCCTGATAATACGATTCAAACATCACTTTAACAAACATTATCAGCAGGTTTCTGTCAAAGAAACTGATCATAAGTTGGATTTTTGTGTTTACAAAGTATTTTAATTGTTTTTTATGTAATGTCTCAAATACGAGGATTTGCTGTTTTTCTTTGTTTTACATGACAGTAAATTGAATTTATTTATGTTTTGGACGGTTGGTGAGACATTTATCACAGACTTAGTGGTTCATTGATAAATGGAAATCATTGTTGCAGCCTGAACATCAAACAGACTCCACAGAAACACCAGTTTCATGTGAACATGAAGCTGCTTCAGTCATGAAAATAAACACATTTAACTGAATGATTTTATTATTGATTATACATATTGTGATTGATAGTATCAGTATCAGTCTCTGTCTGTACATGAAGCACCGCAGTGGAAACAACGTACAGAACTGTAAACATTATTAAGTAAAAATATGAGCTACTTGTGTTTCCATTTCAAGCTACTTCAAAAAGGGAAATGTTGAACTTTTTACTCCTTTACATTTATCATTTATCTCACATGTTATTGTAGATTAAAATAAAAATAAACAACAATAGATCCCTTCAAAATCCCAACAAAAATAACAATAAAACAACAACAACAACCTAATTACATTTCATGTTTAGCTGATCGTAGTCTGTACAGAATATTTACAGTGTGATACTGAAGCAAAGGATGTGTGTAGTTAGATGTGTGTAGTTAGATGTGTGTAGTTAGATGTGTGTAGTTAGATGTGTGTAGTTAGATGTGTGTAGTTAGATGTGTGTAGTTAGATGTGTGTAGTTAGATGTGTGTAGTTAGATGTGTGTAGTTTGTGTGTAGTTAGATGTGTGTAGTTTGTGTGTAGTTAGATGTGTGTAGTTTGTGTGTAGTTAGATGTGTGTAGTTTGTGTGTAGTTAGATGTGTGTAGTTTGTGTGTAGTTTGTGTGTAGTTGGATGTGTGTAGTTAGATGTGTGTAGTTGGATGTGTGTAGTTTGTGTGTAGTTAGATGTGTGTAGTTTGTGTGTAGTTGGATGTGTGTAGTTTGTGTGTAGTAGCTCAGAGGACGGAGCTGTCACACATAAACAACAGTGAGGTTGATATCTGTCTATTTCTGTCTGTATTGATCTGATCGGATCTCTGAGAGCTGCAGAGGAGAAGTCGACCAATGAACAGACACGATAACATCCAGTTATAAACAAACACATTTTAAATTCTGTGTTACTGAAGTTTCTAAAGAGAAAAAAGCTTCAGATTTGTTTATGTGTTTCTCTAAAATCCACTTTTCATCTCAAATCCTGATCACAAGTATATTTTCTATTTTTTTATTTTCTATTTTATTTTATTTTTTTGCTGCTGGTTTGCAGCTGTATTTACAGGTAAACTACAATTTGAAATACTGTAGGAGGCTTGAAACATACCTACAGCGTAACTCTGCACAGCATCACCAGGTTCAACAGCAGCTGAACTACAGCTCCCATGATGCCTCAGGTGCTAGCTGCTCAGCTGCAGCAGCGGTGCAGATGGGTCTGGAGCTCCTCCTGCAGCGTCATGGCGTCACCGGCTGCTATTTATATCTGCAGTTTTATAACGTTTGTTTAGCTTTTATTTGACCTGCTGAGAGGAACATGGCTGCTCTCAGATCAGTCCAGGAGCCAATCAACGTCTACGAAGGTGAATTTTCTGCACAGCTGAGCTGGAAAAACACTGTGGCTCCTCGTTCAGATCCCCTCCACATTATTCATGACACCAGGTTACTGTACGTGCACGCCGCAGTTCGCCTGCTTCACACTTAATCTGTGTGTTTTCAGAGCGTGAAGGGAAGAATGTATTTTAGATCATCTCCATTCAGATTAATGGGCCATTAAATTACTTCTTTTTTCAGGAAGTGAATTCTTTCTTTGGTGTTTTTTTAAATCTCAACAACCAAAATATGTTTTACATGGATGAGCTGTAGGGTCCAGCTGTATGTGGACGTCGGGTCAGAGGTCAGGTGTGAGTGAAACATGAGCGACAGGATTAGAAAAGAGAAGAATTTTTAAGTTTTTTTTAATTTTTCTGGGTCTTGTTCACAAGTTATGGTGCAGACTAGATTTCACCAGGTGAAATTTACTCGTGTGATGAGGTGAAAAACAGGCAGGACAGGAAATAAACATAATAAACTGTGGGAGCTAGCATAGCAGCATGCTAACATCTTCTCTTTACTGTTTGTATAAATTTCACCATGTTTTGAAGAATATGAACATTCAGTATTTCCTCCGCTGGCTGCTGCCTCTCAGTTCGCTCGTAAACGTGAACCAGATCTAACTGGAGGCGTCCGTTCAGCCTCTTAGCATAGCAGCTAGCCGGTTAGCATGGAGTAGCATCCATCTCTTTCTCTCCGTCTGTGGCTCCTGTTCTGCATCTTTCTGGTCAGACTGCAGCTATCATGCCTCCTCCACCCCTCCTCCACCCCCCCCACCCCCCCACCCTGCGTCACACTGACTCTGCAGAGGAGACAGAAACAAAAACAGAAACAGAGACGGAGGGAAGGACAAACACACACTGAAAACGCCAGATTTATGGCTAAAGACATGCAGTCACACTGTAGATGACATGTTGAGATGAAACATCGTGACAGACTGTATGTGAAGCTTTTATCATCCAACAAAGCTGCTAATTAAGATTCTACAATCATGATATTAATTATAACCTCCAGGTCAACAGGGGGTCATGTTGAAACTGTTGATACAAAGTTGGAAGAACACTAAAATAAAAGTGTTTAGACCGTTTTCATGGTAAACTTTATTAGCTCCACCTGTGCTTTTAAATCTCTGCTGTGTTCCTTTATTGGAACGACATCCTATTATATTGTTATACTGTATAATAGGATGGTATAAAAAACAGTATTTTGAGCACTCGATGTAATAAAATGTGGCCTCAATATATATATTTGTTTTTTCTGTATGGCCTCTCTTGGGCTCCATATACATGTGGTGTCATGGAGATGAGAAAAGAGGCTGTTAGCCTGTTAGCTTTTGTTAGCTTTTGTTTTATATGAGTTGTAATGGGGATGAGAGGAGGAGATGTTAGCCTTTATTTATCTCTTTCTACCCGTCTTATGTTCTGTTTTTATTCCTCTGCCTGTCTGTCTCCATCAGGTGTTCAGCCTGTGGAAACCAGTAGTGTTTGTTTTCTTTTTCTCCCAGTTTGCTGAACTGGTCTGTTAGAAACGACATCACAGACTGTCGATACTGAGGAGTTTTTCATTATCTGCAATCAACATATCAGATGTGAACACACACTCGTCTCAACAGCAACAGAAATCCAATCAGTGTAATTGGAAACCGTTTACTGTCATTGAACGACTCATTCAGTCTGACTCACCTGCTGACCTCACTAATCACACCTGTCTGTCTGTCTGTCTGTCTGTCTGTCTGTCTGTCTGCACCAGTAAAATATGAATAAAATACTCAAAGCACAAAAGATTAAAAGTGAGATTAAAACGCTGACTTGTATTAATTTAAAGGTCTTTTCATTGTTTTTGTGGACTTTGATTGTTTACTTGTGCATTAAAAGCACCTGTTTGTTGTCACATCACCGTCAGATACAAGAAACGCTTCCCTGTTTGTTTTATATCAAACCTTTTAAAGGTTTTATGAGACACTGACTGTTGTTTATTCTTGTTTATCTGAATGGATGATCTGAGGATGGAGGTTGGTCATCCTCTCAGCTTCATCTGTGGTTCACCACAGAACCACCGAACATCAGGACATCAGGAGGAAGTTAAAACATGTTTCTAACACCGACTGAAACCTCAGAAGATGAAGTAGTTTTATATGGTTCATATCATCAGAGAAGCATCAAACTGTAAAAGTGTTTGTTGGCTTTTAAAATGTGATTTTAGTGTAAATGAGTGATGACGTCTCCGTCCGTCCGTCTGTCTTCATCCATCAAACACTGAGACGCTTTGACTCCTCGGTGTCGTGTTGTTTGACAGAATCTCTCCGTCTGTGTGTCTGCAGGCTAAGGACAGCGATGATGATGAAGAGGTGGTGCAGGTCGACAGGGACCACTTCATGGATGAGTTCTTCGAACAGGTGAGACATGAAAACACACACACAGCTGCATGCAGACCAGTTCCAACCAGTACCGGCACTGGAAAAACAGCTGCAATCACTGAGGTGATGGGACGATGCAGCAGGTCATGTGACTCAGTAAACTCACAAAATTGCTAAAAATTCACAACATACAAACAAGTGTGCAAAATACATTTACATATGTGTACAAGTGAATTCACAGAAGACACAAAATGGCGGACGCGCTCGCAGTCGCTGCAGCTTTTACTCAGTTAACAAACGAAGACTCCAAACACACTTTACCTGAACTCACTCACAACACAAACACCTGAAACGTAACAAAACACAGACGACGAAGCTGAAAAGTGACAGAGAACGTTTACACGACTTTAACAATAAAGAACACAATGAATTAAACATTTGAACTATTGTGAGTTTTTACTATTTTTAAACAATGTTTTAGTTTTAAACACATCATTAATTATTTCTCATGAATGTTTGATCTTTTTAACTTCATCACATAATTATATTACAGACCATGAATTTAACAGACGGTTATATTATATTATATTATATTATATTATATTATATTATATTATATTATATTATATTATATCTTATCTATTAACCTGTAACATCAGGCACTGTGACGCTCAGATGGATGTTTCCATCATGTCCTTTTACATAAAGGACATTTTTTAGAGCATCTCATTAAAAAACACAAAATATCACTACAGTTTAAAAACGACAAACATACATTCAAACATTCTTAATAAGATTCAGATTCAACCTGTTACATTATTTTTCTTTGATCTCTTTTGTAAAGTCTATAAAAAACCTAAAGAACGGCAGTAAAAGGTCAACATGCTGATACATAGCTACAGACATGTAGCCTGCAGCAGGAGACAGGAAGTTTTATTATTTACATGATTAAAAACTGGACCAGCTGTTGGTTTGTTGTCTCATCATCAGCTCATTTCTTGGTGTTTAACTTTAGTGAAACATTTAGCAGAATTGTCTGAAATTTGTTCACTAAATACTTTTGATTTGACATTTTTGCTGGTGAACTTTTACATAGAAACATCTCTCTCATCATAAATAAATAAATAAGAAAACCAGTGAAAAATCACCTGCGAGTATTTAGAAACAGAGAAAGTCAAATGTTTAGTTTTATTTTGGCTGCTGCAGTTTTTAACCAACAAACAGGAGGAAATAGAGCCTTTGTTGGGGACTATTTTCAGCGGCGGATGAATCCACATTTGGCTCTCTAGTGAGGACGGTGTGTGTGTGAGACTGAGCCAAAATAAACTACAGTGTGTTCATGGTGATGAAGGAACATGTGACCCAGAATATCACCAGAGTTATACTTTAACCTCTGCCCCCCCCCCCCCCCACCACAGAGCCATGTTTGTCTCTTTTGGGGGGGGGGGGGGGGGGGGGGGGGGGGGGGGGGGGTGTTCAGGGGGGGTCAGCAGGTCAACAGTATCTCCAACAGAGAAGTGATGATTCATCTTCTGACAGCTGGAACCTGAAGATTCATGTGAGATGCAGCTCAGCAGTGTGTGTCGAGGTTTTCTCCTCATAAATCCAGATGTTGAAGGTTTAGAGTGTATAAAGCAGACGCCACGGACCCGTTTAATGTAAGACCGGACTCTGAGCTGCGGCGGATAAATACATCAAACTAAAATGATACGACCGGCATAAAAACATAATATAATAATAAACCTGAATCCACTGTGTACTCGTACACATCGCGCCAACAACATAACATGATCCTCTCTGCCCCCCTAACACTCTCTGGTCGCTATGGTAACATTTAAACATGCCTTCAAAATAAGATACACCACAAAAACAAATATAAAGTGCATGAAAAATACAACTGGACATAACGCTGAATCAGTCGGAGCCCTGATGACGTCCCGTCTAGCGGTAACATGTCGCTTATGTCCAGTCTGCTCCGTCATTTTGTTTTGGTTGCTGTCACTGCAGAAAACCTCGCTTCACACAGATTTGGTGCAAAATTTTAACCATTTTTGATCACTTGAGAATTAATAAAAATGGTCAAGAATCCCCAAAAATACCACATGAACACACCAGGACCTCAAGAAACATCATAGAAAACTTCATGCTGCGATTTGGTTTCAAAAACTTTCGACATTTGGAGATTTCTGTGAGGATGGAGAGCCCGTTTATTGTAAATAAACCTAAAGCCAAACATCCTCTGAACACCATCAGTCTCTAGTTTGTGGTTGTAAAGGTTCATGAAGCTGTGATCATCCTAGAGGTCACTATAGGTCATTTTATACAGTGAGGTCAAGTTTCAAACAACGGTCTCAAACGGTTACTATGGGGACAAACATCATCACACATGAATACAGTTATGCAGTTCCCCAGTATACAGAAATATTCAGATACACCGTTTATACTGCATGCAAATAACTGCACAGGATCAGCATAAAGAGGGCATGTCTGTAAAGAGGAGACTCGAGGGTAACCATAGCAACCATTTTCATTCAGATACCTGGAGCTGAGAAGTCAAAGGGCCCCTTTGAAAATGGCCAGACCAGTTTTTCTGGTACCAATGGATGCGTCTGGTCTCATATGACACCAGTATCTTCACTGCAGCTTTAAAAGAGTCACTACTACTCTGGAAGACGGTAACGTCAGCCGAGGATGCCGGCGTCCTTGGGGAGTTCGGGGAGTTGGGGGAGTGTCGAGGTTTTAGGACAAACCTGTCAAACCGTTTTTACTCAGACAGCAAAGTTTACAGCCTCCATCGGAGCCGGACTGAATCTTGATGAGCTCGTTATAAATTATAGGAAGCTGCATTAACCTTGAAACGAGCCCGTTAAAGAGGAAGAAAGTCCTCGATTCAAATTTATGGTGATCAGACTTTTACATGGACGGATGCAGCTGCTGTTGAAGGTTTACAGGCAGTTTGTTTGTTGTATAAAAAGACTGACGGCCTGTTGAATTTATTATATGTTCTGTTACTGTCAAACACCAAGAACAGAGCTGAAGTCTCATTCAGTATCACTCAGAAACACATTATGGAGAATAAAACCCAGTTTCATCTGATATTACAATGAAAACATCATGGTGGCCATCCTGATATATGTTTTCCATTGTTGTCTATAGTGGTTGGAAATGATTTTTTAGAATAATCCAGATAATAATCTATATCATTCTGTGAATGAAAGTATCATTTACAGCCACCTGCTGCTGATAATTGGACAATTTAAACTGAATAGAAATTAATTATCTCATTGATTAGTGTATGTGAATCCTCTTTATGCTTCTACACACACACACACACACACACACACACACACACACACACACACACACACACACTCATAACTCTAATGTGTTTATTTCAACAAATAAAGATCAACATTTCAACAAACAGTCTTATTAGAATAAAATAATAATAAAAAGTCACTTGACTGACATCAGCCAATCAGAGACCAAACACATAATTCCATCACTAAATATAATGTCATCTAACATTCAAACAGGATAATTCAACAATATAAAAGCAAAAGAAAGCTGCAGTGTGATAATAAAAGATAAAATAATGTGACATCAGAAACTCGTCACATGTTGAAAGTTCAGCTACATGAAAGCGTTCGATTGTTCCTTTTATTAAGTTTTCATCGTTAAATATGAGAACAAAACAAAACAGACCAATCAGCTGACTGATCATAAAAAAAGAAAAGAAGAAATAAAATAATTAGACATGAAGTAAACGTGAGCAGTTTAACGCTGACTCGTTAACGAGAGAAAATTAATTTGATGAAGGAGAAACTTATATTTATATATAAAAACACACATATCTGTATTTATTTATGTCATATTACTATTATTCTTACCAGGGTTTAATAAGATAAAGAAGATGAACTAAACTAAACTAATAATTAAGATATTCTGAAATAAATAAGGATTTACTAAAGATTATAAATTAAACATTTGAACTCTTTATAGCAGAAACAATAACTGGACACATTAATAAAGTTCAGCAGCCTGATAAACTTTAATTGAGGAGGTTTAAATGATTTGATGGATAGAAGATGAAGAGTGTGTGTTGTGTGTGTTGTGTGTGTGTTGTGTGTGTGTTGAGTGTGTGTTGTGTGTGTGTTGAGTGTGTGTTGTGTGTGTGTTGAGTGTGTGTTGTGTGTGTGTTGTGTGTGTGTTGTGTGTGTGTTGAGTGTGTGTTGTGTGTGTGTTGTGTGTGTGTTGAGTGTGTGTTGAGTGTGTGTTGTGTGTGTGTTGAGTGTGTGTTGTGTGTGTGTTGTGTGTGTGTTGTGTGTGTGTTGAGTGTGTGTTGTGTGTGTGTTGAGTGTGTGTTGTGTGTGTGTTGAGTGTGTGTTGTGTGTGTTGAGTGTGTGTTGTGTGTGTGTTGTGTGTGTGTTGTGTGTGTGTTGTGTGTGTGTTGTGTGTGTGTTGAGTGTGTGTTGTGTGTGTTGAGTGTGTGTTGTGTGTGTGTTGTGTGTGTGTTGTGTGTGTGTTGTGTGTGTGTTGAGTGTGTGTTGTGTGTGTTGTGTGTGTGTTGTGTGTGTGTTGTGTGTGTGTTGAGTGTGTGTTGAGTGTGTGTTGTGTGTGTTGTGTGTGTGTTGTGTGTGTGTTGTGTGTGTGTTGAGTGTGTGTTGTGTGTGTTGTGTGTGTGTTGTGTGTGTGTTGTGTGTGTGTTGAGTGTGTGTTGTGTGTGTTGTGTGTGTGTTGTGTGTGTGTTGTGTGTGTGTTGTGTGTGTGTTGTGTGTGTTGTGTGTGTGTTGTGTGTGTGTTGTGTGTGTGTTGTGTGTGTGTTGAGTGTGTGTTGTGTGTGTGTTGAGTGTGTGTTGAGTGTGTGTTGTGTGTGTGTTGTGTGTGTGTTGAGTGTGTGTTGAGTGTGTGTTGTGTGTGTGTTGTGTGTGTGTTGTGTGTGTGTTGTGGGAGAACGGTGACCTTGAAGCCGCCAGCCGACGGTTATCGACCGACAGAGATCTGCTGATCTCCACCTGAGGGGAGAAGCTTCATCCGTCACCTTGTGTTTGTTTGAAATCAGCACTCAGATACTCTGCTGTGTGTTTCCTGTGATGACATCACTGTGATGCGTTTCCTGTGTGTGTGTGTGTGTGTTCCAGGTTGAGGAGATCAGAGGCTGTATAGAAAAGCTGTCGGAGGATGTGGAGCAGGTCAAGAAGCAGCACAGCGCCATCCTGGCCGCACCCAACCCTGACGAAAGTAAGACTCACACACACACACACACACATGCACACACGCACACACGCACACGCACACGCACACAGACACACGCACACGCACACACGCACACACACACACACACATATATATATAGTATAAGTTAGGGATGTGCAGAGAGTCCAGTATTTGTATTTGAATATAAGTGGAAAGACGTCACAGCGGAGCAGAGGAGAGACACTGAGATAGTGATGTAACCGACTTGCACGCTGGTGTTTGACATCGTTTATTTTTCTTCCTGAAAACAAATAATTTTTGAAATATTTGTATGAAACAAATATTCGTATAAATACCTCACTATTTGTGCTTTGCCGAATAACGTACTTGTATTCGGGCACACCCCGAGTATAAGTATATATAGTCTTGAGAGATTTCCATCACTAGTTGCTTCCACAGTCGCTAACTAACCTTCATCCTGAAGACTTTGTCAAGGACTCATCATCTCACTGGAAACGATGTGTGTCGCCCACGTCTGGAAAAGGAACGAAGCACAAAGAAAAGTGTTTTTACTGCTGTTGAACTGTTGTGGAGCAGGTGCATCCAAATGCAAGAGACAGCAGGCAGGATGCAGAATATTTAATGAATGAACTCAAAAGTCACAGGAGACACTGAGACACTGAGACACTGAGACACTGAGACACGGGAACACTGACGGTAACTATGGGAACAAACGCAGTACAAACAGCAGACGACTTGACGAAGACCAAACTGAAAACTGGACTATAAATAGACAGGGTGATCGCAAACTAGACACAAGGGGAAAATATTTCAAAATAAAACAGGAACTAAAGTAAACAGACAACAAGTGACACAACACACCAGCAGACTGGGAGCAGATAAACTGGGGAAGACACTGGGAGCAGAACTGGTCTAACCAGGGTGATGCAGAGAAAAAAACCAAAACCAAAAGTGACAGAATCCTGGATGAAGAGCAGAAACTCGGACCTGCAGCGTGTTTTCATCCCGTATGTCAGGAAATCTGAGTTAAATGTGTCGATGATGTCACTCAACAACAACATCAGTGATTGGATGAGTTCTGAAACATCAGAGGAAGATTTCTGATCAAACCTTTAAACTCCTTTAACGAGATTGTTTTAGTAAACAGATGATAAATAACGTTAATAACTATAACTGTCTGCTTCAGTCAGATCACACCGAGAGAACAGAAGATGCTAACGTTCAGACGTTAGCTAGCGTCTCAAACCAAATACTTCTGTTAGTACACTTTCATGTAGTACACTGTGTGCACTATATATCACTGGCGTAGTGTCGTCTCCAATCAAACACAGCCGCTGTGCACTTACTGGAAATGACGATCGCAAATTAGCATTAGCTAGCGTTAGCATTCGCGCAACCAAATCATTACAGACTGCTAAATTAACCCAAAAACATACTGACAGTTTATATCTGACAACAGTTTAGTGGTGCTTAGTGCTAAAAAAACACATGTATAACTCACATTTATATAATATGGTGATGTTCACTGTAGTTACAACGTCCTCGGCCGTCACTTCCAGTTTGAAAAGTGGTCCCTCCCCTTCCGCTACGTAGCCAAGATGGCGACCATTGAGGGCGAGAAGTGTCCATAGTTCCACACTCAACTTTTTGACCGTTTTGAGTGTTCTCACAGTACATTTCCCATAATTCTCAGTGTGAACGCACCTACGCACTCAAAATGTTCAGTGTGAGTACAGAAGTGAAGCGATTTGAGACGCAGCATCAGTTTCCTGCTGCAGTCTTCAGTCTGCGCTGATGTTTTTATGAATTTACTTTCCCTGCAGTGCTGCTTTTCTTCCGTGTTACCAGTGTAAAACCTCGATGTGAACGTTGATCACTGACGTCTAAGAAATGTGTTGGACGCATTTCCTTCCTCATAAAACATTTGCAAAACACATTTTTGTTAAAAGTTTGGTTCCTGTATTGTTTACGTCCAGCCTGCAGTCTCCACAGCACCACTAGAGGACAAAAAAAACTACACACAGCTCCTTTAACTTGATCTCACGCCTGCTGCAAATCGTTGGTATTTAATCAGACGGATCAAACACAGATCGACTTTCCTGCTACATTAATACATGATTCAACTAACGAAGGAAATAAATCTGCACAGCTTCTAGCAGATAACTGTGTTAATGATTCTTTACATGATTAAAGTTAATGATTTCATTCTTGAACAATATTTAACAAATATTCTTCAACATTTTTGAGAGTACAGTGATCAGGTTTATATACTTTCAGCAATTAAAACCCTGCTGATTTGACCTGATACTCCATGACTGAACAAAACGATTTTAAAGAAACCAAACAAAACTAATTAACAAATGAATGAACAGGACCTTAAACTGGTGGTCTGCGGCCACGGGCGGGTCCAGGAGCAGCAGTGTGCTCGTTATGGATCCGTTTCCACCGCAGAGAAGCTTCCTTCGTACTACTTGGCAAATGCGCCGTCATAATAGCAATCCGCCAAGGTGTAAGCACACCTGGCTCCTAAAGGGAATGGGAGATGACACTCTGATTGGTTTATTGCATGTTACACTGAAAACACACCCATGATTAATTAGGAGACTAAGGACAACCCCTTTGAACCGTGCACCTGGCCTTAAAATAGGGCCCTAACTCTTATCAGCTTATCTGGAGAACACATGACAACAGCTGGTGGTTTATAGAAACAAAAAGAAAGTAAAAATGATCAAAATGGTTCCAAAACTGCAACAACACTCAAAGTAACATCTGTTTTTGTCACTATTGTCTTACAGTGTTTGTGGGGATCAAACCTGCTTTTATTGTATATTTACATTTGTTTACATCCAACCCTGAAGGTAGAATCTCCATGGTAACGCCAGATGTTGGTGAACCGTCCAGATTACATGCAGATCTGTGATTGTAGAGACGTGTGCGCCGATCTGAGACACTTTCAGACTATAAATAAAGATAAAAGTGTTGAATATTCTGCCAGTAACACGACCCTGAACCTCGGAGTGAAATCTAATCCTGTTAACGGCTCACTGATGAGCCCGCTGGCAAACGTCCATCATCATCGGTCTCTTCAGTCGCAGCCTCCTGACAGATCAGTGAAAAAGTCTCCAGTTTGAGAGTGTGACCCGACACACCGTGACTCAGCAATAATGACTCAATGTCACCGCTGAAGCCCGAAGCCGAGTCTGAGCTGACAGGAACACCACGCTGCAAAAAGTTTAAAGCCTTTAAAACTCACTTTACGGTCACTTTAAAGGAGCAGACCTGTGTTTTTACATGTTTATCTGCAGCCATATTTCAGCTTTCGTGGTAATTTGCAGAATTTTTTAACCTTCACTCACCAAAACATACGTATATTACGATAATTATATTTAATTGATGAATTAGAGTTTACTTAAATATTCTGTTGTGTAATTTTGTACCAAGTTAAGCTGAAATGAGGTTAAATGGTTCAACTTTGCTATTTATTTATATCTATTTAATCAGTTGGCTGTTGTGTCTAAATCGTTTTGACTGTAGTGATGAATGACCTTTAAGACTGCACTATACTTGGCACTAAATGAAGATTCCACATTTCATTCAGTGACAACCACTCGTACGTTAGTGACATTATGTGTCAGCAGCAGCCTTCTTCAGTGTCACTGAAGCTCCGGCAGGAAGGATTCACAGACCGCAAAACACCAATAAAACTCTAAAACCAGCGCAGACACGTGTTTCATTATAGTCTCAAGTAGTTTATAAATGTTTTTCCTTTTACATTAAAGAGTTAAATTAGCAACACAGAGTCCAGGATCTCTGAAGCAGCAGACTGAGGACTTTTGTTATTTCATGTGAGAGAAGCACAATGGAAATAAGCTTTTAGCCTTATTGTGTTTTTATCCTCCACAGTTTCATTGTATGTGAAAACTCGCTGCAGTCTTAAATTAACTTTTATTGTTGTCAAATGAATATTTATCTGTGAGTTGATTTGAGAGCGTATGACAGTGAACTGAAACCAAGATTACATAACATAAACATTACAGCATCATTAATTAGGAAATAGTCGACTGTTCTAAACACACAGGATTCACTGGACTGACAAACAAAAGTTCTGTTTACATTCAGACAACATGAGCATGAACAGTAACTAACATTAGCATTTAAAAGTAACATTAGCATTTTAAAAATAATGTTAGCTTTTAAAAAGTAACATTAGCATTAGAAAAGTAACATTAGCATGGAAGTAATGTTAGCTTGAAAAAGTAATGTTAGCTTAAAAAAGTAATGTCAGCATTTTAAAAAGTAAAGTAGAAGTTCTGGGAATATTTATCAAATCTTTCACAATTTACCATCAGGGCCAAAATTTTGCATTACCGCAGTTTTTTTAATTTAACGTGGTATTTACTGAGACTAGAAATGTAAATGAGCTGCAGTTCATCGGATCGGCATGAAGTGGCGCTAATGTCGGGTCAGACTACACGATATCGGCCTGATGATCAAATCAACAACAAACATCACACTGATGTATGATTTAGACTTTCCGACAATATCTCTGACGTCCATCATGGATGAAATGTCCATAAATCCTCTTAAAGATGAAAAAACGCTCCTCATAACATCACATTAGTTTGACACCACAGTCGTCACATTTGGACGTTTTTCTCTGCGCTGTTTTGGTTTAAGATTATTTTTATGGTATTTTTTTGTCAGGTGTCACCACATCATAATCCTTCAGACTGGAATCTGAGACCCGAGGAGTTTCTCTGTTGTCGTCTGTCATTTGATTTTATTGTCAGACAGTTTTCTGTTTGTTCTGCATGATGTCAGGATTTGATTTGACGTTCCTGCATGATGTTTTCTGTTCTGTTGCATGACATATGATGTTTATTTTTTCTTTTTGTTTTCCTTTTATCTTTGTCTTTATTCCTCTCGCCCCTTCGCTTCCTTCCTTCCTCTCTCTTTTCTTTCACCTCTTCTCCCTCCTTTGTCGTGGTGTTTTTCTGTTGCATGCTGAAACTGAAGTCCGTCCTCGTCTGGTTGACGTATTTAATCTGCATGAAGCTCAGTTAACGAGGAGGTTAACCACTGAGGACATGTGAGTGACGTCTGTCTGTTTCTGAATGTGTAAATAAAATATGTTAATCATCCCTCAGAACAACATCTGAGGCAGGTTGGAAATACGAATGATTCATTCACACGCACATAAAAACAGTTTCAAAATACAAAATATGATCATGAAAAACTAAAATGAAAGCTAAAATGTTCAAAGACACAAAGAATGTGATGAAACATTAACATGAAATGACATCAGATTAAAAGAAATCAGTCGAGATTAAATCAGATTTAAAGAGAAAAATAATGAAATTCAGAGGAGATTAAATTAAAAATGTGAGATGAAACTATGATAAAAAAGCAACAAATCTTTCTGTGTAAAAACGTCTCTTCATGAGGATCTGAGTCGACATTCAGACTCTTCTTCCTCCTCCTGCTGAAAAGCTGTCTCTTCTTCTTCTTCTTCTTCTTCTTCTTCTTCTTCTCCTCAGTTCTGGGTCGACTCGCTCTCCGACCGTCATACAAAATGCATCCCAGTATTCCTGCCTGAATAATGCATGATGGGAGTTGTAGTGAGAGCTGTAGCTCTGCTTCCAAACCACAGCCATTCATGAAGACTCTCCTCTTCATCCTCGCTTCATTCATGGATGTATAAAGAGAACTTCTTCTTCTCTTCTCTTTATACATCCATGGCCTCATTTCATTTCTCTCTGACTCTTTATCTCATCGGCTGTTCATCATGTCAGCAGCCAAACCTTTCAATGGTTTCACACAAGTCAATAAACAAGATTTCCATTTTCATCAGGAAGAGGAAAAATAGACAAAATGCTGGAGTGAAAGAAGTGAGGTCACCAGTAATAATAATAATAATAAACTTTATTTATATTGCACTTTTCAAAAACAAGTTTACCAGTTTAAGTGCTTCACAGACATAAAACAAAATACACAAATACTGCAGTCTGCTCCTCGTCTCTGCTGAGGCTAGCAGCTCCAAGCTACATTAGCATTTAAAAAAAAAAAAAAAGTTATGTTAGCATTAAAAAAGGAATGTTAGCAAAATATAGGAAAGTTAGCATTAAAGATGGAATGTTAGCGTTAAAAGGTTATGTTAGCATTGAAGAAAAGTTATGTTAGCGTTAAAAGGAAAGGTAGCATTAAAGAAACAATATTAGCATTTTAAAAAGTAATGTTACCATTAAAAAGTTATGTTAGCATTAAAAAAAAGGAATGTTAGCATTAAAAAAAAGGAATGTTAGCAAAAAAGGAAAGTTAGCATTAAAGAAGTAATGTTAGCATCAAAACAGTAATGTTAGCATTACTAAACTTAGTGTTAGCATTAAAAAACTAATGTTAGCACTATAAAAAGTAATGTTAGCAAACAAAGGAAAGTTAGCGTTAAAGAAGTAATGTTAGCATTAAAAAAGTAACATTAGCACTGAAAAAAGTAATGTTAGCATTTAAAAACTAATGTTATCATTAGAAACGTTACATCAGTATTAAAAAGAAGTAATGTTAGCAATAAAAATGTAACGTCAGCAGCATAAAAAGTAATGTTAGCATTAGGAAAATAACATTGGTATTAAAAAATTTAAAAAATTAGAAATTACAAAACTTAAAATACTCATAAATCTCTCACAAATACTAAATCTGCCTCACTGTCAGTCCCACATTAAGCAGAGAGAGAGAGAGAGAGTGTGTGTGTGTGTGTGTGTGTGTGTGTGTGTGTGTTGATATCAGGTGGAATTGCATCGTTCATTATCAGCTTATTAATGCTAATTGGTTAACGGAGGCGTTCCACCAATCAAATCATCAGGTCTGGCTGTGATGAACATCAACAACCTGAACAGAGTCTGAGGCTTTCGTCTCCACCTGGTGTCATCATGTGATCAGTATCTGATAAAGACATCCGAGTCTTTACATTTACACTGTTACACTGTGTTCTCATTATCTCAGTTATGCCCACATTGTGATTGTGATCAATATGCAAATTAGCTGGGCGGGGCTGGTGGAAACAACACTGTGGATTCATTTTAGCAAAGAGGGAGAACATGCTAGCTACCACTGCTACTTGTTTAGTCAAATAAAAATAAAAAAGGAAGAAGGAAGGACTCACAAAGATCATCTATGAAGCAGAGATGGAGGGATTCTGATTTTTAGACTGTAGTTTGGGTCAAAAACACTGGATCCTACATTTCCCAGTATGCACCTGAATAGTGTCTTTCAAATCTGTCGACTCCAAACCTCCAGTCTGTAACACAAACTTTCTGTTATAAATTAGTTTTCTCCATACATGATGACCAGTGCTGGAAAGTAACTCAGTACATTTACTCAAGTACTGCATTAAAGTACAGTTTTGAGGTTCTTGTACTTTACTTGAGTATTTCCATGTGATGCTACTTTCTACATTTCAGAGGGAAATATTGTACTTTCTACTCCACTACATTTATTTGACAGCTTTAGTTACTTTTCAGATGAAGATTTGACACAATGGATAATATAACAAGCTTTTAAAATACAACACATTGTTAAAGATGAAACCAGTGGTTTCCAACCTTTTTGTCTTTTGACGTCTTACAAAAAGCAGTGTGTAGTCGGGGTCACATTTCACATGTCTATGAGTTGTTAACAGCTCCACCAAATAGTGATTTTTCCCTCTAAACTTCTCACATGCTTTCATTTCAATAAATGTTCAAATGATCCAATATTTCAGCAAAAATCAAAGATTAGAGAAAAAGTCCAAAAACTGAAAACAGATTTGTGTATCAGAACTTTGTTTTTTCTTCTTTCCTCTCCCATTAATCATCTCACCACCCCTCAGATTTATCTGCTGACCCTTTGGAGGGGCCCGACCCCTAGGTTGGGAACCACTGGACTAAACTAGCTAACTGTATATAAAGTAGTGTAAACTAGCTCCACCTCCAGCAGCTACAACAGTAACATGCTGCTCTAACACTGATGCTTCACTATTAATAATCTAATGATGTCATATATAATAATATATCAGTCAGAGGGACCAAACCACTACTTTTACTGCAATACTTTAACTACATCAAGCTCATAATACTTATGTACTTTTACTGCAATACTTTAACTACATCAAGCTCATAATACTTATGTACTTTTACTGCAATACTTTAACTACATCAAGCTCATAATACTTATGTACTTTTACTGCAATACTTTAACTACATCAAGCTCATAATACTTATGTACTTTTACTGCAATACTTTAACTACATCAAGCTCATAATACTTATGTACTTTTACTGCAATACTTTAACTACATCAAGCTCATAATACTTATGTACTTTTACTGCAATACTTTAACTACATCAAGCTCATAATACTTATGTACTTTTACTGTAGGAGGATTTTTCATGCAGGACTTTTACTTGTAATGGAGTATTTTTACATTGCTGTATTTGTACTTATACTTCCTCCACCACTGCTGATGACATCACTATGACATCATCAGGCCACGGAAGACATCATATAACCAGGACCAGTAAACTGTGTCGTATTTAACTACACTTTCTTAAATCCCTTCAATAATGGTGACATGAAGGGACAAAAATACCAAGAATTTCAAAAAAATATATATAAATTTAAAAAAAATACTAAAACAAAAAACTCAACTAACTCATGTTCCCTGGAATAAAATCTATTTTTGTTATTTTCGTTGTGGTATCATGACTGAGCTTTAGCATGGCATGCTAACAGAGCGTGCTGTGAGGGGAAGAGAGGATGAAGGAGGCGGTCAGACGGAGAGAGCAGGGTGAGTCAGAGGTAGAAAGGCTGATTGCAGCGTCTGAATGGCACTGCAGCGCTCGTAAATCTGAGCTGCACTACTGCAGCAGCACACTCACCCCTCCTCCTCCAACATGGCTGACATGATGTGATGTTACTTGTTCCTGCACACACACACCATCATCATCAAACACGCACCTCACATCGCTTCTCTTCTTCATTTATAATCACCACATCGTCCTCATTCCTCTGCTTTTATTTCATTTTCATATTAAAGTCCAGTCATCGTCGTCTCCTTTAGGTTTTTATGCAGCAAAATGTTGCTAAAATTTATCTGAATTACCAGAAAATGGTCAAAAGAAAACGTGAATGTTGGTTTCCATCTATGATTGTTGAATATTAGGAAATAAACAGTTGCTTTACTGCAGTAAAAATACTAATACAGCAAGTAAAAATACTCTATTATAAGTAAAAGTCCTGCATGAAAAATCCTACTACAGTAAAAGTACATCAGTATTATGAGCTTGATGTAGTTATATTGTTATTTTAATGAGCTGCAACATTTAGTTGATCAACAGGAAATTAATCAGCAGCTTTTTTGATTATCTGATAATTGTTTTAGTCATTTTTTAATCAGAAATACTGAAAATTTGCTGGTTTCAACTTCTAAAATGTGATGATTTGAAGCTTTTATTTGTGATAAATTACAGCAAACTGAATATATTTTGTATTTTGTCTCTGACGAACTGTAATTGATATTTTATGATTAATGGAGGAAATAATCGATAGATTAATTGATAATGAAAATAATCCAAACTTTTACCTGATTGTTTATTTTTATTTGTACTATAGTGACTAATAATGTGAATTATTCTGTATTTTACTGCATCGACTCTTCACACCGTCAGGATCAGAAAAGTATCAATTAAACGACTTTGATCATTTCGGAGGAAGCGTTTCAGGGTCTGACATGAATCTCGTTGCACTGATGGAGAAACGCACATCAGGAAGTGGAGATGTCTCTAATAGAAGCCTGTCCTCAAATAAAGGCCTCTATTAGAGAACTTACGGTAAACGTTTTTTCCAGCTTGTTAACTGACTCGTTTTATTTTTCCCCTTTTTTTTTCCAGAGACCAAGCAGGAGCTGGAGGACCTCACAGCTGACATCAAGAAGACAGCCAATAAAGTTCGCTCAAAATTAAAAGGTAACATCGACGCACCTGAACGCGTCTCACTGACGATTCATCTTCAACAGTACGACTGAACGTCTAATAGATCCACATTTTATCCAACTCACTGTTCACACCTGTCTGGACAGTTAAAAGAGGAAAAACTGAAAAATAAATAGATAGAAAAAGATATAAACTTTAAAAATAACAATAAAATGTGGTTGTTTTCTTCACAGAAATCTATGTAGCTTGTTCTATTTTATTACCAAATTGATTTTTTTTATTCTAATTAAAATATTTTTATATTTGTAAATATGTGTGTAGCGTTAATCCTGCATTGTACAAAGACAATGCAAACCAACCTTTAAATAAATACAACTATTGATCAGCCAGCAATAATTCATACTTTAATTATGATGTAATAATGTAAAATTTCAAAATTGTAGGTAAAAACAATCGTTTCACTCCCGTCTCTCTGAGGGTAACGTAGCCGCTCCGTCCTCGTCACTACAGCGCCGCCGCCGGCGGTGAGCTTGACATCACGGCGCAGGTGACTCCGCCTCCCTCAGGGTGTTTATTTTTGATCTGACTTTTATTAGAGGATTTACGGTATTCCTGTGACGGGACGAGAACGCACGTCGACCTTCAGAACAAGAAAAATATTCAGAAAAACAGTCCCGGTGATTTATCAAGCTGTAATCGCTGCGACAGCGTCACGCACACACACACACAGTCGTGCAGCAGCGGTGGTTCATGCTGAGGGTTCAAGGACATCACTGCTTTAATGTGAACAGCCAGAGGTTGGACTACACACACACACACACACACACACACACACACACACGCTAACAGGCCTGCAGACACATGTACATACACACATTATGTTAATACACGTGTGTGAAAGGGTGAACACACACACACACACACACACACACACACACACTGTACATATGCAGTCTGAGAATAGTGGTGATGGTGGAGATAAAGCTATAATTGGAATCCCCACGAGGCACGACTGTTATTGTCCTCTCGCACACACACACACACACACTCACACACACACTCACACGCAAGCTGCAGTGTGTCTACTGTAGGGGTGGTGGGGTGGTGGTGGGGGGGGGGGCAGACAGGCTCCGCCCACAGTACCGACGGCGCGTTAACATTCTTAAAAAAGTGGTTTTCACCACGTCCGAGTTTAATCTGTGGAGATAAGAAGACGTACTGATCATTCATTTAAAGTATCTATAATCAATATCTCTGTATTAACTCTTTACCACCCAGTGACACGGTTTCCTCTTTGATGATGTCATCGTTTACAATCTGCCGGTAACTGCAGAGATTCTTCAGTATGACAGTTACACTGCTAACAGCTGATTCACACGACTTCAATGGAGACTGTTTGTCTCAATGTGAACAAACGTGATGTTAAAACACGTCCGACGACCTGCAGCCGACGTTACAGCGCCACATCTGATTGGTTCAAACAGGCCGACGTGTTGCTGTCAGCATTTTTCCATCTGTCAGATTAGTAAAAACATTTTCACACTAAAGCAGAGTCGGCTTCACGAGGGGGGCACCAGGGCGCAGTGCCCCCTCACTTGTATAAAAGTATGTGTTTTCTCCCATCAGTGTAATTGTAGCGACGACTGAAATCCGTTATAAATGACTGAAAATCTAAAATTAATTGTAAATATTTAGACTGACGACACTGTGGCCTAACTCTGTATGTTTTTACATTTTATGAACCTGAGGAGGAAGCTGAGAGACGAATGGAAGGACCTCCAGCTGTTCTCATGCATCTGATATTTAATGTTATTTAGGCCAACGCAGGCTGACGTTAACATTCACTTGTTATCCTGGTCATACTGGCCGCTATCTAAAATATCTAAAATGTTCTTTTTATTCAACATTCATTTGCTGTGACCTCGTTATGTGTTATTATTAACGTGCTTGTCCAAGCTTTTATTTACAGCTAAGTGATCTATCATTGTATTGATCTATCCCCCCCCGTAAGCCTCTTGCCCCCCTTGGATATTTGTTCTAGCTCCGACACTGCACTAAAGTCAAATTTCACTCTGAGCTGATAAAATGCAGCAGAAAGAAAAAACTGAGAGATTCACTTTGAAATAAAAGATGTGATTCGGCTCCAACATGTACGGATGGATTTGAGAAGTTGACATTTGGAGTAAAGAAGGAGAAAAAGAAGTGAAATCCTGCTACTATAGTTTGTTTACGTAGCCTCCGGAGCCGGAGGAAGCTTCCTGAAAGCTGACCAATCAGAACAGAGTGGGCTCATCAGGAGGCGGGGCCTTAAAGAGACAGGCCTGTTTCAGACAGAGGCTGAACTGAGGGGCTGCATAAAGGACCAGTAGAAGATGTTAACAGCCCATTAAATGACTGGTATCACTTCACACGTGGCAGATACTGGTGGGAGATCAACTGTAACATACTACTCCTTTACAAAACCATTATGTGTTACGGTGTGACAGCGCTGTGGTTCAGGTCTGGTTAGAGAAACATCATCGTCACCACGTTACAGTTTAAACCATCAGTCGCAGTAAAATGTGGTAAAAATGTCCGGTTGAAACGAGACGTGTCTCCGACAGTCGCTCCTCTAACTGTCCATCCATCCATCCCGTATCCTCCACATAAGGAAGTGAGCTTATATCGATGTCATCTGAACCACGTCACTTCCCGGCGTTGTAATTACTACGGCCGCTAGATGGCGTCTGTCACTCAAAGGTGACCTTCAGTTTACCAACAGACGATAACGGCCTGCTGAGCAGATTACAGCCGTAATACCTCAAATCTACTGGTCCCAGTGACAACTGATAACAGCCATTTAATGGAACGATAACATCTGAAGCAGGTGGCATAAAGGACCAGTAGAAGATAAATAAGGAGTTTTTAAGCGTAAATCATGTAAAGATATTCCAGCAGAGCTCCAGAATATAAATATAGAGGCTGGAAATATGCGTCCTTTAAAATGTATCACACAGGACGCTGCATGTTGCTTCTTCTTGGTCTCACAAACAGATTTTTATGTAAGAACAAACAAATATCAGTTTGTTTTTTTGGAGCTAAAGCTAAAGACACACACACACACACACACACACACACACACACACACAAACACACACAAACACACACACACACACAAACACACACACACACACACACACACATGAGGACTCGCAATCTGTTGCTTACTCACCCAGTTTTCATCTCACTGTCACACACACACACACACACCATCACTGCTGTGTGATTTTTGCTGAGTCATCGTGGATCCAGCAGAGAGCAGCTGGGCCACGAGCCAGGAAACACACACACACACACACACACACACACACACACACACACATATACACAGTGGAAAACATTATATAAGCGTTTCAGTTCATGTCATCACTCACTGGAGACAAGCCGACATCATGGAGTCACGTGACGCACCAGGACAGACCTGCAGCCCGTTACCATGGCACCCAAACCCAACACACACACACACACACACACACACACACAGTTCCAGCTGATGAGTTCATTAGCAGCAGCAGTTTCTTCACTTTGACCTCACAGGACGTCACCTGCCGAGCGTCGACTTTATTAATAATCTTTATTTATATCACACTTTTCTTAACGAGCTTCCAGAGACGCTCGTCGTCTCGGTCTGAGGCCGTCGGACCAAATAACCGCCGTCTGAGTTTGTCCTGATGGCGACGCTACAGAAAAGGTCAGGAGGTCACAGTCGTACCGACAGACGTGTCAGAGTTCAGACGGACGCAGCGTTATTATAAAGGGAGTCATTCAGTCTAATTTAGAGTTTTGATTGGTTGGAAGTAGAATTTTAAATCTCTCGCTGGGCTGCTGATGGAGATTTATTCCTTCATCCATAGAGTCCGAGTCTGTTCATGTTGGAGCTGTTACTCACTCTCCAGCAAACAGGAGACTGTTGTAAGGTTTGCACCTTTAGGAGGCGTTCAGGGACCTTTTTTTTTTGTTTGCTTGAACTGACATCAACTTAAAAACAATACAGAACTCATCTGGAAGTTGTTCCTGTTACTTCATAAAGCGTCGTCTTCGTCCTTCCTGCTGACTCTCGTCTTCCTGAAGCAGCGCAGTGATCTCGCTGATCTTTAGGGGTCCTGAGACGAGAATCTCCGCTCACATTATTAACCTGCATCTCCCCCGGTTGAATAATAAAGTATTAAAGCTTCAGCCGGGCGATGATGAGATGTTGTGTTTCACCTTCATCTGTCGTTTCCTCGGAGACGCAGGTGGGCGGCAGGCAGGTTAAACACTGAGACAGAAAGCAGAGGAGGGAGGTGAAAGCAAAGCTACGATTCAAGATTAAGGTTGTTTTTTTACCGGATGATTTCAATTTTCTTCATGCTCCTAAAAAAGAGAATTAAAATAAAACAATCTGAGATTAAATAATCACTCTGTGGATGAACATCAGATGTTTTACTGTGACTCTATGTGACTGATCGTGTTTGTGTGTGTGTTTGTGTGTGTTTGTGTGTGTGTTTGTGTGTGTTTGTGTGTGTTTGTGTGTGTGTGTGTGTTTGTGTGTGTTTGTGTGTGTTTGTGTGTCTTCCTGCAGCAATCGAGCAGAGCATCGAGCAGGAAGAAGGTCTCAACAGATCATCAGCGGACCTCAGGATCCGCAAGACACAGGTGAGTCCGGTCCAGGTGTTCCTGTCTGTGTGACTCTGATCCTGTTTGTTGGATCTTACTGCACGATATTTGCTCGTTAACAACTACATGAAGGTTTCATTTTTTTATTTTATATCACGTTGCAGTAAAAATATGAACATTTAAATGTTCAGTCATGACCAAAGTTTTTATTTTAAAGCCGCTACAGGAGAAGAAACTCAACCTTTAAATCTATTATCACAACACAACATGATGACATACAACTCAGCTAAAAACAACTTTTTTAAAATTATTATTTTTCTGTGTCGACTTTTTTATACCAACAGTTTTTTCTTTTCTTGTCCCCTTTTTATATTTTACTGTTTATATAAATTAAGTTAAATTCCCCAAACTCAACCTTTAAATCAATTATCACAACACAATCTAGTAACAACAAGAAACAACTTTTGACATTTAGTATTTTACTATATATATATATTTAATTTAAATAAAATTGTACCTTTTCTTTCTTTTGTTTAGAGTTTATACAGTAGATACTTTAGTTTGTGTTAATCTCTCTTTAACACCTGATTCTTATTTCTTATTTTCTTGTGAGGAAAACAGAAAAATAAATACTTTCATTTCTTGTTTTTTTTACTTTTTTGTGCAAAATAATTCTGTCTCAGTTTAAAGATTAATTCAGTCTTCACAAATTAAAACCTGATATTTCATCACTTTAATCTAAAACTATCACTGCTCATCTGAAGCTTTCTGACTCACTGATACAACAGATCAATCATCAAAAGAACTCAAATGTCCCGACAACATTAAACACATCAAACAGCTTCTTTTTATAAAAAAAAATGATTTTGAAGGTTTTGAGTTGTTTTCCTCTACTGAGCATGTGCAGAGCTTCAGCGTGTGATTGGACACACATGAACAGAAAAAAAATGCACACATGTCGTGTTTCTGTCTGATGTGACCCTGCAGTATTCTGCTCTGTCATTGGCTGCTGCCTCGCCTCTCCTCAGCACCGCTCCGCTCTCTGCTGCCTCTCGGTGGTGGAGACGAGAACTGCAGCTTACACAACAGATAACAACACAAACACATCAGCTCGTTAATAATTTACACATGGAGCCATTTTTATCAATATAAAAGATAAATACATCATGTTTGATAGCAGTTGATCTATTTAAATACTTCTCCTTTCAGACTCGTATTGATTTTATTATAAATAAAACTAATTCCAGACTCAATTAATTGTTTTAAAAAACAGTCTCACAGCTTTTGTTTCCTGTTACACATCATGCTGATGTCAGTTTCATCCTTTAAATGTGTCATTTCTGTAGATTTGTTCTGGGAGTCTAATCTGAACAACAGGAGACATTTTTTTATTGTTTGCTTTTTGGTTTTTAATGTATTTTCTTTAACTTTTTGTCTTTGGGAGACGTGCTTTTATATTCATAACATCATCAGACTCACTCAGTTCTTTGCTTGTTTACCTGAAATATTGCTTATTTTGGACTCTTATTTACCTTCATCTCTTTTTACTATTTTTGTTCTCAATTATTTATTCTTTCTTCTACCTTTTTTTTTAGTTTATCAGCAATATTATCAACATCATTTTATTCTGTCTGGCAGTTGTTAATTAATTTAATTTCATGTTGTGTAGTGCTTTGGGATTTTGGGAGAACTCTGCGTATGTGTGTGTGTGTGTGTTTGCTGGTTATTATATTGATTTTTTGTGTTTGTTTAATTCTTAATAAGCAAATTAGTTGTGTTAAATAAATTTATTCTTAATGACCATTAAACAATAGAGACAAATTTCACAATACAACACACAGGATGAGGTTTGTTGTGGAAAGAGGCACATGGAGACATAAAGAAAGCATTAAACATTGTTACTTGTTGAAGCTGTAAACACTGTACAATCCATCACATCATCAGTAACAATTATACAAATGTCCAAACACAAACAAAAATACAATCATCTTGTATTTTTGGAGAGAAAGCTTGTTGTTCAGCTGGTCCTTTCTCTAAAGATTGTGAACCCAAACTAGACAGCTTTATACGTCTCCAGAAGCAAAGCTACAAACAGTCTGGTCCCTAAATGGACACTTCCACAAACCGTTACACCTTCTTACAAACAAGTATGGTCTCTAAAACAGCAGGCTTAAGACAAAGATATCTCTAGTTAACCCCAGAGGTCAGCAAGCAACCCTCAGATAGAAACAGGTTCAAGAGTTCAACTAGACTAGGAGCAGGATTTCTTCACCAACATGTGTCCCCAAAATGGCAACGACATTACATCACATTCAGTTGATAACAAACATTGACTCTTTAGTTTGAAAACATTTGTAACATCTATACAAAAGATTTATAAAATGATAAACTACTATTTAATTTTCTTTCACAGGTTACAAAGAAAAAGGCTCCCAGTGGAGAAACACCTATAACAGGGTTTTATACACCTTAAGTGGGCGTTGCAGTTCTTTTCTTAATCTATCAAATACAGACTTATAGATAATATCATGGCTGTTTTCAGTTCTCCTGTCCAGGAGCCATCTGACCCCCAGATGACATGTCTCACCCTTTCTCCAACGAGTTTTAATTTCTACATCTTCCTCTTTATAAATATAATACTGGACTTCCTTTAACCTGAGCTGATGAGTCTGCTGATGTTGCAGAGTTGCAGTACAAGACAGGAACAATTCATCATGATCTAGATTAAATAGTAACACTCATACACAGTGTAATCATCATTTTTTATGACGAGTTGTACTGTATATGAAGATACAAACACTTCTCCATCAGTCTCCTTCCTTCTTCTTGATAGATGACAGAGTTTAACGTCTTCTCTCTCTCTCTTTGTGTTTTCTCTCCGTCTTGTCGTCCTGCAGCACTCAACGCTGTCACGCAAGTTTGTGGAGGTGATGACTGAGTACAACACCACGCAGTCCAAGTACCGCGACCGCTGCAAGGACCGCATCCAGAGACAGCTGGAGATCAGTGAGTACACAAACACACCACATACAAACACCAAGCAGCTAAAAATATTACAACTTGTTCTCATAATCTTATGACTTTTTTTATTCTGAATATTACAACTTTGATATATTGCAGGTTTTTTTTTCTTCTTTCTTTCTTAATGTTTTGCTTCCACCTACAAACTGCGGTATCAGAGGTATATAAACATCATTTTTAGGGTTAGAGACATGTTGAATTCATTACCAGCAGATTTCATCCTGTTCAGTCTGAAGAACATCAAACTGAATCTAATACAAAACAACAAACTGTTCAATCTTTTTCCTGGTTGTCAGGTAGAAAATGTCTGAACTGATTCCAGTTTGTACTCGTCCATCTTGTAAATAATAAACGAGGTTGACTCAGTCGACAGATAAACATCGTAGTAACACACACACACACAGCAAATTAGACTAATAGGCAGAATACACACAAACAAACACACACACATTGAGCTGATGCAGACAGATAAACACACACCAGCAGACCGACTGCAGAGACGGTGCAGCTTTTTATTTCTCGGCAGTGGAGCGCTGACCTTCAAATCACACACACACACAGTCATGTTTCCATCACTTCAGAGGACATTACACTGACTTACATTCATTTCCTGGAGACTTATCCTACCCTTACCTTTAAACCAAGTCTTCACCCTAAAATTCATTATTTACATTATGAGGACTTGAGTTTGTCCCCTAAAGGGAGGCGAGTCCCCACATGTGACTGTGTAAACTGAAGTCCCCACAACATAAGGGATACATGTACACACACACACACACCCAGTCCATCTCCTCCACTAGTCTGGGTACTATTTTAGATTATTGTAATGTAATAACCACAGATCCTAAAGGGACAAGAACCCATGTCGGTGTCATCATCAACATCAGCTCCAATCTGGTCACATGATGTACCATGTGACTCAGGTGACTCTTCAGGTGTTCAGCTCTAAACCATCTCTGTGTTTGTCTGTTCTGTCTGCAGCTGGAAGAACCACCACCAACGAGGAGCTGGAGGATATGTTGGAGAGTGGCAAGCTGGCCATCTTCACCGATGATGTAAGCACCGCACCTGAGCCTTGGCTGTAGCCACGGGTCACTTTAACCTGCGCCATGCTGCATCTGTTAATGAGTGGGATGCAAAATGGCCACGAGGTGCGCTGAGACATCAAGTGAATACGGCCAGTGTCACATGACCAAAGGGGGGATGATGGGAGGAGGAGTGAGACACCAGCCGCTGCGCCACAGGAGCTTTTATTTTGAAGGAGTTACCTCACATTATGATCTGGTCCTTCAATTTAAAGGCTCACATATTTTGCGGGCGCCGCTGCCACTGGCCAAAGCTGAGGTCACATGACTCGAGTGTCATGTGACCTGATGTTGTGGTCAGTGCTGTGACTTAACACTGAGCTGAAAATCAAAATGTTTCACTGAGCTGCTCTGGTTGAAACCACACCCACCTGTGATGTCACAGTGTACCGACCAGTACACTTCAACCAGTGGAGGTCAGAAAAAACACGATTTACACCTGGTGTTAATTCTCTCTGTGAGCAGGTAAGTCAGTCAGTTACTTCCCAACACTTCCAGTAAAAACTGGACGTCAAAGGGCAAAAGACTTTTCAGCCAGAAACACCAGAACAGGAACCTGAGTTTTAATCTTTAAGACGTATTTATTTTTGGTAATCAGCAACCAGGGCCGTAGCTACCACTGAGAACAGCGAGGTCATGTCCTCAGTAATATAATGACATCAAGAGTTTACATTGACAAGAACATACTTTTTTTCTCGAAATATGACAACTTTTCATCTAAAAGTTACTTTGTTCTTGAAATATTTTGACTCAAAAGGTTACAACTTTGTTCCCAAAATATTTTATTAAAAACTTACAACTTTGCTCTAGAATTTTTTTTTTTTTTTTTAAATTACAACTTTATTCTCAAAATTACAATTATATACATTACAAATTAACATGTTCTGACAGTTTTAATATTCTAAAAACATACCTGGCACCAGGTTATGATGGAGGGAGGTAAAAATGTATAAAAAATATAATTCGGTTACATGAATAACAAAATTATGAAATGTAGTTTTTTAAAATATATTTTTTTTAGATGGGAGGCATTCCACTAGGAAATTTGGACTTTTTGTTTTTACTATTAAGTATTTCTAATCAGTATATAACAATTAAATAAATGTCTTATAACACACTATAATGGACATTTTTAAGGGTTTATTAAGTATTTGACTTCTATGAAGACATTTTATATTATTACAGCTATCATTAGGGCTAATATTAGCTGTTTTCAATATTATCTGTTTATACAGAAACACTTCTGGTTGTCCACAGAAGGAGTTATAGTTAATACGTTAATAAACACTTATATCTGCTAACAACTTCATTATAGTGAATTATAAAAGCATTTATTAAATAAGGGGACATGCGTATTTCTTTTCTAAAATTCTGGCTTTGGTATCGTCAGCAACTCAAACCAACTCCCAAAATCCTTTATAAGCCTGTTCAGAAATGGACAGATGAGAAGTTTTCATTCATTATTCGCTATTTATTTTCCTGCCATTTTGCTTTTTTTTATGATGGCAGTTAAGCTACCATCAATGAAACTCAACAGTTTCTGCAAAGATTTTTTGAGCCTTCAGAGGCTCAAATAGCACAAACCCTGCAGGAAGTGTCGAGTTTAATTGACGGTGGTTTAACTTTGATCAAACAAAACTGCAAAATTTGAGAAAAAAAATCTCAGCAGCAGAGTGGTGGGTATGACAAAACTGTCAGAGTCAAACAATGTTTGTGTTATAAACCGTCCTCCCCTGCAGATCAAAATGGACTCTCAGATGACCAAGCAGGCCCTGAACGAGATCGAGACCCGACACACTGAGATCATCAAGCTGGAAAACAGCATCCGCGAGCTGCACGACATGTTCGTCGACATGGCCATGCTGGTCGAGAGCCAGGTACGTGACGGGAGAACAGAAAATAATTAGAAAGTAGTAGTGATTGTTTTGATGTTGAACTTTACAATGTACGTTGGTTTTTAGGGAGAGATGATAGACAGAATTGAGTACAACGTGGAACACTCCGTCGACTACGTGGAGCGAGCCGTTTCCGACACCAAGAAGGCTGTCAAATACCAGAGCCAGGCTCGCAAGGTAACAAAATGTTAAAAATTTAATATAAAGGTAATAAATTCAAAGATCTGTGTCCAGAAATACAACTCCCAGAGAGCATTGCTGTAAAAATTTGGGTGAGGTTCATCTTTGTTGAACCACTTATTCTGATATTTGAATTAATAAGTGTTTTATCACTTCCACTCAGACGAATTGATACGTATTTGGATATTTAGATACAAGGTCCACAATCCTATGGAGCCCAGGAGGTATTATTAAGAAGATCACTTAATTTGTGCTCTCAATTTAATAATTAGTGTGCACTCAGGCAAAGTTTCACAATGCATATGTCGATGTTCACACTAAACCGAGTTGCTAGCAATAATCGTTTGCTTTGGCTTCTATGTTTATGGTCAAACCACCTCCCTATCAGTAACTATCTACAACTATAACTGAATGACACTTGTTAACACTATATTGAATTTAATACCAATGTTGAACAAGAAAATGTGAGCGGAAAGGCTTTAAACTCAGGGCTAACATTAGCTGGTTAGCTAGCAGCACTGTTAATTATTTAAGTAAAGAAAGCTAACAAACATGTAGCTGCTGTTGACACTATTTAGCTCTTGACTCTTTGTAAAAAAAAATCTCCTTATGTCCATCCCGTTTTGTAGGAGGCATATCAGTTTTGACAAAAACAATACTTTAGCCGCTAATGAGAGCAAAAGACACCAAGCTAATGCTAATGTTAATGACTTGTGGGTTATAATTGAAACTGATGCTAAAGGCACATTAAATAGTGAAATTCTGAATCTTTGTGTAAATATAGCGTGCACACACCGCCCTCAATTTAATCATTCCTGCAGACAGATTACTTAGGTTCTGCCCTCGATTTTATTTTTAATTTGCACTTTTAATTGAATTTCTGTCTTGCCACCCAAACAAAGCCATGAAGCCACTCTTTAATGAAAAAGACAGTAGTTGTTGGCTGTTGGTTAAATGCTGCTGGCTGAAGTTAAGGGTGTCTTTCCATATTCCATCTCCAAGATTGGTCCATAAACATCATGGAGAGCATAACAGTTTGTTGGGCTTTAGTTGGACCAAGCACATACACAGACTTCTCCAAAATTACAAAACATACTTTTATAGTCCACAGCTGTCCGACAATTTGAAATCATTTTTTAATAAAATAAAAAGAAAAGATCTCTTTGTGCCAACTGAGATGTGGTATCTTACATTACATCTGGAAAGTTGCAGAAAAGAAGCAGAAAATGAAACATATTTTGTTTTGTTCTTTTTTTGTATGAAAACATCACAAAGAGATTGTTCAAAAGATTACTTTTTAATGGAAGACATTTAAATTATGCAAACACAAACTGTGCAAGTATTTGGACAATGCCTGCTCATTCAGAAAGAATGTTTTGCATAAGTTGCTTTTATTTTATTTGTTTTTCTGTGTAAAATGATTTTCCTATACTATATACAGTAAGTGTATTTCCCAAAATGTTGAATTCTTTTGACTAATTTCATAGTAAAAGTGTAAAAAGATGCTATACTGGTCACATTAAGACACTACAGTCAAATTATAAGATGAACTCTGCTCTGTTGTTCTGTCTTTACCAACCTGTGCGTCTCTCCTGTCACCCTGCAGAAGAAGATCATGATCATCATCTGCTGCGTCATCCTGGGCGTGGTCCTGGCGTCGACCATCGGCGGCACGCTGGGCTTCTAAGACGCTCCGCCGCCTGCCGCTGTGACGACTGACACCGACCGACCGACAGCCAGCAGAGAAAACAAACACCAACGACGACAACAACACAAAAACTTGAAACACAAATGCAAGACAGATAACCAATCAGCTAGGAAGAGATAACAATCCAATCACAGAAAAGAGGAAACACCACGGGGTTGGGTGGGGTTCAAAAAACAAAGACAAAAAAAAAACACAATAAAAACGCCATCACATTATAGCTGACTTAAATACATAACATATACAAAAAGAGGGTACAAATAAACCTACTATTTATTACAGATGTACATGTAAATGTATTGAACATATGAAGCAACACATGGGTTAGCTACCTGTAAAAAATTATGACCTATAATATGACATGTTTGTTTGTTTGTTTGTTTGTTTTGCCTTTTTTTCTTATTTTTTAACCGTTTCTTTCGTTTTTCGGGAGTCTCCGAGGACAGTGATGGTGACCGCTGCTGGGTGGGAGTTCTGTGGGGCGAGCGCTCTAGAACCAATCCTGTTCGGTAGTTTCTTACATTTATTTCCTGTTAAGAGGTTCTTAAGAACACATTCTTAATAAACGTGCTGGGAATCATCCGACCACAGCTCCGCCAGAATATTCCGGCAGCTCTAGAACTGCAGCGTTGCGTTCCGGAACCGAAGGGCTCCGGAGCGCAGACGAGAACAGAGGGAGGTTCCGGAACGCTGTCAGTGGCTCTGGAACGTTCCGGAACGCTGCCAGTGATTCCGGAACGTTTTGTTGGTAACGCTGTCCCACAGGACAAGCACCCTCGCGCTCTAGAACCAACTTTGTCCCCTTGTTTCTGGGAGGGAGGGGCCTCCCTCGCCTTTGGCTCAGCCGCCTCTTTAGACCACCTCTCATTGGTTTGCTCACTCCTGTCATTCACCTCAGTCAGCCTATTAAAATTAGCTTAGAACGGCAAGCCCAACCTGCCACATGCTGTTTATAAACCAGTGAGGAAAGCGCATGACATGCTACTCGCTGAGTTGACAGATAGCTGATTGGTTGGGGGGGGGGGGGGGGGGGTGTCCTCGCAATGTGGCAGGTTTCCATGACAACAACCTCCCCTTCTTGTCACACCCATCCAACCAAAGAGCAGGGGGAGGGAGGGCCTCTGGTTTTCCTGCTGAATTCAATCGGCCAGCGGCAGAAAATGTGACATTTGACTGACAGGTGAAAGGTGGGAAGGACGGTGGGGTAGGAGTAGGGTGGGAGGAGATGGACAGTCAATCTATGCAGTTTAGATAAGAGGAAGACGACTCGTCCCGCCTCCCCCACCTGAGATAGCCAATGAGGATCGAGGATTCACGTTACTGCACCAAAAGACTCTGAAGACTCTTGACGGACAGCTACGACCTGCAAGGTGACAGACGATACTTTTTGATAGCCCTGCTAGCTAATATTAGCAAAACTTTCAGCAGCAAAGACAAACACTGCTGTAAAGTGGGCAATCAACCAAATTGTTATTTGAAGGATGCAAGAATTTTTAAAATATAAAAACTATGATTATAAGAGTAACAGACATGTAGCAAGCTAACCTCCCTCCAAAATATGTTTTCAGTATATGACAGCTGTTTTATTGCAGAATCTTTCCTCACAGAACTTGGTCTGTCGCCCATCTGAAGACTTCCAGCCGCTCATAATATCAGAACTATCAGATAATGAAGAGGACACAGCTCATACTAACGTAATTGTCGATAATAATTTCCTACCGAAATGTGTCCATTGTACCATTTTTTCCAATAAAAACTTGTAAAACAGGATTGTCAAACCTACAGCTAGTCATAAATATGCGAGCAGATTAGCTCTCTAGCAGTATTGCTAGCTCGGCTCCCCCTTGTAGGTCGTAGCGGTCTGTTGAGAGTCTCGCAAAAAGGCTCATCACACTGATCTCCGTAGAGATATCTTGGTCAAGGCCGGCTGTCATCTCCAAGCTGTCACAACTGTTCTTCTGGAAGATTCTAAAAAATGAAGAGAACACATTAAAAAGTAAAGAAGAAAAAATCGACCAAAACATTATAAAACTAACAAACAAGCGAGACAACAAATGAGACAGAAAATGTATTAAAACCCTGAAGACGCTGGCGTGCCCTGGTTACCTAAGTGTTGCAGTGATGTCGTTGCTTTTTGGTTTTTAATGGGGAACGTGTGTTGCTTCGTTGTTCGTGGTGCTGCTGTTTTAGTGCGTGCGTGACGTGTCCTGTGACGTATCGGCCGGACATCTTTTAGCAGTTCCTGTTTAGTCTGATGCATTCGCCTGTGTCCTCCCTGCATCCGTCCAGGTGTATGAGTGTGTATGTGTGTGTGTGTGTGTGTGTGTGTGTGTGTGTTTGAGGATTGTGATATTTAATTCACACTATTTAAATGCCTGCGTTACACAGGTGCTACTGAGCAGGAGAGGCTTTTCCTATTGGTGGATTTTCTCTGTGGATGGTGTGACGCACACACATTCACCTGCATCCACAACATAGCACATGCGTGACCGCCTCATATATTACATTTAACGTTTCACACAGACACACTGGAAATTCCCGCTCAACGCACACTTTTAACTTTCTTGTATTACACGCCAGCGCTATTGTTAGACTCCGTCGCTTAGCATGCTATAGTAACGTTAGCTTGTGTTTTTACGTGTAGATCGTGTAGAAGCTGCTTGTTGGAGATTTTTCATTTGAAAGACATTTTCCGTGTGTCCAGATCCAGTGTTGGGGACAGAATCAAACCAGACAGAAAGTTTGTGGAAATAATGGTTTGACAAAATAATCTTAAAACAAGGTTTACTTACTAGCTTTTCCCAGAGCAGTCAACCACATATCATGGTCTTCATCAGCAGAAGGAGTTAGCTCAATGAGCTTACTTTGCAAATTCAGTCTGCTGATGATGGTCAAAAGTTTCAGAAATTGCTAGTAAATAGTAGCTTGCTAGTATTTTGTCAAACTAGCTGATTTTAGCATTTTTCTTTTGCTCTTTTCCACTTAATATACAGAAAGTAAATCATCTAAATTTATACTTGATTGTTGTTTTAAAATGTACTCACTGTAGTGTATCTCTAATTGTGTTAGCTTCAGCAGTTAGCAACTATTACTGTACTGCTGCTGTGACAGATAATAAATAATATGCTAATTTGAATTAGTATTTGAAACTCTTTAAATACAAATAAGTAATAATGTGTTATCTATCCCCAACACTGCAACATACTGTACATGTGTGTTACATTTCAACACTATATATGTTAGTGAAAGCATGTTTTGTTTTGTTGCTGTTAATGTGTCGTATGTTGCTCCAAACTGGACACACGGATGTGTTGAAAGTTACTACGCAGTATTGTGACTCTAGCTTTAGATCGGGGGGTTTAAGGGGGAAGGTTCGTCGGTACAGGCTCTGTGATACGGAGGAAGATCTGCCTCTGTTGAGGCCTCCGCTGGACGATCCTGCACAGCTATACTACAATCACTGTCAGGGTAACAACAGCCACAAATAACCACCTTTAACTCCACAAAATCAGCCTACACTACACTTGGTGTCAAAGCAATACAGTCAGTTTGTTATGGTGCAGTGTATTTGGCAGAAAAACTGATTCGCTAGCTAGCTGTGTCTAAATTCTTCCCCCAATTCGAAGCTATAGAGTTGTGAAAAAGTGACTTTGGGTGAGTGAAAGTCCTGTCATTTATTTTTCTCTTTAGGTGCCCGACAGTTTTAGCACTTTAAGAAACTCACCTGGTTGAATCATCAGTACAGAAATATCACTTCACAACTCTATTGCTCTGGAAGGCTACGCTCTGACTAGAAGCTAATATGACGTGGTGTTTGACAAGAATCGTTAGCCAACAATCGTACCCACGGCGTGACTAACAATATATGCATAATGCCAGATCATGCTAGCTGCTTTGTCTCGGGTAACGATACTTCTGGCTGCCTGGATGAGGAGAAGACATGAGGAAGTTGCTTCGTTGAATATGTGTGTTTTCTCTGACGTTGTAGTAGTTAGCACTGTTAGCTGTAGATGTCTGTGATGTTGTATAGTCGCTAGATGAAAAAAGGGGCAAGGATTTTTAGCTTCAGGTTTGGAGAAGAATGAAGGTGGGAGTTGTTATTTTATTTTTTGACTTCCCAAAACCAAAACTAACTTCTGTGTTCACCAAAGCTTAGCAAACAACCCCAACCCCTCCAAGCAGCAAAATCCAATAGATGTTTGTTCAAATGAATTGTCAGTAGATTTAGAATATTTTAGCACTTTTCTCTGCTGTTGTGTTGTTCATGGCTACATTCTGTCTTTATGGGTGATTTCTAAGTGGTGGTTTTTAGATGTAGTTCAAACATCAAATCTGTCCACAAATGGATTAAATATCAGATATTTCCCCCCCTGTACATTAAACCCAAGTGTGCTCGTCTTAACTACATTTCCCAGAAGTCTTTGGTCTATTTTAAAGTTCTGCTTCATTGTGGAAATTTCAAATGTGTGTTTAGGGAATTGATCATCTGGGAAACTAAACTGACTTGCCTGTTGGCTGCTTTGAAAGTCAATACATTTTACCTCCACCAATCACAATGCTCCGCTCATTCTCTACCAGTTACATCATCAAGTCAACCACACGATATTTCATTCGGTTACACATTCTCGATGGTCGATGGTGACGTCACGGTCGTCGCGGTAGTCTTGCAAGGGTTAGGCGGTGGTGATTGTGGTGTGAGGATGCCGTCGTAGCACCAGCCTGCTTGTTGACACCAATGTTTATTTGCCATGTGTGTGTGTGTGTGTGTGTGTGTGTGTGTGTGTGTGTTTTCTGTGAAGTTCCTGTTCCTGTTTGGCAGCCATTCATCAAGGCCCTGCCACCATCTTCTTTGGAAAGAAAGCGAGGACAAACATTACAAAACCATGTGGCCGCAGAGGCAGAATGGTTACAGTTAGTTAAAGTTGGAAAATATTGTCGTCATGAGGTTTGTCCAAATATTCGGCCCCCCCGTCTTGTCGTCTTCCCTCTTCCTGTTTGTGCTGTAGTTGTTTGGTTGTACAAAAAGACGACGTTGAGCATCGGGAGTCTGCTCCGTCCCTTCCCCAGCAGACCCCACCCATCCCGTTGTGTGTAATAATGATAATAATAATAATAAAAAAGGCATGCAAAGCGTTGTGGAGTTTGCATGATGGTGTTTTTTGTACCCCACCCCCAATCTGCCCTCCATGTCGTGCACTTTACCGCTCATCGGACCTGTCTTTGGTTAGCGCATTAGCTAACTAATTTACTCGTTCCTACTTTTTTTAAGAGTTAAATAACTGTTGGCATTAACAGCCAACCACACATGCTTTGTTTGTAACACATTGTTGGAGCAGTTACTGGATTTTTAAGGCATTTTGTTCAAAGAGCGGGTTGATATTCAAATGTGAACCTGTGAAAGGTAAAACTTTCAAATAAGCTGCCATCGACTTCAGACATCCTGCTTTCCCCCCTAACTCCTGACGTCAACCTCCAAACCTCCCGCTAGGTTGCACACCGCCGTTATCCACTGATCTCTGTGCTTGTTTGCCTTCATGGTTGCATAGTGTTGTGTTTTAGTGAAGGAACAGTCCCCACAGACTATAAGTCTGAAAACTTTTACCTGTGGGCTACCCTCCCGTCGCCCCTCCACCCGGCCTTGTGTGTGTGTGCAGCATGCCTCCCTTCCTCTTCAGTGAAACAAGATTGGTGCATAGATGTGTGAATGTGTGTGTTTGTTTGAGTCGGAGCAGCATGAGTGTGTTTTGATGTGCGAAGTATCCGATCGCAGGTCCACGGGTTGCAGCTGTTTGACAAATTCCACTTTGTTTTTTGGGGGGGTTTTTTTGTGAAAGTTGTGACCGATGGGAAGAGATGAGAGATCAGACATATTTATGGATGCCATGATCACTGTTATTGTTATTATATTTATTAAAATTCAAACCAAAGCGTTTTTTGCCCTCCCCTCATGTGTTCTCAAATTCTTTGCCGCTAATATTAAAGAGCACAACGCAAGTCGAGTTTACACTGAGATGTTCGTCACAAATGGTAAAAAAAGTAAAAATAAAAAATGCTACCGTTACTATTGAAACAAAAGCCCAGCCCCCCTGCCCACCAACACCAGCCCTCACTACATGTTGGTCTGTCCACCAATCAAACTGTCAAACCTGTCCGATAGTTATCTCAAGCCACAACAACGTCTGCCTCCACCACCCTTTCCTTTCCTTTCCACCTCTAGATGTATGTGGTCTGATTAGTGGAAAAATATGACGCATAATCATCTGTGAAAAAATTAGCATATGTACGCTTCTCTTCCACTTGAGGCATATACGGAGACAACAGTGGTGCTTTCTTATTCTTTTTATTAATTGCTGTTTTTCTTATTTTGGTGTCGTTATTTTCTGTACAGCTTGTTTACCAGTCTCTGTGTTCACACCACTGGATCAATACTACCCTGCAGGTTTTAAGGTTTTGCTAGCTAGCCAGACATAAAGTATCTTGGCCGACGGGTCAAATCCAACCAACCAAAACCTGAATTGTTTTTGTTTATCTGTGCAAATGACTATGATTTTCACAAAAGTAACGGTCAGGAGAGTTATGAAGTAGTGCCAGCTAACCATGTTGTAATTCTCCTCTCCGTGATCATCCTGACTGAAATATTACTACTCACTTTTTTCCCCTCTGACTCATTACCTCTACTGTACTCTACACTTTGACAAAAGCCAACAAAAGCTAGATAGCTAGATTATCAAAGGGGACATTAATTTATTTAATCCCTCAAACTTCAGACCTGCATCGCTAGCAAGCTCACATTAACTGTTGCCGTTTCATTTTCAATTCATTATTCTGACTTGTGTTCATGTTTTCTGTTCTGGGAGGGAGTTATTTCCCCAGCAGCTGTGTTAGCGGTTGCTAGGAGCAGTTAGCTAAACATTTGTAACATCAATCAAAGACATATGTCGATTTCAGAGTTGTTATTTCTGTAAGTGGACTTATAACAACCTGTGCAGCTTGGCACCATTTTTGTGTCTGTTTTTTGGTAATCAGCTGTCAGTGAGCACTCGATTATGAGTAAATTCATAATGAAATAGTTCTTCTAATACCAATGTGCATTTCTGCTTGAAAATTACCGTTGTACATGTGCAGTAGAGATAATGGATATTTTGCAGTGACAGGGAAAAGATTGGGGGTGACGAATCATCTTCATCTAGCCGAGTCTAGCGCTTGCTAGCCATAAACCTGCAGTGAGCATTTTCCGGTGTGTGAGGAAGGACTGAGGCCTTGTCAACTGAAGTCACATATATAGGCAAGAATATATATATATATAAATCTTACACCAACATACTGCATTTCTATAACTGTATGTGGCTTCGTAGCCATTACTGCTTCTATTGGCTGTGTACAGTTTTTGTCGGAGCGGGGTACGGAAAGCAGGAAAAAATCATCTGGAGAGAGTTTGGGTGCGACACAAAGACTCCAAAGATTGACCTACCGTTAGCCGTTAGCCATTAGCCTGTATGTGGAAGTAAATTAGCGTGTTGTTTCACACACACACACATATATAGAAAAATGACTCGTAATTCCTGTAGTTTGGGGTCATTTTAAACATAAAAAAGTGTGCGTGCACAACATGCTCTACAGTTAACTTCTGCAAAATGATTTTTCAGTGTGAACCAGCAGCACAGCGACTGCAGACGGGTGTCTGTCTTCCAAGTTTGTACTCAGCAGACACCAAGTTCAAAGAGTGAGGATCCAAGTTAGTCGTTCCTTTTTTTGTTCCTCTGTTGTCGGACGATTAAACTCTTCTCTGCGATGATTTTTGTCTTCCTGAAACCAATTTTCAAAAACCAAAACCTGTTCAGTGCCCTATTCTGGATGATGTTAAAGACAAAAAATGTTTGTTTGTTTGTTTGTCGTGGCTTCAATCTGCCCTTGTCAGCAGTAGCAGCTGCGACTTGATATTAATTGTTTTTTCTGATGATGATTTATTTGACGCTCCACCCCTTTGTCTTTCTGCTCTTCATCGTACGAGACAGTATTTGGTTTGTATCAGTGTTTTTTTCCCTAGTCGGAGAGGTGGGACGAGTAAGGGGGAGGGGTCACAAAGATAGACCATGCCCACATGGTCTCTACCATAGCAAGTAGGAAAGACACTTAAATAACATTGTTATCATTATTATTGTTATTATTATTATTATTATTATTACTACCATAAATGACGAATAAAAATGCAGTAAAACATTTGCAAAAACCCAGAGGGAGAACGAACGGCTTCACACAAAGTGATCAAACATAAAAACTTTAAAAAAGGGAGGTAATGACGATTCTATAATAGCAATGATTTAAAGAAGTACAAAAGGAGTTATGTTATCATAAATAATAGTAGTAATATTGAATATTGAATGCTCGCAATTTTGTCAAACTGAAACTGGATTCTTTGTGTTATGTAATTATTGTAAATAACTTCAAAGAGAGAAAAAATGACTTGCATGTCTATGTATAAATCTACTGAGATATTTATTCCCGTCAAAGTTGACAAGTAGTTCGATCTCTGTCCTTTTTTTTTGCCACTTTCGCTTCCCCGACATCTGCCGTCTTCACCTCCACCGCCGCCATCCCCTTCGCCTCCCATCAGACAGTCCTTTATTCTGTCCTTGTGGGTGAAAAACAGAGAGAAAGAGAAACATAGCTTCCAGCCAGCATCATTGTCCACCATGCTCAGTTCAGACACTGCGTTTACACCAGCCGGCTGAATCTCACAAAAAAAAAGTACGCTGTTGTTCTTAGAAGTAATGCACCCGCTGAAAGACGCAACGTCGTAGCTGTTTTTTTTGTGACTCGAGTCTCTTCACGTCTGTCTATGGAAATGAAAAGACCTTTGTCTTTGTGGTGTAAACGCGGCCACAACCACACCTCTGTTCATCACCCCAGTTCCAGAGGCTCCACCCACTGGCTCCTCTGATGAAAGTGCTTCCCTCCATATTAGGAAAACTAACCCCGCCTCCAGGGCTTTCTTGGCCACACCCCCCCGATCACTTCAGAAGCCCTGTTAGCGGTTTCCGAACTCTCTCTCTCTCTCTGTTTGACTCTATGTCTCTCAACCACAGCTAGCGAGCCAAACTGCAGACCTAAAACTCCATCTGTTTACCCGTCTGCTTCCCCAGAGTTCAGCCTGCGCCCAGTCCTACAAAAAGGACTTGCAGTACCAGTAAGTAGCCAGATCCTGAGATGCAAACGCCCAATTAGCCTTCACTAACGTCAACGTGCTAGCTGCTAACAGTTTGATTGGCAGTAGCAGTTCTCACAGGGTGCAGAAATTGAATATCCATGACAAAGAAGTGTCAGATTCCCTGTGACTAAATGGTTTTGGGTCAATTGAGATCTTTTAATGAGTTGCTTTTAGAGGTATAAAATCAGCCTTAGTCTTCGTCTGTAATTGACACAAGCACACAAGATCTCATTTATTTTGTGTCCATGTCAGCAGCAACCAAACTGCAATCTGAACCCGTCAGAGCTGATGCAGCCATAGAAAGATCTAGATCCCATTTTGGTGTCTCAAGGCTAACATGGTCTTAGTCCCTAACAAGATCATTAGTCTTAAAATGTTGGGTTTTTTTTTTAAATCATCCTTCTGTGTTACTGCATCCACTTCATCCTCCGGACATACCTCGACATGCCACCACAGTCTTCCTTCTTTGTGGCTGTTTCCAGCATTTAGTCCTCACCGGGTTCCTGGAGGAGGTCTTGACTTTAGTTTCTCAAAGGTGTCGAAGTGCAAAAGAACAGTCGAAGGTCAACCAAAAAAAAATGTGATCTTAAAATCTTTGCAACAAACAGATCTGAGCTACAAAAGCTCAGTTTTACCTGGTCAGACTGCAGGAAGTAGCTCAGGTCTGTGAATTTAGTCTGAATGCAGTTTTACATCTTCGATGTATTTGAGGAACACCCCCCCCACACCCCCCAACCCCAGAGTCACCACCTCATTTTGGGCCCAGTCTCTAGCCTCACACAGGCCTACCGTAACAAAGCGTGCAATATTCAGAGAAACAAGGGCTTTCTTTCCATGCAGAGGCGTTCAGGCCCGGCCGACCAGCTCAGACCTCCTGCAGGAACCGAGGTCACAGACACTTTCTGCAGACCCAAAAACAGTAAAACCTTAAAGTTTGTCAGGGGAAAAAAACAGATAGAAGCTGTCTCTGGGGGAGACGGCAGGCAGGAGATGTGAGGTTAGAAAAAATATTTCCCAAATTTAAAAACACAGAGGACAGAGTCATCGCTCTTCAGACGCAACTTTGACCGGAAATGCAACTTGTGTCCCGTTTTTTTTGTGTGTGTGTATGTGTGCGTAGTGTAATGTAAAAGCGATCTGTCCCCCCCCCTCCCCTCCCAACCCCCCCCCCCCCCCCCCCACTCAGAAAAAACACCCTCCCCCTCCTGATCCCCCCCCCCCCCCCCATCCCCTCCAACCCCGTCTCCCTCCTCCTCCTCCCCCCTCTCTCGTACTGCTGTTGGCTGTTCTGTTTAGTTCATGTGACGTGCCAGTATTCCCCCCTACCCCCTTCTTTACCCATCTTCCTCCCTTTCTCTCCCTCCCCCCCCAACTCTCTCCCCCTTCTCTCTCTCTTGCTCTCTCTCCCCACTCCCTCTCTCTCTCTCTTCATGGATCTTTAAGATGACAACTCTATGCAGATGCTGTCTTTTATAAGTGTGTCAAAATTTTAATTTAAAATAAAAACTTTAAAAAAAAAAAACAAACCCTGACAGACATATTGAAATGATAACAAAAAATGAATAAAGAAAAGGATTGTTCAGTGTACTCTTCTTGCCTGATGGGATCTTTATTGCTTTGTGTGTTTTCAATCACTCTCATTCTCTTTTCTAATCAAGTCCTCGTCTTTCTCCTGCTGCTTCTAGTTTCAGTAAACTCTCAAATAAAAAACAACATGTGGTAACACATGAACACTGACAGACTTCACTTAGAGCGCCCCCTAGGCCAGATCTGTTGATTGATGTCCTCTAGCAGATACTTCAGTGGTGGAAGAAGTACTCGGATCCTTTACTTAAGTAAAAATACCAATACAGCAATGAAAAAATACTCCATTACAAGTAAAAGTCCTGCATGAAAAATCCTACTTAAGTAAAAGTACATAAGTATTATGAGCTTGATGTAGTTAAAGTATTGCAGTAAAAGTACATAAGTATTATGAGCTTGATGTAGTTAAAGTATTGCAGTAAAAGTACATAAGTATTATGAGCTTGATGTAGTTAAAGTATTGCAGTAAAAGTACATAAGTATTATGAGCTTGATGTAGTTAAAGTATTGCAGTAAAAGTACATAAGTATTATGAGCTTGATGTAGTTAAAGTATTGCAGTAAAAGTAGTGGTTTGGTCCCTCTGACTGATATATTATTATATATGACATCATTAGATTATTAATAGTGAAGCATCAGTGTTAGAGCAGCATGTTACTGTTGTAGCTGCTGGAGGTGGAGCTAGTTTACACTACTTTATATACAGTTAGCTAGTTTAGTCCAGTGGTTCCCAACCTAGGGGTCGGGCCCCTCCAAAGGGTCAGCAGATAAATCTGAGGGGTGGTGAGATGATTAATGGGAGAGGAAAGAAGAAAAAACAAAGTTCTGATACACAAATCTGTTTTCAGTTTTTGGACTTTTTCTCTAATCTTTGATTTTTGCTGAAATATTGGATCATTTGAACATTTATTGAAATGAAAGCATGTGAGAAGTTTAGAGGGAAAAATCACTATTTGGTGGAGCTGTTAACAACTCATAGACATGTGAAATGTGACCCCGACTACACACTGCTTTTTGTAAGACGTCAAAAGCCAAAAAGGTTGGAAACCACTGGTTTCATCTTTAACAATGTGTTGTATTTTAAAAGCTTGTTATATTATCCATTGTGTCAAATCTTCATCTGAAAAGTAACTAAAGCTGTCAAATAAATGTAGTGGAGTAGAAAGTACAATATTTCCCTCTGAAATGTAGAAAGTAGCATCACATGGAAATACTCAAGTAAAGTACAAGTGTAACAGATGTGCTTTGGGCAGGTAATGAGAGGACTCATTGGTTTCCAGCCTTTTTATTAGCTCCTGCAGAAGACAATGTAACATATAATTTGCCTTCTGGTCTCTGCTGCACATCTGCTCCCTCAGCAATGCAAAACAGCAATGTGTGACTTCATTATATTTCCCAAAATAAAGTATAAAAATACGTTAATTGGGTATTACCACACCTACACAGATCAACACAGTAATATGGGGAAACTTCTAACCAAGAGCCATTCAAATTGACAGGAAACTCTTCTTTTTTCATTTTCTTTGTCCTGAATTATAACAACAAAGTCTGAACTTTCTCCTCTTCAAAACATAAATTTGAACCAATAAAAACAACATACAGAAGGACAAACAGCACCACCTGGTGGGTAAAGTAAACAACTACGTGGTGTCGGGTGATTAAACAGAGACAACAAAAATTATAACATTTGAGAAAAACAAGGCACATACCTGCAGAAGACAATGTTACACATATCATTTGCCTTCTGCTCTCTGCTGCACATCTGCTCCTAAACATGCAAAATAATTGACACTCGGAAATAGATGCTAAAATCTCTGCAGCGCTACGTTGACTACATGACGCAGGGCAGCCCACCGTAATACAAATGGCGCCAAGAAAGTTAAATGAAACATCTACAAAACTCATATTAGCAGTCAAAACAACATGAAACAGCTAGGTAAAGTAATAGTATTGACAGTAAACAACATGCATTAAATGTTACAACATAAACGGTTCGATTTCCAACGAAAACAATAAAATAGCAGCAGCAGCAACTTACCCTCAGCAACGCAAAACGGCAATGTGAGGGGTCCAGGTATCATCGGATAATTCGTTTGTAATTTAAAAACCGAAAAACAGTAAATCTGTTATTTGTTTCAAAACAAAAAACGGAAAACATTTTTGGTGTCAGAATCAAATAATGAAAAACCAATCTAACCCGGCCCGTTTTTGGTTTTTGCCGATTGGTTTTATCGTTTTTCCTTTTTGGATTAAATATCCAGCAGGTCTGCGGACATCAAGCTAATTCGTTTTTGCGTTTGAAACCAAAAACAGAAGTCACATGGTTTTTTCCTTTTTTCATTTTAAACCAAAAATGAAAAACAAAATCACGTGATCTATTCCTTTTATGTTTCCCAACGAAAATCCAGAAAACCAAATTCAAAAGACCGAGCAATTTTGGTTTAGAAATCAAGTATTTTTGTCAGTTTTGTACGATAGCGGAAGCGGCTACATTAGCCTACCCATGATCCTCAGCGACCGTTGCAAATAACAGATTTACCGTTTTTTGGTTTTTGAATTACAAATGAATCACGAATTATCCGATGATACTCGGACCGTGAGGGACAGAAGGGGCGATGTGCAGCAAGACAGTTTCCACAAGAAACATTAATAAAACAGTAAATAAAAATTACACATTAAGATAAAACTTACAAACACAAAGTGGAATTAAGGATCATTAAAGTGCCTTTTTAACTCTGTTACACAAGTACCTCAATACTGTACTTAAGTACAGTATTTGAGTAAATGTATTTAGTTACTTCAACACTGCTGGTTATGTGACCAGAGTTGTGACAAAGCAGAATTCACTCAGTGGACACAGAGACGATGTAGAAACAGGATTTATTTATAAAAACGCAGACACAGAGCAAAGTGACAGAAGCACAAAAAGCAGACAGACAGCAGCTTCTCATAAACAGCTGAGTACACAGCTCCTCTCTCACAGGTTTCTCTTTTTGTTTTTAGTGAAACAGCAAACTGTACGAAAAAAAATTCAACTCTGTTCACACGGGAATAAAAAACGTTTTTATTCTTGGTGGATGTTTCCTCAAGTTCATGTTGTTGTTGTTAGTCAATGAGGCATAAATGAGTTTAGAGCCTGCCTGTCGGTCCCTCAGTACCACTTTTTTCTTTTTCTTTTTTAAAAATATTATCATATTTAGTTTATTCATTCTTCTCTTTTCTTTCTTTCTCTTTAAGTTATAAACCCTACATTTGGGATATCAGGTCCCAAATCCAGCCTGCCCCCTGCATTCTCAGTTTCAACCCATTTTAATGTCAGAGTTGAACATGAACTCTTCCTCCTGCACCTTAGACACCATCAATCAATCAATCAATCAATCTTTATTTATATAGCGCCATATCACAACAGAAGTCATCTCAAGGCACTTTTCACATTGAGCAGGTCAAGACCGTACTCTTTAATTTACAGAGACCCAACAATTCCCCCATGAGCAAGCACTTGGCGACAGCGGGAAGGAAAAACTCCCCTTTAACGGGTAGAAACCTCAAGCAGACCCCGGCTCTTGGTGGGCGGCCATCTGCTTTGACCGGTTGGGTTGAGAGAGAGAAAGAGAGAGGGAAAGGGGGAGGGGGGACAGAAGAAAAACAATAACAACAACAAACAACAACAAGCACAAGCACCAACAGCCAGGGAAGGATGCCATCAGGACTGTGAAGGACCGCGAAGGTTCGGCCCGGGAGTCAGGTTTTTCTGTGAGATGAGAAAGCACAAAAAACTCCGGGGAAGAAGCAAAGTTAGTGACATGCATTGATGTTACATGAATGCATACAGATGGAGAGGAGGAGGAGGAGAGAGGAGCTCAGTGCATCATGGGAAGTCCCCCAGCAGTCTAGGCCTATAGCAGCATAACTAAGGGCTGATCCAAGGCGAGCCTGGTCGGCCCTAACTATAAGCTTTATCAAAAAGGAAAGTTTTAAGCCTACTCTTAAACATAGAGAGGGTGTCTGCACCCCGGACTGAATCCGGTAGATGGTTCCATAGAAGAGGAGCCTGATAGCTGAAGGCTCTGCCTCCCATTCTACTTTTAAAGACTGTAGGGACCACCAGTAAGCCTGCATACTGGGAGCGCAGTGTTCTAGTGGGATAATACGGTATTATGAGCTCTTCAAGATATGATGGTGCCTGACCATTAAGGGCTTTGTAAGTTAGGAGAAGGATTTTAAATTCTATTCTAGATTTTACAGGAAGCCAATGTAGTGAAGCTAAAATGGGAGAAATGTGATCTCTTTTTCTAGTTTTAGTCAATACACGTGCAGCTGCATTCTGGACCAGCTGGAGAGTCTTTAGAGACTTGTTAGAGCAGCCTGATAATAAGGAATTGCAATAATCCAGCCTAGAAGTAACAAATGCGTGAACTAGTTTTTCTGCATCGTTTAGGGACAGGATGTGCCTGATTTTTGTGATATTACGTAAGTGAAAAAAGGCAGTCCTTGAGATTTGATTTATGTGGGAGTTAAAGGACATATCCTGATCAAAGATAACTCCCAGATTCCTTACGGTGGTGCTGGAGGCCAGGGTAATGCCATCCAGAGCAGCTTTATCATTAGATAATGTGTTTCTAAGGTGTTTAGGGCCAAGCACAATAACTTCAGTTTTATCTGAATTTAGTAGTAGAAAATTGCAGGTCATCCAGGTCTTTATGTCGTTAAGGCATGTTTGGAGTTTGTTTAACTGATTGGTTTCATCAGGCTTCATTGATAAATATAATTGGGTATCGTCTGCGTAACAATGAAAATTTATGGAGTGTTTCCTAATATTATTACCTAAAGGAAGCATATATAAGGTGAATAGAATTGGTCCAAGTACAGAACCTTGTGGAACTCCGTGTCTAACTTTTGCCTTCACGGAGGATTCATCATTCACATGTACAAACTGTAATCGGTCTGATAAATAGGACTTAAACCAGGTTAATGCAGTTCCTTTAATGCCAATTAAATGTTCCAGTCTCTGCAAAAGGATTTGATGGTCAATTGTGTCAAATGCAGCACTAAGATCTAACAGGACAAGTATAGAGACAAATCCTTTGTCTGATGCAGTTAGGAGGTCATTTGTGACTTTCACCAGTGCTGTCTCTGTGCTATGATGCGCTCTAAATCCTGACTGAAAATCCTCAAATAAACTATTGTTATGTAGAAAGTCACATAACTGATTAGAGACTGCTTTCTCAAGGATCTTGGATAGAAATGGAAGGTCCCCACCAAGCTGCTTAAGGAGGTATTTCCCACTGTTAGTCCTGTTATCCTGCACATATTATAAGAATTCCCTGATCTCCGGTTCTTTTCCTGACAGTTTTAAGCATACCATTGTCCACCCTCTGCTTAAAAAACCCAATTTGGACCCTCAGTTCTTAAACAACTACAGACCCATCTCCAAACTGTCTTTTTTTATCCAAGGTTCTGGAGAAGAGAGAGGATTTCTTTTATCAATAGCATTTGTGTTTTTAACTGCTTCCAGTCTGGTTTCAGAGCATTTCACAGTACCGAGACAGTCCTTGTTAAGGTAACTAATGAGCTACTTCTAACTGCAGAGAGAGGTGACTGCTTGACCTTAGTCCTTTTAGATTTAAATGCTGCATTTGACATTGTCGACCACAGTATCCTCCATGGGTTGGAGGACTTGGGTTGGCATCAAGGGCCCGGCTCTTTATTAGTTTATTACGTACATATCTCTTTCTGTCTTTCTGGGTAACTCCACCTCCACGAAGGCTCACTTTAACTGTGGGGTTCCTCAAGGCTCAGTTCTTGACTCCCTTCTGTTTTCCTTATACATGCTGCCCCTTGGCCAACTTATTCAGAATCATGATGTGCTTTTATGCTGATGACACGTTGTTATACTTACCATTAAAACACTCAGATTCAAGCAGCCTAGCAGCCTAATGTCTCTGACATTAAATCCTGGATGTCCCAAAATTTTCTTAAATGTAATGATGACAAGTCTGAAGTCATTCTGTTTGGTTCCCCAAATTCTGTCAGCTCTTTTGGAGCAAACCTTGGCGATCTGTCAAACAACATCACACAGGCTGCTGGGAATCTGAAGATAATATTTGATTCTAACCTCAGTTTTGATAACCAAGTCAAAAATGTTGTCAAGTTGTGTTTCTTCCAGTTGAAGATCATCTCTAAAATTAGGTCATTTATATCTTTTGCAGATCTTCAAAAAATTATACATGCTTTTACCTCGGCTCGATTACTGCATCACACTTTATTCACATATCAGCCAGGACTCCCTTCACCATCTCCTGTTGGTCCAAAATGCTGCTGCTCATCTCATTACTGGGACAAATAGGTAGGAGCATGTTACCCCTGTGCTTGCCTCCCTACACTGGCCCCCAGTTAGCTTTCACATTGATTTTAAAATTGTATTACTTACCTTTAAGGCATTAAACAGCCTTGCTCCTAGTTACATATCTGCATTATTGACCTGGTATGTGCCCCCTCGACCCTTAAGATCCGCAGATGGAGCTGTGTTGGTCACTCCCAGGTCACAGCTTGTGACACAGGGTGATCAGGCTTTTGCTGTTAGCGCCTCTACACTCTGGAACTCCTTGCCTACTGAACTCAGACACACTAAGTCTCTACCTTCTATTAAAACTGTTCTTAAAACTTTTTTTCTTTGTGAAAGCTTTTGGAAATGTTTGATATATTTTCACTACTGTTTTTACACTTATTAACTGGTCTTATTCTTTTTATTGTTTTTTACTTCTTTGCATTTTATTGTTTTATTATTACTATTACTGTGCTTCTTCTATTGTTACCTCTGTGCTCCTCTTTACCTTACTTTTATCGGCCTTGTTTGGTTATTTTCTTCTGTAAAGCACTTTGTAACATTGTTAAGAAAGTGCTATATAAATAAGGTTTATTATTATTATTGTTATTATTATTATTATTATGAAGCACTCTTAGCAACAATAACCAGCTAGCATATAATAATAATAATTATAATTATCAATATTAGGCTATATCTTTTAATTTTTCTGTTATTATTTTATTTGGGTTTTGTTTTGTCTTTTGTCTTGTTTTGGGTATGAGAAAAGGTGTCATGTATATATAATATATATATTCTGTTTAACAGTTAATATTCATGACGTCATGTTGCATAGTGTTAATGTTACATGAATAAGCAACAACCAAAAAAAACGTCACAACATTCAGATTCAGATGTTGCTAGATGTGAACAGAAGTGTGAAGTGGGAGGAGATATTTCAGTAAAAATGAGTAAAAATGCCATCCATGTTTTTCATAGACGACATTAGTGACTACAGTTTGATCAACATGAAAATCTCCAGGTTGAATCACCAGAACAAAAGATGAACAGCTGTGTTAGAAAATATCTGGTCCTTTTGTAGAAAGTCAAAGCTACAAGACTGTGAACATAAAGATTTCAGGGTAGAAATTAACTACGACTCCCAAGGTGCATTTCAGCAAGAAACAGCCAATCACTGAGCTTAAAATTTGGTCAAATGCACTGCTAACAGCTGATAGAAGCTAAAGATCACGATGTTGAGAAAACTGATTTTACAATCTGCAGATTAAATCAGTTCACTTTCAATTTCTGGGTCACTTTGAGTGAATTCAGTAACCATGGTGACACTTTTTGTTTACAACTTTAGCAACAAAGCGTTTTGAATTCATCACGCTCTGATTCGCGCCCATGGCTTCTTCTCCAAAGCAACGGCAGCTGAGGCTCAAGGAAATTGTAGTATTCTTAATCATCTGCCAAAATCACAGATTAAACGTTATTTCTCAGAAATGGAGTGTAAACAATGTAATCTAGTGTCAGAATATAAACCTGTAGGAGTGTTACGTCATCCGGGAGAGTCCTGAGTTTCTCTGCTCAGTCACATCAACATCACAAATACAGAAATTTGTCACTAAAATAGCCAAAACTGTCTGAGTAAAAGTCACACAACTCGTTCTTTTATTTCTCCGAGTCTGCAGGAATGTTCGGTTTGACAACCACCAAGAAGAGGAAACATTTGCAGGAGGAGGATTTTTCTAAAGAAGGGTGTTTATTTAACATGGAAGTAATGTTTCAATGTTTTAGGCTGGAAATTTTCTTTCTCAGCGACACTTTCAGACCATTTCTCACCAACAGCTTCTTCCACAAAGCTTGTCCATCTCACTAACATCAGTTCATTACACGCTGATAGAAACAAAGGCATTCTACAGTTATCTGTTTGTATATAAAAGCTCATATAGAGGTTATGATACAGAGGTACAATGACGATACTTCATCTAACCAAACAGCACCAAGGATCTACTGCTATGTTTCTACACATCGCTTTCTTCTGCGCCATTTTGCATCCCCAACTGAAACAAACCAGATGATTCTGGTTTCTCTAATTAAATACATCTAGTCAAATGTGCTTTAATTAATATAAGCTTTGTGTTTTTGTGGCCAAAGAGCTTTTTGAATTTCTTGGTTTCTCGCCACAAAATCCCAAATTCTGTGATGTTATGAATGTACAGAAGCACAATGAATTCACCAAAGAGAAATTAATTGGAGATTAATTGACAATCTTAATTAAAACGCTGTTAACTCCTAAATGCCAGATCCTGATAATTATGACAAAAAGTTCTTATAATTTCTCATAATTATGAGAAAATGATGATGAGACACGGATCTTATGAGAGATTTCGTCTCAATTATGACTTAGTTTCTCATATCTATGAGATGTGAATATAAAAAAAGTATAAAATACATCTATTAGTTAGAGTTAGAAGGTTTTCCCATAATTACAAAAAACACATTGTCATTATTATTGTATCTTGGAGAACAATACTTTTTTGTAGTTATGGGAATGAGAAAAAATTATAATTATAAAAATACTTAGAATTATGATTAAAACTGTGTCATCATATCATGATTATGACAATTATTTCTCATAATTATGTGAAAAAAATCTGGATCTCAATGATGAGAAAAATCTTGTGATGAGATTTTTTTTTTAAATTTATGAATACAAGAAAATATTTGAAACAATACATGAATCTTTTTTCATTATAAAATCTTTTTTGTCATGATGAGAACGTTTTCTCATCATTCTGAAATAGTGCTAATTAAGTTTCAGTTTTTCTCATAGTTACAAAAAGGTTTTCTTATATTCTGAAACCATTTTTCCCATAATTACATTGATGTTTTCCTTTAATTATGAAATTGTCATTCTTATAAGTACAAGAACATTTTCTAATAATATTGAAGTAGTTTTAGTTTTCTCATAGTTATGAAGTAGTTTTTTTCTCATAATTACAAAAAAGTTTTTCATAATTATGGAATTGTTTGTCTCATAACTACGGTAAAATTTCATTATTATGAGATCCTAAGTTTCTCATAATTATGAGATCTGGATTTCACAATGATGAGAAAAGATCTCATTACTCATTACAACACAACCATCTCATAATTATCAGATATATATCTTGTAATTACAACATTGTTTTCTCATAAGATGAAGGTCTTGTAATTATGTGAAGTAAGTTGTAGTTATGAGAATTTCTTTCTTTGATGAATGCGTTACTTACAAATGTAGGTTTGAGGAAGGGACACAAAATGGCCGTCACAATGGCTGCAGTTGTTTGTCACTTTTTGGACAAGCTGCAAAGCTGCAACTCTTTATCATTTCATCTGATAATCCCCCCCCCCTCCTCCCCCCGCAACCCAACATCGAGTTAGTATTTTAGATACATTTTACAAAAGTAAATGTTACGTTCATAGCTCGACCAAGAAATGGAAACTCCTGCAGATTGTGACCGTGTGAAAGCAGAGAGGACACATAATCATCACATCATCACTTTTTAAAATTCTACTTCTCTTACGTTTGCACCACAACCCTTTAACTATGTTTTTGTGAGAGGCACAGCATCAGAAAATACAGGTGCCTTAAAAAACAAACTGAATACACAAATATTGATTTGTGGTGAGCGTTCTGCCGCAAAATGGCTGCCGTGCATCACCCGGGTGGGTGCTACACATTGGTAATGGTTGAGTTGAGTTTCACCCCTTCACTGTGAAGCGCTTTGGGTATCAAGATAAAGCGCTATATAAATGTAATCCATTATTATTATTATTAAAACAAATACGAGGTGATGAAGAAGACAGACGAGAGATAAATCACTGACGTCACAAACTCGTCTGATGAGGATGTTGCTGGTCTGCAGGCTGCTTCATGACCAACCTGAAGTCTGTTTTTAGTGAGTTTCCTCAGAGACAAAACTACATGGCTCCCGACATCAGCTTTGTCCCTGAAAGAAACACACAATGAATCACATCTGAGCGAGAATCAATGATAATCTTGGATTTCAGTGAAGTTTCAGAGTCAGGACATCAACTTGTAGAAAAGCCCATTACCAACAAAAAAATAATATAAAAAAATAAACAATAAAAAAAAAACACGCCCTCAGTTGTTTTTTCATTATTAAGTGCTACTTTTCTCATAATTATGACTTTGAATCTCATAATTTGGAGATCTTCTCTCATAGTTATGAGATAATATCTAATAATTATTTTATAACATTTTATAATTCATAGATACTATATAATTTTTTCCCTAAATTATGAGATAGTCAGTGTCTCATAATTATACTTATAATTAAAGTAAAAATTACAAGGTCTGATTAGTTCCTATCAAATAATTATGAGAGCTTCTCATTATGAAAAAGTTTTAAGATATTATTTCATAGTAATTAGAGGTTAAGTCATAAATTATGAGATACTAAATGATTATGGCTAAATAATTAATATACTTCTCATAATTATGAGAAATGTTTTCATAATAATGAGACAGTATCTAATTATAAGAAACTTTATGGGAAAATTTCTTATAATTACAAGCTACTAAATCACTTAATGATGTAAAAAAAAGAAAAAATAAAGAAAACTTTTTTATTTTACGTGGCATTTTACGTGAAATGAGCTTCCACAGTTGATGGTTTGATGTTTTTGCTGACGTTAAAAACAGCCTGAATTAAAGAGTTCATTTACTCCAACCCAGTGATGATGTTGGTGAACTGAGGCTTTTACACCCTGTGAAACTAAAGCTCTCCATAAGTAACTGGACTAGCTGCAACCACGATTGTCCATAAATATCCCATAATAGTGTCCATCCACCAAATATCTTTAGAGGAAAAGCTGAAAATACTTTAACAGTTTATAAAACATCTCTGCAGGTTGTGTTTTAACCTCAACACTCGTAAAATGTGATAAAAGCTTCCAAGTTGGTGCAGCTCATGTTTACAGTTTTTCCAACTGACATTAAGTTTCACAAACGCACAGAAGAGGAAGTTTTATCAGTTTGTGCACCTTCTCTGCTTTACATCTGTATATGTTCAGGCTTGAAGGTCAACAAACAGAAGAGGAAGATACAGTTTTTCTTTGTTTTTGTTCACACTGATGTCCTGGAAGTCTGTCTGTTCTTCAGTTTGTTCAAGTTTGTTTGTTTTCTGTCAAAAGAGAAACCATGAAGAGTCTGGTTCGTCTGTCAGAAGAAAAGTTTCATTTTGTAATTCTGAACCTGAACAGTATTGAAGACATGGAGGACATATCATAGTGTAACCCTAACAATACCAGAGTTTTCTGCTTAATCCACTATTTGTGGATTGTTCTCTGTATTCATTAATGGAAAAATACCCATAATCCATCTGTGCTTGCTGTGTTTAAGGCTGCAGAAGAGACAGAAATCATAACAGTCTCACCATCTCCTGTCCTGCTGAGCTTCAATGGAAACTTTAACTTCTGTTTAATCCAACTGGAGGACCTTCATTCAGAGTCACTTTCAGGTCCCCATTTACTGTCAACGGGTGTCCATTTGTGTATAAAAGTGACCCGATCACTCTCAGTGGACACAGACAAAGACCTGTTGAGTGTCAATAAAGAAGCTTCAAGGCAAAAAATCTTTGAGTACTTTTTACCATCAATGGAAAGAAACTGAGAGTTTCAAGAAGTCAGTGAGAAAACACAATATTTCAGTTTTTCATGAAGAGAGAGCTTTAGTTTCCAGGTGTCATGTTTGTTTTCAACGGAGAGGAAATATGGCAAGGGGTCATCTGTTTGAGCAATATGGAAGCAAAAAAAGGCCGGAAGGATTTGAAACTTATAAGAAACTGAATTGTTAAATTTAATCACTACTGAAAACTTCATTTAGAAATTTATAGAATTTAAACATTTCACTTTTTCTGAATTTAGGCATTTCAAGTTTCATTGCAAGTTTATTTTATTCAAATTTTAAGGGTTCACAAACTCATAATGGTAAAGTTACTCAAATTCAACATTTCAAAAATTTTAAATTTGATCATTTTTGGATCCAAAAAGTCAAAACATCACAAATCTCAAACTACTCAAATTTCAGGTGCCAAAATTCAAGATGAAAAATTCCAACTTTAACATTTGAGCTGCTAAGGATAATCAATCAGACCTGCTGTGTCCTATCAGGATATGTTTTTCCAGTCACATGATCCAAGAAAGACATTTGAAGTTTTTAAATCACAATTTGTGAACCTGGAGAAAAATCATTCACATTGTGGGAAATAAGCTTATTTGCTTTCTTACAGAATGTTGGAATGTTAGAAGTAGATGTTTGTTGATTCCACTTACAAGTCTTAATGCTAAGCTAAGCTAAATACTTAGCTTAGCTTAGCATTAAGACTAGAAACATGGGGAAACAGAGCTAGGCTAGCTGTTTGCCCTGTTTCCAGTCTTAATGCTAAGCTCAGCTAACCTGCTGCTAGCTTTAGCTTCATATTTAGTGAACAGACATGTGAGAGGAATCAATCTGAACATCTAACTCGGCAAGAAAAAGAAGAACTGTACTTTAAATGTCAACATGAAGTATTCAGTAGTTAGTTTCAGGTATTCAGCTACTTATAAGATTCAGACCTTTCGTTTAAGCAACACCTTGCTGCAGTTTTCTTCAGACACAATGTGGCCCGGGGGTTGTGGTCCTTTATGAGGTCTTTCTGCTGGTCCGGACCACTTCAGGACAACATGTCAGAACAGCGAGGTCGGACATTTAAAGGAAAGGTCTGGAGGGGACGGTGAGGAAGGCGGACGGTGTTCCCCTGGACAGCGGCGGACGTTTCCAGTGCACCTTCATGTGGTGCCTCAGGTTGGACCTGGATGAGAAGCACTTGTCACACTGCTGGCAGGAGAATGGCTTCTCCTTGGTGTGGATTCGGCGGTGGCAGATGAGCGCTGTGGACACCCGGAAAGACTTGCCGCAGTCAGGGCACTGGTAGCGTTTGGGCTCGGTGTGGATCCGCCGGTGGTTCTTCAGGGACATCAGGTTGGGGAACTCCTTCTGGCAGGAGTTGCAGAAGTAGGTCCCGGTCTTGTGGCTGTTCTTGTGGTTGAGCAGGGAGCTGGCGTGGCGGTAAGACCGCCCACACTGGTTGCAGACATAGCTCTTGGAGCTGCTCGTCGAACCCACCGGGCTGAGATCTGAGACAAGAGAAACAGAGTAGTAGTAGTTCAGATCGATTCAGGTTAATCTTGGAAAAACCTCACATTTTGACAGCAATGTCTAAAAATATAGTTTCTTCTAAAACCTGCAGATCTGTAGTCAAGGCCAGTTTGTGGAGCTCAATGTCTCACTGGGCTACTGTAGGTCCACAACCTCGTTGTTCCCAACCAGCTCAAGATTGTTTAAGGCAAGGCAAGTTTATTTATACAGCACATTTCAGCAACAAGGCAATTCAAGGTGCTTTACATAAAACATTAAAAGTATCAAGATATCACACCAAAAAGGACATTTAAATACAATTACACAGTCATTAAAGAGCTCAGAGAATAGAAAACAAAAAAAGCTAAAATAGAGTAAGACAGATACAATTTTACAGTGCAGTATAAGAAACAAATAATTATTTGATTTAATCAAAGGCAGCAGCAAACACAAAAGTCTTCAGCCCTGATTTAAAAGAACTGAGAGTTGCAGTAGACTTTCAGACTTTTTTGTTCAGATATGTGGAGCATAAAATCTGAGCACTGCTTATCCATATTTAGTTTTGACTCGGGGTCAGAAAACAGACCTGTCCAAGACCACCTGAGAGGTCTGGATAGTTCTTAACGTAGAAGCAGATCAGAAATGTATTTTGGCCCTAAACCATTCAGTGCTTTAAAAACCAACAGCAGTATTTTAAAATCAATTCTTTGACAGACAGGAAGCCAGTGTAAAGATCTCAAAGAGCTTAAGAGGATCAAATGTGTGTCCCATAATTGGAAGAAAATTTCAGATGTGTTACATGATTATGTAAAAATTCCTTAATAATTACAACATATAAATCACATCATTGCAAGACCTGTATTACATAATTACAAGACGATCTCATAGTTACAAGATCCACATTTCTTAGTTGCAAGAAAAAACTGTATCAGAAGTGTAGAAGATCTCATTGTCATGAAAACCGTATGTAACAATTGCAAGAGCCATATTCACGCATATTCACGAGGCAATATCTGATGATTACAAGATGGATATCTCAACATTACAGAAAAGGTCCTCAGTAATCGCACTATTTTTGCATTTTATAATTACGAAAAAAGTTCTTAATAATTATGAGACTCATATCTCATAATTACAAAATCTGTTGTACATAGTTATGAGAGGGGATCCATAATAGCAAGATTTATATCTCCTAATTACAAGAAAAGTTTTCATAATTATGAAATGTATATTGCATAGAAAATTATTTGATTATTACAAGAGATTTTATAATTATCATATAATTACAAGATCCATATTACATATTTACCAAAACGAATCTCAAAATTACAAGATCTTATAATGAATAGATCTATACTGCATAATTATGTGAAATTACCTCATTGTGATCAATATCTTAAAATTTCAAGAAAAGATCTTAATAAGATCCATGTATCATAATTGTGAGAAAACACCTCAATAATTATGACTCTGAGAGAAATTATCCTATAAATACAAGATCCAAATCACATATTTCCAAAAACGTATCTCGTAATTACAAAATCCTGATTTCGTGTTTGCAAGAAAAGACCTCAATAATTACGAGACAATAATTTTATAATGAAAATATTAAAGTAATTACAACATCTGTATTCATTATTTGTGGATAAAAAGAGATCTAGATAATTATAATATGGTAATTACAAAAAAAGATCTTAATGAGATCTGTCTCATAATTTTAAGACCATTAATTACAAGATCTATACTCCATAATTACGTGTAAAGACCTCACTAATTATGCAATTGATATGTTATAATTATGTGAAAAGGTCTCTTAATTACTACAATCTCATAATTACAAAAGGAAATATTATCGTCTCATAATTGCAAGATATAATTACAAGAAACTGATATATCTGAGATATCTGAGAAACTTAAATATCTCAATAATCACAACATCTGTATCCATAATGGTATAAAAACGTATATCACAAATACAAGATCTCATACTGATTTTGTAATTATAAGGTACAAATTCATAACTATGAGATTCAAACATTATAATTACAAGATAACATCTCCAACGTTTTTCTTTGGTGAATTCAATGCACTTGGATATTTCACTTGCACTGATCCAAAACAACATTCAGTCAGCACAAGAGAAGAAGAAAAACTCATTCTTCACAAGAAAACAAACACAGGAAACAACATGAAGAAAACATTGTGAACCTGTGATTTACATCTGATGCTTTAAAACCATTTCAAGTCAAAAGGAGAAGAAAACAAACAGCAACATCTCTGTCTCAAGAGACGCAGCCATGAAACAAAGAAGTCAGCTTGTACAAGCGCTTCAGTTTACAACCAAATCACAATAAACTGATTATTTTTTTACACGGTTTGATTCCCAAGAGAACGATTTGAGCTGCGTGACCAAAGGATTACTCTGGATTTACTTCATTTACACCTCAGACTGTCTGACCTCAGGCAGCATCTGGGAAATTTACCATAAAGGGTTATTACACACAAATTACATGGTCGACATAACCAAAAGCTCAACTAACAATGAAAAAATGTCATGTAGGCAAAAACATTCAACTTTCAAATGATGTATTTTTATTCAAGTATAATTACACATTTTGTAGTTGTGTGATTTTCATAATGTTAATGTCACTGATGTAAAGATGCAGTCCAGGTGACATAATACTAACGAGCCAATCAAATACATAGAATTATATTCAGTTATCAGTAAACTCACTCAATGTCAAACGTTATATGTGGTTTTCAAAATCTGATAAACTTCATGTTTGCATGAAGACACAGACGGTGCTATTAAGAGGCTAGGGGACGCTTAGCTTCCCCAAAAGTATCACTGAAAACATTTAACCATCAACAAAATCATGATTTTTTGGGGCAGTAACTACTGGCAAACAGGCTATATCCTTTTATTCTCAACGTGTTGTTCGTTGCAGTATTTTCTGAAACGCGAGGGGGCGTACAAACAAAATATTCTGTGAATAAGCAAGAAGTCAATTAGTGTTACTGGAAGAATGTCACTATCCAACATGGCTACACGCACTGCCCTGGAGCCTGTCGTTGCTGAGGAATTTATCTGCTTATGACTATTAAAACTACAAAGGCGACGCAAGAGGAGATGGTCTTTCCGTCCCTTACACGCAGAGAGATGTCTCCATGGGGAATACAGCCATATTGTGAGGCTGATGCATGCTATTGATGGGGAAATGCACTTCAGCTACTTCTGCATGTCTGCGCACAGCAGGCAACTAGTTACAAAAATTCAGAGGTGCACAACCAAACGCTGCAACAACTTGCAGAGCCTTTGCGCTTGACATAAAAGACATGGTGATATAATTTTTGGCATGCATACCCTTGTGCCAGGGACACTTCATTGAGCAAAAACCTAGCTTAACCCTTCCCTAAACCAGCAGTTGTGTTGGGTGCACAACTGCTGGCTGTTGTGCACTCAACACTGCATACTGGTAAAGTTAAAATAATGGGAACACCTGTGACAGCAGTTCAGTGATTGAAAAGACAGCAACACATTATGTAGCCCCGAAGTTAGCGACAACCTGACGAGGCTCACTTATTCTGGACTGATCTTTAAGATGAACCACCTGTTCTGATTTTAGTGACAATCTCAGCTGCTCCTCCGAGTTTTGCTCAGCGCCTCATTGCTAACTTTTAGCCTCCCCAAGCATGATGTCCTAGCACCGCTTAGGTGAATGAAGAAGAATCATGATGAATAAGTCATATTTTGGAGGGAGTTTGGCTGCTACGAGTGTTTAGTTTGTTTCTCTTGTGGTCAATGTTTTACATTTGTAAATGTTTTGCAGTGTTTCAATCACAATTTGTCAAAACTGAACAGAGATGAAGAATAAAGAAATGCAGCAAGTTGATGAAACCACTGTTTACCTTCCTTTACAGTACAACTTTACAAGCTAGCAAGGCATCCGAAAACTAGCCTACTGACCTACTGTTTCTGTCAAAAGTACCAATACAACAACGTAAAAATACTCTATTACGAGTGAAAGTCCTGCTATGTATTATGAGCTTGATGTAGTTAAAGTATTGCAGTAAAAGTACATAAGTATTATGAGCTTGATGTAGTTAAAGTATTGCAGTAAAAGTAGTGGTTTGGTTCCTCTGACTGATATATTATTATATATGACATCATTAGATTATTAATAGTGAAGCATCAGTGTTAGAGCAGCATGTTACTGTTGTAGCTGCTGGAGGTGGAGCTAGTTTACACTACTTTATATACAGTTAGCTAGTTTAGTCCAGTGGTTCCCAACCTAGGGGTCGGGCCCCTCCAAAGGGTCAGCAGATAAATCTGAGGGGTGGTGAGATGATTAATGGGAGAGGAAAGAAGAAAAAACAAAGTTCTGATATACAAATCTGTTTTCAGTTTTTGGACTTTTTCTCTAATCTTTGATTTTTGCTGAAATATTGGATCATTTGAACATTTATTGAAATGAAAGCATGTGAGAAGTTTAGAGGGAAAAATCACTATTTGGTGGAGCTGTTAACAACTCATAGACATGTGAAATGTGACCCCGACTACACACTGCTTTTTGTAAGACGTCAAAAGCCAAAAAGGTTGGAAACCACTGGTTTCATCTTTAACAATGTGTTGTATTTTAAAAGCTTGTTATATTATCCATTGTGTCAAATCTTCATCTGAAAAGTAACTAAAGCTGTCAAATAAATGTAGTGGAGTAGAAAGTACAATATTTCCCTCTGAAATGTAGAAAGTAGCATCACATGGAAATACTCAAGTAAAGTACAAATACCTCAAAATTGTGCTTAAGTACAGTACTTGAGTAAATGTACTTAGTTACTTTCCACCACTGCTCTGTCATTCATGTGATAAATCAGGTCATAACAGTCCGTTGACTGAAATCTTTCCTACAGTTCGTCTTTCTACTGTCTCTACAGACTCTTGCCTTCTTGCTGCTTCACTTTAGACAACCACAGATTACATAACCTCAGATTATTCTGAGAGAAACATGTTGATACGCTCATCTGAGTCTCCTGCAGGTATCACCTGCACTAATTTCCTGAGTTTTGTCTGTAAGGCTTGATAAAGACAGGCTGCTTTATCCTGTGATGGGTGGAGGTAGTTGGGACTTTATGCTTGTTCTGCTTGTTTTTCTGGTTTAAAAAAAAGGATGATTGAATATATATTTTTATTTATATTCTCCTAAAAAAAAACTCAAACTTAACATCAATCAAAGAGAAAGCTGTAGTTCTCTTACCTTGCAAAGCAGCTGGATTCTCGTCAGGCGTCAAGTTATGCGTTTGGTTTGGACCAATCTGTGTCGCGAATCCAGCTGCCTCACTAGGTAAGATGGCCATTGATGGACAGATGGTTCATCCAATCACCTGCCAAGTATTTTTTGAAAGTTGCTGCCCTTTTCCAAACAGTTTCCATGGACGACTTCTCAGATGGTTCTGTGTAACAAACCATCTGACACGTCAGGTTAGTAGATCTCTGCAGTAAAGATGAAATACAAAGTATTTAAGTAGAGTGCATCAATAATACAGCAGTTTACACAGTATTTTTCATGTTGGGCTACCATATTACAACTTTTTTCTCATTAAATTAAAACTTTATTGGCATATTATAATTTTTTTCTCATTAAATTATAAATTTGATTAAAACTTCCATTTCAATCAAATTTCGACTTTACTCATATTACAACTTCCACTAATTAAATTATGACTATTCTGGTAAAATTACAACTTTTTCTCATTAAAGTTCGACTTTATCTCAGATTACCATTTTTTTCTAAATAAAAACCTATTCTTGTATTACAACTTTTTTTCTCATTCAACCTTTTTCATTAAATTACAACTTTACTCTCATATTACAATGTAATTGTCATTATTTTAGAACTTTATTCTCAACCTACAATTTTTTTTCAACTTTTTCTTATAATATTATGACTCTCTGATTAAATTACAACTTTATTCTCATATTTGACTTTTTAATATTACTCAGACTGATGTCGCTGATGTTTGGATTTCAAACATTATATTTTGTAAATAATATGAATTTTTTGAAAGAATTATATGCAGTACTGTATTTAAGTGCAATTTTAAGGTACTGTGAGTAAATGAGTATTTTCATTTTCTGTTACATTAAACTTCTATTCCACTACATATACATTTATTTAAACACTACATTTATTTGGTAACTTTAGTTACTTTGCAGATTAAGATTAATAAAACAAATTATTAATTAAAGTTAGATCCACCTTTACTAGTTGTAATATTAAAGCTATGTACACAATAATTATAATCCAATAATAGTATTTACATTATTCTGAATTGGGCCATTCAGCAAGATGAATACTTTTAATTTTGGTATTTAAGTATATTTTGATGCTACTACTTTTTTACTTTTGAATATGTTTTTATTTGTAACAGTATCTGTAGACTGTGGTATTGCTACTTTACTTTACTTAAGTAAAATATCTGAGTACGATATGTATATGATATGTTGATGTAAAGGACGGTAAAGTTAAATCTGGGACCCACAGCTGAGAACGTGAAGAAGACATGATATTGAAATAATTAAAATACTTAAAATGCCTGATTACAAAGAATTAAAAGAGAAGACAAAGTAAAATAGAATACACATTGTTATATGCATTTCATTTTAATACATGCATTCAACATATCATAATTATCGTAATAATTTAAGAACAAAGAAAGAAATAAGAAATAAGAATAAATAAATATAAGAAATAAAGTTGTAATTTTTGGAGAAGCACCTATTCAAGTAAAAAAAGTCAACTTTTAAGAAAAAAATAAATCAAGAAAAATATTAATATTGATTAATTAATTATTAATATTTAATATTTCCCCCCAAAAGTCGGAATTGTTGGGGGGGGGGGCATATTTTTTTTCAAGAATAAAGTTGTAAAAATTGAGAAAAAAGTCAAAATTTTTCAAGAATACAGTCAGAATTTTTCAAAAAAAAAGAAAAAAAAAGAGCTGTGCAATATGACCAAAATCCTGATAACGATACATATCTCACTGTAGCAGATTTCCTGTAAATTCAATGAATAATTTGTTTCTGTCTGGCCCGTGACAGATTACATTAATAAATTACTCTTCTTGGCTTTTTACACGCAAAGCATTTATTGCACTTACAGTAACAGCGAGTGTAGTTGCTGTTAACTCAAGTACTTGGTTTACTGCCTCTCCTCTGCTGCGCTGTGTGCCCTTGCTGAACCACAGAGAGCAGAGGAGAGCAGCGTGATCATAAATGACAGCAAAAAGCAGTAGAGACTCTCACAATGAGCCGAAATGAAACAAGCGCACATACATTAGCTAAATAACATAAATAAACGTAGTCTCCACTGTGTTTTGCTGTCATTTATGGTCGCGCTGCTCTCTTGCTCTCTGTGGCTCAGCGCTCCGTTTGTGCTACATACAGCGGCGCAGAGGAGAGACTGAACCAGGTGAAGTACTCCAGCTGACGACAACTACACTCATTACGTTACTGTAAGTGAAATAAAAGCGCTGCGAGTAAAAAGCCGAGAAGAATAATATATTACAGGGGACCTTTTATGCTCATTTCCAGCTCTATATTTTGATTCTGGGACTCCACAAGAGCAACTTTGCAGGATTCACAGTTAAAAACTCCTTATTTATCTTATAATGGCCCTTTATGCAGCCCCTCAGTTCAGCCTCTGTCTCTAACAGGCAGTTTTAGCTCCTGTCTCTTTAAGGCCCGCCTCCCGATGAGCCCACTCTGTTCTGATTGGTCAGTTTCAGGAAGCTGCTAACCGTATCAGAGTTGTGTTAAGTTACTGCTGATTCAAACCCAACATTTCCTGCTTTACTGCTTCAAATTAAAAGCTTTTAAATGACTAAATAATGGGAGACTTTTATCGTGAAGAATTTACAGGAAGTGAAACGTGTTCCTCACTGAATTAGCAGAGCTTCGTTAGCGGCACTAAAAACCGGTCGACACAATAACATATGTAGATATTTGAGTTATTTGTTGAGCGGATCAGTTAGAAATAATGCAGGGAGGAAGAGTACAAGCAGAAACAGCCAAAGTGATGATGATGTTTGATGAAGAGCTGCAGATGACCCTCCAACAGGTAAACTACTTATTTTACTTTGCTGCTGTGTAATGGAGTCATAGCTCAGTGTGGGAAAAACAGCATAATGTTAGCGGAGTGGAGCAGATGACCATATAAAAAAAATATGTCACCAGCTGATGTCAGCTCGGGCTGAAGTATAAAAAAAAAAAACAACAAAAAAAATCGCTGGAAACCAAACATTCAGAGCTGCTTTCTGCTCACAGAGATTACTGCTACATACGTTTAACTCATTATCTGACACGTCAGCAACTTTTAATATTAACATCTGACATTGTGACACATTTTTATATATATATATATATATATATATATATATGTCTGAAATAAAGAAAAGCATAATAGGTCTTCTTTAATGTAATCTGTGCAGAAGATGGATAGTCTCAAAATGACAAAAAATATTGCCGTAAAGAGTGTGATTTGCGACAACAAAATAAAAAGATCATAACATGAAATAACAGATGTTTTTCTATCATTACACGATACACATCATCATATCACACAGCACTAATTTGGTCATTATTTTCCTGGGAAGTCATAAATAATGTTAAAATTAAATGAAAAACTTGTTAAAATTTTGATTTTATTATAAGTTTAGATACATGAGTCACAATGAAAACCAGTTTGTTCAGTTAAAGACAAAAATCTAATAATTTCCTCGTATCGTCGCTGTCCGAAATAAAAAAATTTTAGCTAATAAAAGCTAATAAAAACATGTTTCAGCAAATCCAGAGTTTTAAAAATGATTTATTTGACTAATGGAGAACAGCAGTTTTCCCAACCCATGAAGGGACATTTCATCCTTTAGTAAGTGCATGTATTAAAAGTAAATAAATATAATATGTTTGGTATTTAAGTCCTCGATATAAAGCTGTAAATTTAAATCACCGTGTTTTGTGTTCAAAACCCTGAAATATTCAGTTTACTGATATAACTCAGAGAAGCAGCAAATCCTCATATTTGAGGAGCTGAAACCAGCAATATTTGGGGTTTTTTTTTTTGCTCCAAAAATGACTTTAAATTGATGATTGACTGATAGTTTCTATCACTAACTACAACCACAATAACAAACCTGAAGCTGAATCAGCAGCTCTCTCTGAAAGGCTTCATACAGGTGGGACTGTTGCATTAGATTGTACAGGTGTACCTCTGGTGTAAATGGCATTAACAATAATAATAATAATAATAATAATAATAATAATAATAATTTTAAAAGTCTGTTGAAGCTGTTGAAGGAGAACGGATTGAAAACACTGACCTCTGCTGTGTTTTTTCAGCTATTTATTTTCAGTACTCAGCAGTAAGGGTTATAGTATATGGACAAGTTTTTCTGTTAAGAAATGAATTATCAAAACATAGTTTATAAAAGTGTATAATAAGCATTACATATATATGCATGGAAACAAAAAGTTAGAACTTAAAACAAAACAAAAAAAAAGGGGGTTATAATAATTTTTCCAAACCAAATCTTTTTTTTCTTCTTCTTCTCTAAAAACTAGTTGAAATGCAGGCGGGAAAGTGTCCACTCAGAAACAAAATGAAACATGTTGGATGAAATAAAAATAGAGAATGTACAGTTATTATTTCTGTGTTCTAGATCAAGATCACATCGACTCCTACAGCACTTGACGGTCACTGCACGGCTTTGACTTTTTAATGTTTTTTCTTTTTTTAAAACTAGCACCAGTGCTCCTGAAACGCTGACAAACTGTGTTTTAAAAACACACACACAGAGGCTTCCAAATAGTCAGAAAAACGCAATTAAATAAAAAGGAAAAGAACACCAATAAACACAAGACGTTACCATAAAATTGGAACATAAAAAAGGATCAAATGATGAGGACTGAATGCACTCCAAACGAGGAGGAGAAGTCATCCCTTTTCAAAGTGAGTTTTGTGAAACAGGAGTGAGTGTGTGGGGGGGGGTGGGGGGGGGGGGGGGAGTTTGAACTCGGCAAGAGGATAAATATGGAAGAGAGGGATGATGGGAAGGCTTGACTGAGAAAGACCGTCACGTCACTTTGTAAAAGGCGAGAAAAAAAACACTTTAAAGTTCTTTAAATCTTCTGCAGTCAAACACATTAGAAACACAGTAGAGTCTCAGTGGAGCCGAGTGTTCATTTAACGGAGTCCATCATCTCCGGAGAAGAAGAGAGGGGGGTTATGGGTAGTGGAGGAGGAGGAGGAGGGGGGGAAGGGTTTACATCAACACAGCTCTAAACTCACACATCCTAAAGACTATCGCCGTCCATTACAAGTGTTAATAATCATAATAATTTAAATAAATGCATTACTACAATGATCTGTCGTCTTTTTTCCTTCTTATAAAAAGAGGTACTGTAGATAATACAGTCAGAAGTACGATTACAATACAGGATCAAACAGAACAGAACGTGTGTCGGCTCGAGCCGATCAATATACATCTTCCTTTAGCTCCGTGTGGTTTCTTTTCTCCTTTTTCGACCGGCAGCCTGGTTCAGCTGGTTAATCGGAGACGTACAGTACGAGAGTCTGAGACAAGAGATCAGGGCGGAGCAGGACGGGAGGGGGGGGGTTGGAAAATCTACAAATGTGATGTCACAAGAGGCAGCCAATCAGAGAGACTTGTTCACACATACAGATTCAAAAAGACAGAAGCTTCAAAACGCCTCGAAAAAGACAAGACGGAGACAAACAGCACGGAAACGTCGGACGATAAATCAGACGGACTGATACAGCAGGATGTCGAGGTCCACGCCGTCACTCATCTCTAAAATAACAAGTTTAACATTTTTGTTTAGTTTGAGTTAAAAAAATTTCTGTTTCCTCCTGTGAAACGATCAATTCACTGATGGACAGAAAACTGATGAGCAATGTTTTGATCATCGATTTCAGACATTTTTAAAACGTCGATATTTGCTTCACTAGATAGTGAATTTGCTGCTTATCTGTTTTTATATCAGATCTGTAATGAGTCGATTAGTTGTCAACTAATAACTGACAATATAAAATAATATTTTCTGGTTTCTTTAGTCTCTACGACAGGAAACAAACAACTAATCAATTAATGGAGAAAATCAACAGATAAATTGATAATGAAAATAATCATTAGAGTCTGAGAAACAGAGCGGATCAGTGATATGACTGAGTGATCAATATCATGTCGGGCTGCAACAGTTATTTCCTTCATTAATGAATCTTTCTGTCTATAAAGATGGTTGTTTAGAGTTTTCTCGGAGGTGAAGGTGACGTCTTTAAATGTCTTTAGTACGACTAACAGTCCAAAACTCAGACATTCAGTTTACTGTAGAATTAAAATTCTCACATTTGAGAAACTGAAACCATTATTAATTATAAAAAAGCTGCCGATGAATCATTAGCAGCTCTACTTCTATCAGTGTAAACTGAATGTTTTGTGGTTTTGCTGTCGGTTCCTGAACTTTATAGACCAAACAACTAATCAATTAATCAAGAAAATAACTGTTGCAGCTCTAAATGGAGGCATCAAAGTTGATTCTTGAGCTTTTAAATAACACTTTGACAAAATAACCCAAACTCAAGGTCCACTTACTAGCTTTCTAGAAATGAGAAGCGTTGAAAAATAAACTTCAGAGGTGAAAGACGTCTCAAAATATCTTTGACATTTCTCTGCTTCGGTTTCTTGTATCTTATGCGTCTGCAACGTATCGCTCAGGCTCTAGTTTACAGAACAGGAAGCTCAGAAATGGACTCAGGAGTTTGGATAATTGTGTCGAAACACAGAACTTTAACTATTTCAAAGAAGTTTGAGCGAACTGATCATTGGTCAGTAGCTTTCTAATTCCCTTTGATTGAACATCAGTGATCTAACAGATAACTGTTGATGTCGAGGCAACAAAAACCAACTGAGAACACGAAGCTCCAAACAACCTGCTGCCGGCGAGCAGAACGTAAAGATTTAACACGCTGAGAGAAGTGAAACACTTCCTCTGACTTACATTTACATAAACGTAATGAATACAATACTATAATTATTATAATAGTGTTTTGATTCCCTTGTGAAACAGACGCAGAGTTGAAGTCATCAGGAACTATTCTGACAGTTTCCAAACTAAAATGCCAAATATTTCATGTTTTCAGCTTCTTAGTTTTGAGATTTGACTGTTTTCCTTCTCATTTGAATATCTTTGGGTTTTAGAAGGTTTAGAAGCTCTTCAATCATAAAATAATCCACAGATTAATCCATAATGAAATTATTAGTTTCTGCCCGAAAAACTAGTTTGAAAAACAATCCCAACTCACTTTATTAGCTTCTTCCATGCACTGATAAAGAGTGTAACATGTTTGAAAGCTCTGGAAAAGGACAGTAAGTGGACCTTGATTTGAGGTTGTTTGTCCTCCATGTGACAAAACGACACAACAAGCTGTTTAAAGGAAAGCAGTAAATACTCGTGTTTGAGAGGCTGGAACTGAGAAATGTTTGGCATTTTTTCTTGAAAAATTCATTTGAACTGTTTGTTAATCATCTGAATGTTTTTTCTGTTGATTGATAAATGGTTTCTGCTGTAAATGGAACCTAAAAACAAAACAGAAAAAGGTGCTGATGTCACTGAGCAGTGTAACGTGAGCACGATGAGCAAGATTTGACGTTGTTTGAAACACTGGAGCGACAACCAGTCACACATGTTCTGATCCCCTCATTTTAACTCCATTAAACTATGTGAAAGCTAAATGTGGGGAAAGCTGTCAACGAATAACAGATCCTCTACGACAGAACTTAAACAAACCACTGGAAGAAGCAAAACAATGCACAGCACTACCTCTGTTATACAGGCAACGACCAACTGTCCAATCAGAGCAGAGGATGTAGTAAGACATTTACCTGGTGGCCTAATGGTTACGGCGCATAGCACATAACCACAACATCTATATAGTTCCTCTCCCGGCCCTCTCACCCAACACTTCCTGTCTCCACACTATCTGTCAGGCAAAAAGCCTGAAAAATAATCTTTTAAAGAAACTATAAAATACATTTAATGCTAAACTTGCTCACAAACGTCAGGCCTCAAGAAGCTGCTGCTGCTGAATCTGTACGTGTGAACGAGGTGTCAGGAAGTCTTTGTTTGGGAAGCTACAAGCTCATCTTTGTGCTTCAAGACACACACACACACACACACACACACACACTCTCACTCACACACACACACACACACACACACACATTAAAACCAGACCCTCCGAGACTGAAGTGTCCCGTCTTCAGTCCTTAAAAGCTCCCAGAAGTCGCTGCCGTCTCTCGTCAAACCGTTAAGGTACAAAAAAAGGAAAAACAAACCAAACTCTCCTGCACCTATATGTTGGTCACACTTAAATAAAAACAGTTTGAACTTTGTTTAGACTGAATCAGTCAGAATATGGTTTAAAAACATTGTGACAAAGGCCACGAGAAACAATTTCATCAAGACAAAACTCCCTATAAACAGTCAGAAATGGGATGAGGGCGGAAAACGGAGAAACCAACTGCAACACTGGACCAATCAACTCCTGGGACTGAAATGGACAAGATGGCTCATTACTCGAAAAACAAGCATTAGACTTCCTCACTTCTTCATGTGGACCCTCACAGCAGCTGTCAGTCAAGTCACTACCACAGGACTCATCAGTCTTTACGAGCTGGGCTTTGTCTCTTATTAACTGTCTGGTTACAGCTGCGTGAGGCCCTGCCACCCAATTTCTCATCAATGTTCAAGATCGAGAAAGGTTCAAGAACCTCAGCTTTATAGGGCAACATGCAGTGGGGAGTAAGGCAGGTGTAGCAGTAGTGAAGTCCATGCAGCTTATAAAAAAACTACATCATGTCTGTCTACAGTCCATGTCTGCCTGTCAGTCAGTGTGTTGGGCAGTAAAGCAGCTCTACAACCAGGCCTGGTGGGATCGACTGTGAAGGAAGCGTCCGCTCAGGACAGATTAGGACAGACGTGGAGGTGTGTGAGCGACGCAGTGTGTGTGCACGTACTCCTTTCTCAGTCCTCTCAGTGTGTGTGCAGCGTCCATTTTGTATTCTCCCTCCTGCTTTCAGTGTATGCGCAGTCATGCAGTCCTGTCCGTCACACACACTACAGCCACACATGGAAAATGAGGAAGAGGAGGGTGAGCAGGAGGAAGAGCTACGATTTGGCACCTCCAGAAACCTTGGCATGTGACTGGCTCCCCACCTCCCCCTGTCTGGCACAACCCCCCTCCCTCATCCCTTAGCTTATATGAATGGGCCGCCGGGCATACCCAGGAAGTTGGGCGCACCCATGGCCATGGGAGGGGGCGCCGTCGAGCTGCTCCAGTGCACCTTCATGTGGTGCCTCAGGTTGGACTTGGAGGAGAAGCGCTTGTCACACTGCTGGCAGGAGAACGGCTTCTCCTTGGTGTGGATGCGGCGGTGGCAGATGAGTTGGGTTGAGACACGGAACGACTTGCCGCAGTCGGGGCACTGGTAGCGTTTGGGCTCGGTGTGGATCCGCCGATGGTTCTTTAGTGACATCAGGTTGGGGAACTCCTTCTGGCAGGAGTTGCAGAAGTAGGTCCCGGTCTTGTGGCTGTTTTTGTGGTTGAGCAGGGAGCTGGCGTGGCGGTAAGACCGCCCACACTGGTCACAGACATGGGATTTGAGGACCTCACTGTTGCCCCCACGGGTGCGGGCTCTGGCCATGCTGTTGGGGTTGAGTCCTTGCTCTTGCATCAAGGTGTGGTCCAGGCCTGACCCCCAGCCCAGCTCCTGGGAGCCCCCCGGTCGGGGCTGCTGGGATCTGGGCTGGCGAGGCTGTGGTGCCTGGCCGTGGGTGATCTCCATGTGGAGCCTGAAGCTGGCCTGCGTGGGGAAGGCGCGCTGGCAGGACCGGCAGGTCAGCTCCCGCTGCTTCTGGTGGACGCGTCGGTGGTTGTAGAGCTGGGAGGAAACACGGAAGGCTTTGCCGCAGTCGTGGCAACGGTGGCGCCGCGTCTCAGAGTGGATACGGCGGTGGTTCTTCAGGGCAAGCAGGTTGGAGTAGGTCTTGAGGCACACAGCGCAGTGGTAGATGCCGACGGTGTGGGTGTTCTTGTGGTTGAGGAGGGAGCTGGCATGGCGGTAGGAGCGGCCGCACTGATCACATCTGTGCAGAGACAAACAAGGAAAAACGACGGGGAGGAAAAGGGGATGGGAGGAGGAACAGAAGGAAAGAAAAGGGGAGATTAGTAACTGAAGATGGTAGTTTGTTTTCACTGTTCTAGCCAAGTGAATCTCAGCTACTGGTTACCACTTTCTTTGATATATTGAAATATCTTAAACTCATCATCTAAAATTTTGCACATACAGGTATATGATCTGAAATCCGGCTCAAAGGTTTTTAAGAAGATTACTACAAAGTGGTGTACCATTTAAAGCTATGATTTCTAGACAGGTCATAGGGGAGAGGACTGCTGGGTGGGGGAGGGAGGGACATGGGAGAAACTCTGTACAAACAAGTGGGATTCATGTAGGGAACTGGGAGGTATCTGCCGCTCCCTGCACTGCACAAATGGACACAAGCTTCAAACAGCTTCTTTCACATCTGAAAACAATTTCCTTCTGTCACAGCCTTCTTTGTGCGTGATAACTAAATTCTGAATATAATGATGAAAAATCCATAAACATGCCCAAAGAACGTCTACCAATACATGACTGAAGTTTCTTGTGGTTCCTTAATCTGTTAAGAATAATAACCTCTAGAGATGTGCAGTGCAGCTAGCTCCAAATACTTCATAATCTTCCCTGTGATTTCAGTTTGCCAACACACATCAAAATGCAAGAGCCCCATCACATAACTGCAGTTTCTAGTCTAGTAACTGGCCAGTATCATGATTCTAGAAAACAAAACAAACAAGACTATAATCAAAATCATAGCAAAGAGCAAGGAACACAAAACATCAATACTTTAAATTTTGCTAATATGCTACATACACAATACTACTTAAAATCAAATCTGTGTCAAAGTTTGCTAAGAAAAGAAAGCATGAAAACAATACATCTAAACATGAAATGTTTGACTGTAGGTAGCCTAAATACTAAAGTGTGTAATATATGCTAACTGAAAGCAAACGGGGTTGACTTATCTGGTCTCTCCACTAATTCAATTTGTCCAAACTTCAGAAAAATCCGAATTCCGGTACGCGTATGGTCCCAAGGAAGCCGGATTGGAGATCATATACCTGTAATAGACATGTAGAGACCTAAATTTATCTTCACTAATTTTTTACAACTTCGAAGAATCACAAACAACTGACGAGAACTCACGTGTACCGACACTCTTCGCCCTCTCCCGTGGGTGCAGTGGCCTTCCTCCTGACTTCCATGCCTACCTGGTTGTCCCCGCAGCGGTGCCTGGCCAGACCGGATCTCCCCTGGAAACTCTTCCCACAGGTGGGACAGCCGAAAGGGGTGGCGCCCTCCTCGTGGACCTTCTGGTGGTTGCGGAGGAACCTGGCCAGCCGGAAGGCTTTCCCACACGTGTGGCAGATGTGCTTCTTCCGTTGCGTGTGGATGCGCATGTGGTTGCGGAGAGCCATGTAGTTGGTGTAGGGCTTGTCACAGAAGTTGCACCGGAAGTTGCCTGTCTTGTGGGTGTGCTTGTGGTTCAGCAAGGAGCTTGCATGCTTGTAGGCACAGCTGCACAGGTCACAGGCATATGGTCTCTCGTCAGAGTCCAGGTCCACGGAGCTTCTCTCCATGCTGATGTTGGTGGAGCTGTTGGCAGACGAGGAAGAAGGCAGGTGCTGGGCTGGGCAGTCGTGGGCAGCAAGCTCATCAGCCGTGGCAAAGCCTTCACAGCAGCCATCGCACTCAAAATCCATCTGGGCCCCAGGACCCTGTGGGCCTTTGCACAGGCCGGCTGTAGTGTGGGTAGCTAGCTGCCTCTGAGTGCGGAAGCCTTTGCCACACTCTTGGCAGTTGTGCTTCTTCTGAGCGAAGTGGAGGCGTAGGTGGTTTTTCATAGCCAGTCTGTTGGGGTATGTAGAGTTGCAAACATTGCAGTGGTACTCCCCAATTTTGTGGAGGTTCTTGTGATTGGCCAGGCTGCCTGCATGGCGGTATGTCTTTCCACATTCTTCACAGGCAAAAGGACGCCGCCCAGTTTCAGCTGGGTCAAACTTCTGTGGCCTGGAAGTTCCAGCTGAAGAGTAGGGCTTTTTGAACCCCTGATGGCTGTATTTAACACCCATTACTTGACCCTTCGAAGACTCTCCTCTCATAGTCTGCATTTGAGACGGGCCAGGCTGCTGGAAGCGGGAACCATTGGGACCAGTTCGAACAAGGCCTTTGGCCCGGTGCTCTTCATGGAGACGGAGGTGGTTAATCAGCTGTTTTTGGATCTTGAAGGCCTTGCCGCATTCTTCACACTTGTGCCTGCAACAGGGATGGACAGAGATCAAGAAAACACTATAGAATTTCCTTACATACATTAAATTCAACTCCAAACAACATCAAAACTGTGGTAGTTTAGTTTATTGTTTGCCAACAAACTGACTCATGAAAGTTAATCTGAACATTTGTCTTCTTCAGCAAACAAATAATACTAAATCTCATAAGCCATCGGCCTGCATATTGGACTCTAAAATCATGCATCAATAATTAAGAATTAGGAACCTTAAAAGCTAGATGAAATTAACTCATATATACACAATTTAAATATGCATTTCTTCTTTAAACATAAACTTTAGCAGTTGAGCTAAAAGCAAAGTGAGGCAGCAGTTGTGCTTTGTAACAGTGTCCACAATAGCAAATTTTTTTTGGACCAGTCCTCTGACCTCAACATCCTCTTACATATGTGTAAAATGTAGCATCACCTGTAAAATACTGACACCTGCTAAAAACAAAAATCAAGGACCTACCTCTTCAAGTCAAAGTGGGTCCTTTGGTGATTCTTGAGAGCCAGCAGATTGTAGTAGCGTTTCTGGCACACCAAGCAGCGGAAAACACCAGTCTTATGGGACTTTTTGTGGTTAAGGAGGGAGCAGGGGTGTCTGTATCCTCGCCCACATTGGTCACACTTATGGGGTTTGTCACTTTGGTCAACCATTGGCCTCCGTCCATCGCCACCAACATCACGGCTTCCTCCAGCGACTCCACCACCAACGCCATCTCCTCCAGACATCCCTTTGGCTCCATTCAGGCCCTGCTGCTTGCTCAGTGAGCTGGCCCGATTCTTACCAGGGCACAGGTGTGTGATCAGATGGTGACGGTCAGCAAAAAACATGCCACAGTCAACACAAATGTGGTTGCGCCCATCCATCTTGTCATTGCCATTAGCTGAGCTGCCTCCAATACCTGGTTGCTGGCCATCTGGCCTCTGGGGGCCATGGACTAGCTGGTGATTCAGGAGGTCCTGCTTCCTGGAGAAGCTCTGCCCACATGTGGAGCAGATCATCCTCCAATCCTGCTCCAGGTTGGAGGGTCCTGCCCCTGTGGGGTTATTGGCGTGGCTACGCAGGTGGCTCCTGAGAGCTCTGAGGCTGGCGTAGTGGTTGCCGCACACCGAGCACTGATATACCTCTCCATCATCCTCATCATCCTTGTCATTGTTCCCCATTCTCTTGCCTCCACTCTGGGAGTACTGTCGTTGGCTGCTGCCTTCCTTTAGGCTACTAGAGCTTCCAGTGGGCAGTGAGGTTCCACTGGAGCTGTGGTAGTTCATGTTCCCTATAAAACCGTTGGACATGTTGCCCTGCTGCTGTTGTGGCTGCTGCTGGCCACGGCGGGGACACATGTGCGACTTGATGCCAGATACATCCCCGTACATCTCACCGCAGTCGGCACACACATGTCTGTCAGCCTGACGGTGAGCAGAGTTGCTCTGGGAAAGTGAGCTGCCGTCAAAGCGGTCGTGGAACTCAAGGGAATCCAACCCGCTGCTGTGGCCGCCATCTGGTACAAAGTGGGCAGCATCACTGAGGTTTCCTGGCAGTGAGTCCAGAGTTAGAGGCTCTGGAGATAGCCAGTCATTGCTGTCATTATTAATAGGCTGGTTGGAGGGACGCCCTTTGTGGCTTCGTAGGTGGCTGTGCAGCGCTGCCAAGTGAGGGTACTGCTTACAGCAGATGGTACACTGGTAGTGGCCCGTCTGATGGCAGCGTTTGTGGTTGACCAGGCTTCCTGCATGTCGGTAGCTTTTGCCGCACTCCCCGCACTTAAAGCGACGCTCTCCATCATCTGGAGAATTGGCCTGGGGCACACGGCCTCCAGGAGAAGACACCGAGCCCTGAGATCCAGAACTTAGTGTGTCTGAGTTGAGGATAGAGCTATCCTGGCCATGGGAGGCAGGGTGGGGATCGTGGGTCAGATAGTGGACTTTCAGGGTCTCCAAGTCTGGGTGTCCTGCCCCACAGTACGCACATGTATAGATGGGATTGTTGACTGGAGGGCCCATTATGGGGTCATAGGGACCTCTTTTGTCACTGGGCAAGGGTGGCAGGGGAAGAGGGTCACCCAGAGCTGGGGTGTACGTTGGGGATCGAACCGCACTCAGATTGTGAGGCATGATTCCTGGGAAACTTCTCGGCAGGCCGAGGGAGGGCGTGGCCGAGTTGTGCAACAGGATGTGCTCCTGGAAGTCAGCCTTACTCGGCAGCGTTACCTGACACAGGTGGCAGAAACAGGCGGCCGTGTTGTCGCTTTGGGATGACTGGGTGCCGCTGCTGCGCTCCGAGTCATGGAGGCTGCTGCTGCTACTGCTGCTGCTCACCATGGATGCCCCTGGAGTCTTGAACTTCGAGTGAGTTCGCTCGTGGCTGTTTAAGGCAGCCAGGTTGCTAAATTGTTTAAAACACACAGAGCACTTAAAAGTTCCTTGTTGGTGACACTTCTTATGGTTCACAAGGCTACCGTGGTGCCGGTAAGTTCTGTCACACTGGTCGCACTTGAACGGTCTGTCCCAAGCGTTGTCGGATTCAGGGGAGCCTTTCTTTCCGTGGTCGTCTGTCTCGTGACTTTGTAGCACACTATGTCCTATACCACTATTATTCAAATGAGAGCGCCCAAACCCGTCCGACAGGTCCTGGGCGAGGCCGTAGTCCCTCTCGTCGTGGACCTCTTCTTCAGGTACTTCTTCACTCTCTTCTTCTGTGTGTGCACTACTGGGGGACAATGTATGGATACGTAGGTGATTCTTCAAAGCTACTGCGTTGGGCAGGGTTCGGGTGCAAACAGGACACTGGAATGAACCCACTTCGTGAGACTTTTTATGATTAGCTAGGCTGGCTGCGTGCTTGTAAATTCGGCCACACTGTTCACACTCAAAACGTCCGTTCTCTTCTTGCTGGTAATGTGCTTTCATATGCTCTAGAAGACTTGGAGTACTCGGGCAAACCATATCACACTCTTTACAGGGGAAACCCTTGGCACGACTCATATCATGCATTGCCATAGTACTCTAAAGCGAATCGTTTGGAAGGAATCACGGTTCACAACAGAGCAATGAACAGTGATGATAGGGAGGTGGGGGAGGAAACAGCGGGGCTTAGCTCTTCAGCTGAGGACGCCAGTGGCGGCAATTTTCTCCCCGAGAGCCCTCAGTGCAGGTCCAGCTGATCGAGGCCCACCCTGGGAGGTGGCGGGCCTGCGGGGGTCACACCAGCCAATGAGGTATCACTGTGGAGACAAGAAGAAGAAAAACAAGAGGGTTACACACAAGACTTTTCAGTGTATGAATTTAAGAAAAACCCAATTATTAGTTACACAGTGAAATATTAACTATTCAAGTAGAGCAGTGACATATACTGTATATACTGACTATTCACATTAATGGTGGGTTTACACTATATTACAATACTTGTCACAGCTTTGTCACATTTACAAATGTGTTTGCAAAAACCACATGGAGTTTAACTCATGTTCACCTCACAGAGTAATTCTCAACTTCTGTACACTTTAAAGTATGAAAGATGAACATAATCAATAAGTTTATCAACAGAAAAATGTTGCAGTAACAGATCAATCAATACAGAAATTAATCACTATCTACAGCCCTAAAGAAAGATGTCAAATTTTAGTTATTAATTAAATGTATAAAGGCTCTTATCTCTTTACTCCACTTAAAATTAGATTACTGATAAATCACCCGGGTCAATATTATCGGTTTGTTTATCACAGATATCCATTTAGGTATCCTGGTGTCTGCGTATAGCCTATAGGGCCTTTTGATTTCCACGTTGGAAAACACACGGACGAAACCCCAAAATTTGATAATAAAAGTGTAATCAACTGTAACACGCGGAATATCATGGAATTTGCCAAAATGTGGATGCTATTCATACAAATCAGGGTTTTCCATACCATTATAAGACCATTATAAGACCATTATAAGACCAGCACCTGAGCCAAATGAACAGAAAAAAAACTATGATGAGTCTCTACTGTGTTTCTACTGCTTCTATCTTCTGCTGTCTGTTTTCAGCTCACACACACACACACACACACACACAGTGAACCTGCTGAAGTGAAAGATAAAGGTTTTACTCGAGTCAATGACAACTGCGCTTGTTGTCTGTGGCAAAGAACAAGCGAAAGCAAAACGAAAGCTGTCTGTATGTAACAGTTTAGCTTAGTTTGCCATGACTCTTAAAATGTGGCTAACCCCCCCCCCCCCCCCCCCCGACGTACACTAAAGACACTTCACACTTTATATCTATTACTTCTATTTGTGTCTTTATGTGTTTTTGTTTTGTAAATTGTGAACCTGTTAAAAATCCATTATAAGCCTCATTTTACAAATGTTATTTTGATGATTACTTCAGGCCACAGCGTTTACATCTGTTTCACTTCTTCATGCTAATGTTACAGGAAGTAGTGAAATAGTGTTCTGTTGCATCATTAATAAATTCATTGATATATATTCATTTCATTCGATGTATGATTACATTTATAATATTTCTTATTGATTTGTTGAAATTTTATTCATCCACCACATGATTCGACACTTCTGCTTAAATCATAAAACACAGAAACATTTACAGACAACACGCTACGTTTATGTCGACTGATAATCAGATATGTTTGAGCTCAGTGAGAAATAGTCTCAATTATGGGAAATTCTTTAATGATCAAATCTGTGGATCTGTGTGTTTATGGTTAAAAAAAATCCTGATAGATTATTTTTTAAATTTAATATAAAAAATCTACACAAAATTACAGTTAAATGTTAAATTTCAGACATAATGATTACTTTCATTATCTTTATTCTTGATTGTTTTTTTAAATAATCAATTGAATCATTTAGTCTATAAAATGTCAGGAAACATTTATCAGTTTCTAGATTTAACGTCTTCAAATATGTTTTGTCCGTCCGGCAGTGCAAAACAAAAAGATGATCAGTTTATAAAATCAGTTTAAGAGATAAAGATGATTTTGTTTTACTTAATAAAGAAACTTTTAATTATAATTAAACTGTTGCTAATTAATTTTTTCAGCTCTAAAAGTGAAACCAGACAAGTTTTTCCATGAAAAATGACTCAAAACAATTTAATTACTTAATATATTTGATCAATCTTCCATCAACTGATTGATTATTTCACCTGTAATTTAGTCGTCATCGGTGCTCTGACGTGTCTGCCTGAATAGTGTTTTAACCATTTTAACAGTGTACGAGTGTCACTTTTCCACGACTCCTCATGTTTCCTTTGTAAGCGTAAATCCTGAAACCGCCGGCGTGAAGCTGCTGCGTCACAGCTGACGGCTCCGAGTTTCAACAGCCTGCAGGACACACCTTTGTTGACAGTGTAAAGAGGACGAAGCTCGCTGTGAATCCCTCCACAGCCTTCAGAAAACCACTGCAGTATCAACAAACCTCCACCTCCCTCCCCCCACAGATGCCCTGATGGACGGTTGCAGCTTTAAACTGCACAGCGAGCTCTTCACACAGTTTTTATAACTTTTAGGAGAAAATGAAGGCAGAAACAAATACAAGTATTATAAATATTGGTGTAATGATTCTTCTAATCTACAGTTTGGTTAATGAGGGGATAATTAAACCAACTGCAACTGGAGAATATCAATAATGTTAATAAATTAAGTGAGTAAACAAAAGTAAATTAAGGACCAGTCTACATATTAACGATGGAACCAGGTCTCCGTTACTCCTCGAATTAACAGATTTGTCCTTTAAACCCTGTTATAACTTTATTATATTTATTATATTATTTCAATCTGTGACTGGGAGAAAATTAATCAGCATCTATTTTTGGTAAGTCAATAATTGTTTTAGTCATTTTTTCTAGTTGCAGCTTCTCAACTGTGATGATATGAAGCTTTTCTCAGTAAATATCATATATATATATATATATATATATCTGAATATCTTTGGGTTTTGGACTGTTGACCAGATAATAAGACATCTGAAGACGTCACTGTGGTCTCAAAGAAACTGTGACTTTTTTTATTATTTTCTGCTATTTTATAGACAAAACAATTCATTGATTAATGAAAATAATCACAAGTTGCAACCATAAAGAAAAGTAAAGTATTAAAAGCCCATAAAATAATCATTATATATTCACTTTAACAGAATCTGATCAGATTACTTGTTTGATGTGTCAGTTTCCAAGTAAACATGCTGAATATTATCTGGTTCTTTGTCTTATTTACATAAATCATTTATGGGAAACTGAATATCTTTGACATCCAGAAAGTTTTATTTTTCACCATTTTCTGACAAAACTAATTAATAAAATAATATTGGTTTGCAGTGTCAGAACAACATTTAATAATAAAATAATTAATAATAATAAAAACAACCACAATCAGCACAAACATGTCAACAAGTTTTCAGTCTGATCAGAAACAAAAGATCTTTGACATCGTTATTTATAATTAATATCCAGAGTTTTCACGGCTGTTCAATTAAAAAACAAGATTCTGTAGGAAAGTGTTTTATATTTGTCAAAAGCAAATTGACAGAAGAATTGAAAAGGCAGGTGTGTGTGTGTGTGTGTGTATGTGTGTGTGTGTGTGTGTGTGTGTGTGTGTGTAATATTGACACATCGCTGTTTGTTTCTGACATCATGTGACGCTGTGAGGAAGCGTCGCTGCACCTGCCGACATGCATTCATGTTAAAACTCTTCGATGCTCCACAGTGTGCAGTTTTAAACATTAAAGATGCACCGGAGTTAGCTCGAAGCTAATTTACATCCCCACAATCAAAACATACAAACAGCACAACAACAAAACAGTACAAAACAAAAAAAAAACACACAAACATACAAAACACAAAGCTCATCACATACACCCACTGTGTCAACTAGAAATGAATAATGTAAACTAGACTCAGTGGTCACACAGCTGATTGGTCTTTAGTAGATTTTATAATTTGGTTATGACTGTATTGACTGAACTGCAGTTCTTCATATCATCAGCTACGTTCATACAGAAAGCTGATGACCAGATGCAGTGAGATGAAATCTATAGAGGAGAATCTGGAGGATCTAATAGAACAACACAAAGTCACATAGTGGAGGACAAAACATTTAACATTTATAAACTAGGCACTAATCTGAGAATAATCTAACATTGTCAAAGCTCAGTAACTTGTATTTCTCCAGAACCCTACAGTGATGGAAACGCATTGAGTTTTTATAGTTTGTTTCTCCAGCCGCCCCCAACATGTGATCAATAAGACATATGGGAAAGAATCATAGCTGCACAAATATTTGTACTTTATGTACAAATATTTAGTTGTACTTTATGGTTTTAACATGTTTCTTCTTCAATAATTGGGTTATTTTATTGGCTGGGCAATCAATCAAATCCCATTTTCAATTATGATTTTGACTTCCAACAATTATAAAAGCAAGATAATCGAGATAAAACGATTATTGTGCCGTTTCGCAGCGAGGCTCTGGTTTGGTCTTGTTATAAATCCGTCATGTGACAGCTCAGCGAGAGACGGACAGAGCGTCGCTCTTCCTCACAACATGAATGTGTCTGAATTTAACAGACAGTCAAATGTTCAGCAGTGGAAACTGACTGATTTAGACATCTACAGGCTACTGTTTTAGTTTCACTTTGGATGCTATTATTTTAGATACCAGGACGCTTCGCTCCGTGTGGTCGGTGTTCTGCAGGTAGTAAAGTCTACCTGTGACTACAGGAAGCAGGTTTCTCGAGGAGGAAGCGACTGTAACCTGGTGACTCAGGTGCATAAACACACTGCAGGATAATACAGCCGAACATAGCAGCTCCTCCACGGACTGTTTCACCCTGACGGTCCCGGTGTTTCCTCCGCAGGCTGCACTTCACTCAGCTGCTTCTTCCCGCTTTAACCTGAATAACGAACCGGGGCTCGGGGCTCCGGTTGGATCCACATGGAGAGCCGGGGTTAACGTTAGCTGAGAGGCTAGCGGAGCGTTAGCCGCAGCATGACCGGAGGGAAGCTAGCTACCAGCTAGCCTCCGCTAGAAGAAGCAGCGGGTCTGACGGGCAGATGAGTGAAGTGCAGCCTGCGGAGGAAACACCGGGACCGTCAGGGTGAAACAGTCCGTGGAGGGAAACACAGTCAGGCGGCGAAGGAGACGGCGACATATCTCATAATCGGCAAAAAACGTTCACGAATTTCATTTTAGAGCTTATATCGGCCGATACCAATGACGTGCCGATCATATCATGCATCCCTAATTCAAATATATATATGCATATTTTATTATTTATGTGATTTATTTGTCATTTTTTACTTTTTGTTTTTCAGTTCAATTATAAAGTTCAAGGAGATCCACTCTTAAATGCATGATGTTACTAAGGTCAGTGAGTAATCGTGTTAAATAACTGATCTCAATATTGACCAAAATAATCCTGATTATGAATTTTGCCATATTCATCAGGGTTTTCCTGGATGTTACTGAGACAAAGGTGTTAAAGGCTGAAGAACACAGTCGAGCACCTTTAGAGTGTCGTACACTGAAAAAAATAATCACGATTTAACAGACAAAAGTGTTCAGAGGGATTCAATTTTATACCAAGAAGATGAAAAATAAAGGTTGTGATAAATGACAGTGTTGATTTTGTAGGTCTGGGACGATTTAATACTATCATGATACTTTGGTGCCAATTCGATTCAGAATCGATTCAAAACTGATTCTCGATTAAAATAGTTTCCTCTTCTCTATTCATTCAGTCTCTTGCTCCAGAACACTGTGTTAAATCGTTCACTGTGTCCTGGTTCCACTGGAATACAATATGAACCATAACTGGCAGATAAGATAAATGGTCCGCAGCCTTTTTATTTAACATAATTAACTGCATTAATTAATGAATTAATTAATGTGAAGCATCTCAGTCTCCTGCCTGTATGTATGACAAACTGAGGGGGGAGGGCTGCTCTGCTGTGTTTTTAACATCATGTCTCCAGCAGTGGAGAGCAGCCTCTCTGCTCTGCTGTGTTATTAACATCATGTCTCCAGCAGTGAGCAGCCTCTCTGCTCTACTGTGTTATTAACATCATGTCTCCAGCAGTGGAGAGCAGCCTCTCTGCTCTGCTGTGTTATTAACATCATGTCTCCAGCAGTGGAGAGCAGCCTCTCTGCTCTGCTGTGTTATTAACATCATGTCTCCAGCAGTAAAGAGCAGCCTCTATGCTCTGCTGTGTTATTAACGTCATGTCTCCAGCAGTGGAGAGCAGCCTCTCTGCTCTGCTGTGTTATTAACATCATGTCTCCAGCAGTGGAGAGCAGCCTCTCTGCTCTGCTGTGTTATTAACGTCATGTCTCCAGCAGTAGAGAGCAGCCTCTTATTATTATTAAATAATGATATTTGTCCTCAAGTGGTGCAGACAACCATGGAAAGAAAACTAAAGCACTATCAAAGAAATAATCACAGATTGTCTGTGATGGAAGAATAAATTCATCAGATTATTTCACCTGAAGTCTTTGTTTTCTTTTCATGTTTTCTGCATCACTTAAGGACAAATATGAAGCAAGACTTCTGGATTTTGTTTTTTTTTTAACTTTCATTATTTTCTGACATTTTATTGAGAAAAAGATCAATTGAGGCAATAATTGCCAGACTGATCAATAATGAAACATTCATTTGCTGCTGCCCTTGTATAAACTGTATAAACTGTATTAATCTGACAGGTATTTTCTCGTTTAACCGATCACTTAGTTAAAAGTTTGATTATTTTACACACTGATATTTATCTTTTGGAAGAATATTCCTTATAATATGATCTTTTTTTGTCCTACACTGAATATCTCTGAGTCTTGGACTGTTGGTCGGGACAAGACGTCACCTTCAGCCCTCTTCTTCACTTTCACTATTTTCTGACAGTTTATACACAAGAACATCCAGATCAATCAATAACCAAACTAATCATCAAGTAATCATTAAGCTGCAGCCCTAATATAATCAGGTTTAAAACATACAGTCTGTTTTATGTCACTCTGATCTGCAGGTTCGTTACATGCAGTCAGATCATTTATTAGCTTTATATCTTTTATTTAGTCGTTAAATGTTTCTATATATGTGTTTCCTGTTTGGTTCAAACTTCACTTCCTGAAACACTTTAAACACCACAGACTGAGTTCATGTTTCTGACTGAACGCACACAGACCTGCCATAGAAACACCATTATGAATGAATGAACGAATGAGTGCGTGAATACATGAGTGAGTATGTTTGTTTGTTTGTGAGTGAACGTGTGAGTCAGTGAGTGATGAAGTTACACCATTTGTTCGGCCGGCTGTGTTGGGAGTTTGTCTGTAACTATGGTAACCAGGTGGAGATGAGCCTCCTGAATTTGCGCCTAAAACTCCGTCAACACTTTCATTTATAAATTTCCACTGCAGCGTCGACGGGAAAGAGGCAGAAAAAAAAAGGCTCATGGAGGCCTGAAGGAAGCTCACAGTTAAAAACACCAAATAACATCACTGATAAAACATAAGAGACAGAGTGAAACAGATGAAAGAGCAGGAGGAGTTCACAGATAATTACAATAGTTAGAATTAAAACAAGTTCTCTTTCAAATCAAACATCCCAAGATATGAGTGGAAAGTTTTGTTCTTCCTTTATTTTGACTCAAACGTATCTTAACCGCCTCATGTGATGCTACTTCAGCACTTTAACAACAAATATTACTGAAACCACGACAGAAAAACTGCAGATAAACATTTAATATCCAAGAATTCACATTATAGATGCGACCACTGACTATCCTTCTAATGAAACAGATGTCTATTAAATTAACAGCTGCCAAATGATCAGGTAATTGACTAATCATTGCAGCTCTAATTAACTTTCTAACTTTCATTTGTGTGTGATTTGTACATATTTTCCTTCATGTCTGTGTCCTGTTAAATATCTCTGCTCTGATGCCACATTTCCTTCCCGCTGATCAATAATCTAACGTTAAAGTGCACAGGCAGAATTGATCATAATAACCCGGTTCAGACGTCACAAATGTGAAGCATTTCATTCACACTCAGATTTGAATCAGGCCTCTCAACGGCAGCCAATCAAAACACGTTCACTTTTTTTTTTCCTTCCAACTTTTTTCTTCCTCCCGTGAGCCTGAAGCCGAGATAATGTAAACAAACTGAGGCTGAGCTGCAAAAAAAAGGGCGCCGGGCTGATCAAACTGCACTTCAGTCACTAATATCATCAATGCATGTCACACTTTGAGCTGTTATTAGTGTCTCAGGAAGTCCGAGTTCACATATTTCCCCCCGTGTGCTGCAGAAATAAGCAGCTCTGCTCACACATTTGTTTTGATCGGAGAAAACCAGCAGATACATCCCCGGCTACGACCATCAAACCCGGCTGCACTCTGCAGAGAACTCCGTATCAGCAAACTTTAAAATGCACTCTGGATAAAGAGGGGGAGATGTGACACAGAAACACCCGCAGCAGAGCTCCCCTGACCTTGGCCCGTCTCCTCTCGGTCGGGTTCAGCCCCGGCATGAAGGTATCGGGACAAAGCGGGCCATCTTCACCGACACACGGCCGACATTTTCTACGGCCGACTCCCCGATTTTATCCGGGGGAGAGACGCCCGAGCCCGGCTAGGCGGGGAGGGGAGCAGAGGGGGGTTAACCGGTGGGGACAAATCCAGGTTCAAGCATGAATTTCCGACATGATGCTCCCAGCAGAGCAGGACAACACCTTCAGCCACCAGCCCACTTTCACTGAGACCCCATTTCATCGGAAAATGGCTTTCGAGCAGCGAGCCATTTTCCCCCATGCTAACGGGCTAGCTTCGCCTTCTCAGCCCCGCAAACACAACCTGCCAGCACCCAGGCAACAACCGACGCCTCCGCTGGAGTCCGGTTATTTGAACAAGGTGCACATTCACAACACAATCAACCGTGGAGCATTCAAATATTTATTTAAATTGCATTATGTTGATTATATGAGGCGGACAGCAGGCAGATACACGGCCGAGCTAACGTTAGCATCGGTGCCTGGCTAGTTAGCAACCCCCCGCGATGAGAGAAAAGGGGTAACGGAAGTTCAGGACAACAAAATGATAAACAAAACACACAAACAACATAAACACAGCGGTGCACGGATTACCGCGGCGTTCAGGTTTATTCTCACGTTAATTAAATGAAGGTTGCCCTGAATGGAGATCGTCGCCGCAGCAGAGGTTAGCTCGCCAGCTAGCCTTAGCAACCCGAGGCTAGCCCGGAGCCACACAAAGATCTCAGACACACCGCGGCCGCCTTTCACGGAAAACATCATTTTTCAGCCGTTAAGGCTCCAAACTCACCCTCAGCTGGCCTCTGCGCCCGCACGCTCAACGATGCACAGCGGGGAGATGCAGAATGTGCAAGTTTCACGGATTAGGCATGGTTATTTGTTTCCTCCTCCTGTCTACAACCGACTTTTGGTTCTTGGCTGTTTCCCCGCCGCGCCGCCGCTTCAACAACACACTTCCTGCGCTACCGCTGCCGCTGCCGCGGCGCGCCGTGCGGAGCGCATCCGGACCGCCGCACGCGTTCACGCGTCATCATGCGCAGGATAAAACAACAGCAGCCACAAAAACACCCAGTTTATTGTTTGAACGCCGGTTTACAGCTTCTGAGGGGCGCACATGGCTTCAAATATGTCTCCAGGAGCTCACTCCGGTCTTTTGAGCCGGTTTGGATGCAGATTTTTAGACAAACATGCAGACTTGGTGCAGCTCGGCCTGCCAGCCGCTCGGAATAACGAGCCGAGCCGAGCCGAGCCGAGCCGAGCCGAGCCAGGCTGCTGCTGCTGGATGATCATGGGGGCAAATGACACACCGAGGTCATTTTATCAGCTCAAACAGAGACGTGATACATTCTGCGATTAATTTATGGCGCCTTCACTTCAGAAACGTCCCTCCTGTCACTACTTATTATGGGACGTGAAGGAGCGAGTCCACAGCTTTAGGGCTGCAGCTAACAATCAATATCAAGTGATCCAGTCGTTTTATCGATTAATCAGTTGATCAAGGACTCAGGATCCTGATCACATCTTAAAAATACTTCATTACTTAAATACTTAAATTCAAAATCCTGCTTCAGTAAAAGTATTATCAATAAAACAAAGTATCAAAAGTAAAAGTGCATGTGTACCTACAAATGATATATATTTTATATTTACTTTAGTTTAAAATACAAAAACGTGCATTAACAGGTATATATATCATTCATTACTGTTAATAGTCATTAACTGAGCGGGCTGTATAAAACCACCTGCTGTGTGTAACTCATCATCTTTCTCCCCTCAGTACTTATTTCAGCACTCTTTCACACCTTTGCACCATTTGTATCCTGTTTGCAATTTCACCTGTTTATAGACATATCATGCTGTTGTATTAAATGTTCTAAAATAGATACACAGTCATCTGCCTATTTTTCACCCACTTGTTGTACATAGCAGTGATGTTTATGTTTAATTATCATTGTTTGGCTCGTTGTTCTTGTGTATCTTTCTGAAGATTGTTGTGTGAGAGCACACAGAGCCGCTAGAAACTAAATCCCTTGTATGTGTAAACATTATTAAAGTCCAATAAAGCTGATTCTGGTGTTTACTCCTATATTATCTTAAAAACAGAACCAGAATAAGAGCTCGTTGTCTGTTACAGTTTCTCAGAGTCCAAGATGACGTCTTTAAATGTCTCGTTTTGTCTGACCAACAGTCCGAAACCCCAAAATATTCTGTCTGCTGTCAGTTGAACCTATGAATCTATAACCTCCAGTTAAACTGAAGATCCAGACCAGATTCAGTCATCCTCCAAACCTCATCTCACCTTTCACAGCCAGGACGTCCCCTCTCCTCCTCCGTCACTAATCAGGGCGTTAGGTTTGACCATATAAGACGTGAAAAAACCTCTTTCTACTCAGAAACATCTCTAAACTCTGCTCCTCTCTATCGCTGTCAGATGCAGAGAAACTCGTCCTTTTATCTCCTCCAGACTAGACTACTGCTCTGTGCTCTTCACGGGGATCCTGGCAGGAACATCCAGACCAGAGCTGCCAGGATCCTGATCCAGAGTGGAAACAGTTTGCTTCAGGATGGACCACGAAGTCCTGCTGCTCACATCAGATCCATCAACGGACATGAACTGATCACAGCAATACTCACATCTAAAAACCTTGTTAGAAACATGTTTACATGTCAAGCAGGTCTGTTGTAAACATGATGTTTAAGACTTTAACCTCAGCAACCAGGTTAGTTTAAAGAGCTGAAATAAAACTGGAACTTCCAGGTTCTTTTCCAGAAGAACTCAACAGTTTGTTGTGTTTTTCACTCCACATGTTTAGTGGAGATGATGATATATGTTAATATATATCATCTTCATATATATATATATATATTTCCCATAAGCCCACAGACCATCACAGGTTAAAGGAGTTGAATAATAACATCAGGACGGAGACTGAACACTGTAGAAGTTTGTAGACATCAGAGATTACAGCTAGAAAGTTGGAAAATTGACTTCAGGAGAGTGTTGGTGACTTTTATCTATATAGACAAAACCAAGTAATGATGTAACATTTCATGTCACCCACTGGTTTCATTGGCACCAGTTTGAAGCCCAGAGTTGCGGCTTCTGGTCAGCGCCATCAGGACCCTCCAGATAAGGACTGCGGGTTGTTTCCTTTCACGCTCTGGATGGAAACACGCCCCGCTACCTCGGACCCATGCTAACGCTAGCTTACTGAGAACACTGAGCGCCACACACTTGGGCTAACGTTGGCTACTTTAGCTAAACTCTGCTAACAGGGCTGGTATCATAATCAAGTAACTTTAAACTTAGTTAAATATTGTAACAATAGTCAGACTCAGTGTGAGTCTCGCAGCCAGCTGTCAATCACAGCTGTCAATCAACGCCCACATGGCAGACATCAAAGCTACTATAAGTCTTTAAATCTTATTAATGGAGCAATAATTTCCAAAATGACCACCAGCACACTTGCAACTCATTGAAAACAATGATTGACTCAGTATTTCTAGAGAAAAGTTGAGGCTGAATGTCAGTTGGAACCGTCAGTGACACTTTAAGGTGCTTCAGCCTCGAGACATCGTGGCTGCTGATTGGTTTGAATTGTTCCTGGAACTAAATTTCAGCTCTGCTCAGGAGGTGATACTAACAAGCCTCTTATGATGACATTGAGGGCGACTTTGGATCAGGAGGCAGAGCGGATAGTCCACTAATTGGAAGATCGGCGGTTTGATCCCCGACTCCTCCAGTCTGCATGTCGAGGTATCTTTGGGCGAAATACTGAACATCAAACTGCGAGTGAGTGAATGAACATTAGAGCTCCTGACGGGCAGGTTGGCACCTCGCATGAATGTTGGCATGTAGTGTAAAGTGCTTTGAGTAGTTGGAAGACTAGAAAGGTGCTATATAAATGCAGCCCATTTATACATTTACATATAATCAATTCAAGCGATTAATATTTTGAACTAGAAGCCGATAAGATCACAGCACTCACATGTTCATGTTCAAATAAAATGTTCTCTATAAATCTGTTGCTTATTGTCACTTATTACACATCCTAAATGTTTGATACTGGTTGTCCACTTCAATGATTGTTGTAAATCCTGAGTTGTTCACCTGTTGCTGTTACTCACCTGATTTTAATATAACAGAAATTATAGTTATTGTTTTTTTTGGTTTCCATTTTTGGCTGCCATATAGTTTTATTTGTCTTTCACAGATTAAAAAAAAAAATAAAAATTTCACCAGTTTTTAAAAATGTGATTAATATTTAATTTAATTTTGTAATATTAATTGACTATTTTTCAATTGAATTGATTTGAATTTAATAATAATGATAATAATAATAATAATTAATAAAAAAATAAATTGATAGATAAATTTATCAATTTAATTTAATTTAATTTAATTTACCATGGCTTCGAATATGTTAAAAAAGCTACTGCTTGATTATGTACTACATGTCCCAGAATCCCTTGCCTCGGTACTGACGTCATATTCCGTCGCCGTTGTTAGTCTTTTTCCCTCTTTGCATCGGTCGGTCTGTGTTGCTCTATTTCTCATATGTAAAGTCGAGTTTCTTCAGTTTCAGAGGGTTTCGGAGTTCATATTTGCAGCAGAATGGGTCCCATTGAGGTAAAGTTCATAATGTTCAATAAAACTGACGCTTCTGACCGCAATTAAATCAACTTTTCATACATTTTAGACTAAAATCTGCGCTCAGGTTCAGGCCAGATTCGCGCTTTGTGTTGTGTAGCTGCCACAAATGTTTGATGATAAACTTGATATCTGATGTATTTTACTTATATTAGATTTGTTAACTTACAATAAGTCAATAATAATTGATTTTTAACGTTACTTCACCTCTTTTACCTGTCAGAGGTTCAAACGAAGAGAGAAGGAGTCGAACCGAACTACCTTCAAAATTTCTGCTAAATTAACATTTTCTTACTGATTAGTAACAATTTACACATTTTATAACAACTTTAAAAACATTTCCTTGTTAAAGAGAGACTTCCGGTAAATTCGGGTCGTTTATTAATGAGTTGCCTGCATATATACATTAGTTCATTTCATTTTCAGTGTTGTGGTTTTTCTATGAAAGCGTTCAAGGAAGGAACCATATCACTGCTTGTGTGTCGCATTAACACATTTTCTTTTTGTAAGTAGAGTTTTTTTAAATTAACTTTTTCAATATATACAAAATATAATGAAACAAGACTACTTATTACAGTAAATCAGTGTAAAATAAGTAGAATAAACAGAATTAGCGACAGTAAGAAAAAAACGATAAACTGTGAAAACAAATGGAAAAATACATTTTAAAAGAAATAAGGGGGCATCATGTATCGATAAATGAGGAAGCACATTTTCAAACAATATATTTACTTCCTGTTAGACCAAACTTCATGAAACCTTCCTTGGTAATTATTAGTCTTTACAATTAGAGACTCAAAAGTCTGTCATCAGTTTTATGTTTTATGTTCCGCTGTGTCGTTTATGACAAAACCACCAGGTGGAGCCAAAATACATTCAAATCCTGCACCTGATGATATCAACTGTATGTGACTGAAACGTTGCATTCATAATTAATATGCAGTTATAATCAGTCTGTTTGTCCTGTTTTTAACCTCATTCCTCCTACAGCTGATAAATTGATCTGTTGATTGACTCAAAAAGGAATCAGCAACTATTTTCATAATTTGTTAATTGTTTCGCTCATTTTTTTTTTTAAAGAAAAAGCATCAAAAATTCAGTCAAACCAGAATATTGACTGCTTCTGTCGGTCGGACAAAACAAACACTGGAAACATTTTCAGTTTTCTCGCATTTAATATAAAACCAAAATAATGAATCACATATAGAAACTGTCAGATAATCAGTAATAAAGTTGGTTGCAGCTCTAGTTGCTGTTTATTACCTGACATGGTCAAAAGTAAAGCTGCAGCTGACGATTATTTTCATTATCGATTAATCAGCCAACTTTCTTGATTAATCAATCGGTCATTTGGTCAGAAGATACTTCTTCATGATAAAGATCTCAGGATTTAGTTGGTTTTGTCTTCAGGATATTGAAATGAACCTCTGAGCTGTGACGTAACGTCGCTGCGGAGAGTTTCAGGTGATCCAGAGCGATTAAATGTAAAATATATAAAAACATGATGTTGTGTTTGTGTCTGCAGCTGCTCCACATGTCCGTCTTCTCGCAGAGTTTCTCTCCCTGCGGTCGATTCCTGGCGGCTGGAAACAACTACGGAGAGATCGCCCTCTTCAGGTGCGACAGCAAAACACCTGATACAAGTTCAGAAACCTGCACGTTATCAGAGTGATGATGATGATGATGGTGATGATGGTGATGATGATGATGTACTTCTTGTTGCAGCCTGTCTGCAGCTCTGAGTCCAGATGCGACGGCAGTCAGTCAGAAACCTATTCTCACGTTCACAGGTGAGTTTCTTTTTTGTCTTCTTTAATCAATAAATGAACAAATGAACAGTTTCTGATCTCTCGACTCGTTTAAAGGTGTATATTTATAATTAAAACTGTCCCATATGCTAATAATATCCTCTAACTCCAATGAAACCAACGGGTGACGTCACACCTCGCTACCTCGCTGCGTCCGTCTCATGAACAGTCCGTGGAACCTTTTCTTAAACATAAACTACTTAATAAGCTTCTCCTTCTGCCACGATGCACTATAGAGAAGTTTTTAATGTGTTTCCGCATGAAAAAAAACTAACTCTGTACTCAAAGGAAATGTTCAGGAGACTTGCGGAGGCCTTTCTCGGACGTATGGTGCACTGATGAAAGGACGTTGTTCTGAGGGATGGAAGCCTTTGAGAAGGGACACTGAACTGTGACCAATGACGGACTGATGATGGGACTAAAAGCTAAAGTGTTCTAAGACTCTGTTCATCTCTTCTGTCCTTCAGCTCATGAAGGACCCGTCTTCTCTCTTCTGTCCACCGACTGTCAGCTGCTGAGCGCCGGGAACGGCGAGATCAGAGCCTGGAGCTGGACCGAGCTCATCAAGAAGGTGGAGCTGAGTTTAACTTTAAAAAAAACCACAAGACAGACTAAAGTAAACGTCGGTGTGAAACCAGCTTTCTGTCAATATTTGTCTGATATTTGACTTTTTGTCTCCTCAGAATGTGAAGCCTCTTTGGACAAAAAGACCCAACTACAAGTGAGGAGCAGCTTGTGTTTTCTGTTCATTTAATTCATTTCACTTTGTACTGAACTGCAGATTCAGCAGATTTTAGCTGAATAACTACACATTATCCCTGCTGATCAATTAACAAATCATCTATCAGTCTGTAGATTGATCTCCTTCCTTTCAGGCAGCTGTTAGTTTCAGTTCATTTCTATAAAACATCAACCTGAAGACAGAATTCATAAAAAATAAAAGATCATGTTAGCATAAAAACAAAAAAGTAATATTAGTATAAAAACAAAAAAATAATATTAGTATAAAAACATAAAAAGTATTGTTAGCATAAAAAATAAAAGATCATGTTAGCATAAAAACATAAAAAGTATTGTTAGCATAAAAACAAAAAATTAATATTAGCATAAAAACATAAAAAGTATTGTTAGCATAAAAAATAAAAGATCATGTTAGCATAAAAACATAAAAAGTATTGTTAGCATAAAAAATAAAAGATCATGTTAGCATAAAAACATAAAAAGTATTGTTAGCATAAAAAATAAAAGATCATGTTAGCATAAAAACATAAAAAGTATTGTTAGCATAAAAAATAAAAGATCATGTTAGCATAACAAACTAATGTTTGTGTGAAAAATAAAGTAATTTTGACATCGACTAAAAGTTCCGTCGGCATACAAAAGATGCATTATAATAGCATTAAAAAGAAACTTGAGCATGAAAATAAATAACGTTAGCATAAAAAAAAACAAATTTCTTCTTCTTCACGTCCTGACATGGATTCCAGCCTCACAGCGTGTGCAGATCACTACGTGTGTGTGTGTGTGTGTGTGTGTTGTGTGTTTGTTCAGATCCAGTCTGGAGATCCCGGAGATCAACTCGATGGTCGTCAGTCACAGAGTGAGTCGATTAGCTGAACGTCTCAGTCGTGGGTGATGCTGTGATGTGGCGCCCCCTGTGGTCACCGCTGGTAACTGCAGGCGGTTTGTTTGCATCACTGCTGCCGTCGCTTCACATTTTTAGACACAATGTAGATTTTTACACACGATACCTGAGTTTCTGCACTGAAACCAAGTTTATACAGTTTTGATCGTCTGTGTGAATGTTTGATACTCGGCTCTGAATTAACTGACAGAAGAATTATCACGACTGTATTTTTTCTCTGCGTGTGTTTCAGGACAACAGTCTGATAGTCGGTGGAGGCGACAACAACATCCACATCCTGGACTTGGAACACGGAGTCTTCAAGGTCTGTGAGAGTCCTGGAAACCCTGCAGCTTAATGTTTAATACAGCAGAGTGTGAATGAAAACATCTGAGACTTAAAGAACATGAGTCATAAGTTAGTAATTTTATATTAATATTGATATGAATTTGATTTTGAGATAAAAGTTGTAATATTTCCAGAAAAAAATCATAATAGTTTTGATAAAAAGTTGTAAAAATTGATAATAATTGAGATAAAGATGTTCCTCATCAGACCGAGATGTTTGTGTTTGTTGGTCGAGTTCTTCATTTGGACTCGTCGTCGTCCAACAGGAAGTCTTAGTTTCATGTTTGAAGCTCTGATCAGACACTCAGAGGAAGCTGTGGACTTGTTTGGTGACTTTTCCTCTGTCAAGTGTCTGTCGCCTGTCTGTCGTGTCTCCAGTCAGTCCTCCAGGGACACTCGGACTACATCCACTGCGTGAGCATGAGAGAGAGGGAGGGGGAGATCCTGTCGGGGGGGGAGGACGGAGCTGTGAGGATCTGGGGTGAGTGACAGCACAGACATGTTGGCCATCATCAGAGAAGAAGAAAACTTGTTAGATTACAGTGAAGAGAAGAAGAAAACATGTTTGATAACAGTGAATAATGATGTGTGTCTGCAGACTGCAGGACTGGTCAGTCTGTTCACTGCATCGAGGTCTACAAGTACGAGGTGAGATGAGTTTTTATTTTATTTTATATTGTTTATATATTTCTTCTTCTCCAAAATAACCTGCACAGCCTGTATGAACACAGAACAAGTTCATAATATAATATTATTTCATGTTAGGCTAAATTATATCAACATTAAGTGAAATAATACAGGCTCATCGTCAAACAGCTGCAGATTTACAGATAAATAACAGTGAATACGATCACATACATTCATATGTTAAATGTTTTTCTTTCATTTGAGTGTATTTTATTATATAATGAGCTTATATTTAAGATGTACAACGAGAATCAAACAAACTAAAACAGTCTGCAGGTGTGTTAAAGAGCTCTGTGAGAGAACAACCTGCAGGACTGACGGGACGATCAGAGTCACATCACGCCAACAGGAAGCTGAGTGTACGGACGCAGCATTACAACAGCTGGACAATATATCGATATTATTGTTATTGATATCATGATATGAGACTAGATATTGTCTTATATTTTAGATATGCTGTAATTGTTCTTCTTTTCCTGGTTTTAAAGCTGCTTTACAGTAAAAAGTCATTTTCTGAACTCAACAGCTGTTCTTTATTTTCCTTTTATCCACTTTACTTATTATATCAATCAATATCAATCAGTTTTTATTTATATAGCGCCAAATCACAACAAAAGTCATCTCAGGGCACTTTTCACATAGAGCAGCAACAGTCGTCCCTACAACGTTTGAGGTTTTTGGTTAAAAATATTACGCCCCCTGCTGTTGGAGGAGGGTCAGACCTGCTGGCCCTGTTAGCTGTTAGCCGTTAGCCGTTAGCTGTTAGCTCCACATGTATGTGTCTACGTTCGTTATCTTTGCACCTGTATTTCATATTATTGTTTTTTGTGAAGCACTTTGTAACTCTGGTTTTGAAAAGGCACTTTAGAAATAAAGTTTTTTTTTTTTATCATGTTAGCAGTTAGCTGTTAGCTCATCATGTGATATCTGTCTCTCAGAATTGTGCTCGGCCTCAGTACGGGAAGTGGATCAGCTGTTTGACCACCGACTCTGATTGGATGGTAAGAAAACATCAACACACGATGCGTTCATGTCCTCCTGGGGAAAAACATTCACTTTATTGATAGAAAGCTGCGAAACAAGTTTCAGACGACAGCAGTCAGAAACTCAAAGATGTTGAGTTTTCTATCATAGAAAACTGGAAAAGCAAATATTCATGTGTGAGAAGCTGCTGCCAGAGAAGATTTGATCTTTTTGTGTCTAAAACGACTGAAATTATTAATCAGTTATCAAAATTGTTGCCAATTAATTTCCTGTCAGTCAATTAATCATCTAATCATTTCAGCTCCAGAGTGCTAACATGTACATTGAGGGTCATCAGGAGGTTAATCTGACCATGAAACACAGATATTTTTTAATAAATAAATAACCTCCAGCGTTTACAGCTGATCAGAGACATTATTGATCGATGAGTATTGACGGTGTTTCTGTCTGTGTGCAGCTGTGTGGTGGAGGTCCGTCTCTGTCTCTGTGGCATCTCCGCTCTCTGTCTCCCACCTCCATCTTCCCTCTGAGCGGCTGCCAGAGACACGTCAGCTTCCACCAGGACATGGTGAGCTCTCCCACAGCGTGTGTGTGTTAGCATGTTGTTAGCGTGTTTTAATGACGTGACTCTGTCCTCCTGCTGTAGATCCTGGCTGTTGGTGAAGGTGCGTTTGTGTCTCACTGCCTGCTGGGCGGGGAGGTGAAGGCTCAGATTCCCTGCACGCCTCAGAGCCTGAACACACTGCAGCTCAACACCAACAGCTCCGAACACAGAGTGAGTCAGTGAACGCACCGCCAGCTGTCAGCTCCACCTGCACCTCATCAGACACCTGATCAGTTTTATAAAATAACACAGCATGAAACACAGACAGACTTCCTTCTGCAGCAGTTTTAACATCAACTGCTTATTGATTATTATCTGATTATTGGATCATTTCTGTCTCACAGCTCTGAGATCAGCTGCTCGATATAAACAGCATTTCTTTAACACAGTCAGATGTGTCCATATGTACGTGGAAATGTGACTTGGTGGTTCTAACATTTCCTACTCTGCATACTGACCCTGAACACATCCTGTGAACCAGACACAAAGCCTCAGCTGAGTTACGTCAAACGAATCGGTATCTTCCAGAGTTTTCACTGATCTGTGGAGGGAAACATTCAGCCTGTGTGGCGAGTGGATATCGCCATGGTTACCTACTGAAGGAGACGGTCTAATGTCTTTTCCAAAGTAATATAACAAACACTTTTACACACATGAAACACTGTACTGGGGAATTTTTACACTCAGCGTTAACGACTAACTTGATAGTTAATGTATTAAAACTATTTTTGGGTCTTGTGTAAGTGAAATAATATATAAAACATATTTTTAAAAAAAAGCCTATATCTGAACTCAACCCTTCTGACAACTTAAAATGCAGCAATGACTGATGGTAACCATGGAGACGACGTGTGTATTACACCGTTTAAAACCGACGTATCGAGTTCAAACGTACCTAGTTGGCGTATTTATTTTAAGACTGTAATTCATGATATATGTCGGCGCCAGTAGACGTTCCCTCCATACATTCACCTTAACATCGACGCCGGTCTGTCATCTGCGTCCCAGTCGATCCCATCAAAACTCCCACACAGTCTGACTGCTCCGAGTCTTTGAGTGATCTGATCCTCCAGACCTGCTGGGTTTCCTCTGAGATCCTGAGAGCAGCTCAGTAGAAGAGGAGCTGACGAAGGCTTACGTGTAAAAAACAAAAAAAACAAAAAACAAAACATGGATGTGCTTGAAACGTGAATGTTCCTGCAACAAATCTACACGACGACCAGAACGTTTCCCTCCGCAGCTCAGTGAGAAACAAAAAGAGGACAGAGACTGACGAGCTTTGGTACAAATTCAAGTAGCCGACCAGGTAGAAGTGCAATAAGAGAGCACTAGACAGAAGGTCTGTCTCTTACGGAAATATAAAGTAAACAACTGAAGTAGACAAATGCAGAAGAAACATTATAAACAACAAGAAAGTAGAGCAACAACCAACAAAGTGCCCAAAGGTTGAAGGTGTCCACAGAAGAGCTGAGTTTTCAGGTGTTTTTTTGAACGCACCAGCAGACTGCGTGCAGCCGGGAGCTCGTCCATCCCGTCCCGTCCCGTCCATCACAGAACCACAAACCAGAAGAGGCCTGATGACTCGGCGTAACTCAGAACTTTAGAACAATTGCTGTGGATTTCTGCATCTATTGGTGTCGTCTCGCTATAGATATATATCTTCAGGGTCAGTATGTAGAGTAGGAAATGTTAGAACCACCAAACATAACGGCACCTCAGGGTTTTATTAAGACCCAAACTTGTCCTTAATCAACAGTTATTAATCTTTAAGGGAGTATGAAATACAGTGGACGTTTTCTCATAATAGAAACCGTTGTTTAACCAGTGACTCGTGTTCATCATCAGAGGACGTTACAGGAATTTAAAGAACAGATTCAGTCTGACTGGTTTTATATAAAATAATCGGTAAACCTTGTTCGCTGTCAACGCTCCAACTTTATAGAGACCGAACGCAACACGACCACCGGAGGGGAAAACAGTTAGTGTCATAATATTCAACCGAGAGCTGAAACACTAACAAAACACCTGCAGCTCATTAAAAACATTAGATTTCAGCATGTTGAAGGATTATTTTAGCAGCAGAGAGGAAACAGTGTATTTATTTCTTACCTGCACATTTTTCTGATTTATCCACATTCCACTAAAACACAAGTTGCAAAATGTCAAAATGCTTCAGCTTAACTTACAGAAATATAGTGATAAATGACATTTGGATGTTTGCTGCACACGTAGAAATAATGACTGTCAGGATCCCAGTTTTCCCTTTTTCCCGCCTCTCATCGTCTGGATCCACGTTTGTCTTCTTCAAGACTCAGTTTTTCGGTTCGGCAGCTTATAAAAACTTAGTTTCGGTTCTTCGCTGTTGGTGGTGAATCCCACCAAGCAGCAGCAGCGTTCAAGAATCCTTCTGTTGTTTGTTATCAGATCCACGTGAACAGGAGGAGAGTCAGTGGAGAGCGATGATTGGTTCGCCCCTCTGAGGTGGGCGGGACTTAACGCTCTCTATCAGTCCAGCACTAAAATGCCTTTATATTCAGAGCAGAGAGTCACTTACTGTCTGCTTCACATTTTACAACATTACTGCTAAAACTACAGAAACAGTTTGTCTTTTCTCTGAGTGCACCTGAACGCCTCGTCACTAACGTGTTCTGTATTTTGTGTGTTCAGGTTCTGACGGTTGGAGGCAGCAGCGACCACATCGACGTGTTCACTAACCTGTCGTACAGAGCTTTCTCCCTGAGCTTCTGACGCACGCACGCACGCACGAGTCCGTTCAAGTGTTTGTAAAGTTGTCAGAAAGTCGTGTCACTACTTTTTGTATCGTTTTGTTTCATGATAAATAAAATATTTTTGTCATTTTATACTTCTTGTTATTTGCAACAAAATAATCTAAAATCAAAGGCTCACTTACTAGCTTTTGGAGCTTTCAGTCACATCTCATGGTCTGTGGTTAATTTTGTAAATGAGCAAAAAATATTTGCGGACAACATTTTTATGACCAAAACTGAATAAAAAGTCATTTTTGAAAATCACTATTTTGACATTTTACAGACGAATATTGGTTGTTTGCAGCTCATGAGAGAGAAACCAGCTGACCGCTCAGAGCTGCTGCTGCTGCTCTGCTGGAGAAAACAAATAGTTCAACTTTTCAGCATTTCTTCTTTTTCTTGCTGAGAGTTTTTCTGTAATTCTCATTTTGTCTTCGAAATGATTTACGTGAAGTTCAAGTTTTTTTTTTTGGATAAAGTCATGTTTGTCAAATCTCTAATGATGGCTGTGAGAGCAAATTTGAAACCAATCATGAGATGAAGACGGAGGTGAATATGAAGCTACAGCAGCTTCTTAGCGCAGCCAGCCGGACTCCTAATCTACACTTTATATCTGGTTTGTGTGTAAACGTGATGAGTTCCAGGTCTGATGTTCTCTCCTGCAGGCAGCAACCAGAAAACAGCAGAAACAGAAATAAAAACTGATTCCAGTGTTTAAAAAGTTGAAATGAAAAGTTTTTTTTTTATTTATGATAGCAAAAAAATACATTTACATACTCAAACCTTTAGAGTTTTTCTTCCCTCAGTGTTTTACAGAATATCATCGTCGCTCCTCTGCGGTACAAAACTGACTTTACATCTGAAACAGGAAGCGTCTTCACCCGGCGAAATAAACACTAACATGATGCGTTCAGGGGGCAGAGTATAGATCAGGATAAATGACCTTCCTCTTTTTCCTGTACGGCTGGAAACACACAGGTGTAAATGTTGAATACAGGTAAAGAAAGTGGGGGGGGTTGTGAGTCCATGTAAACACTCGGTGTGTTCCTGTGCGTGTGTGCCGCGGTGGGCGGGGCTTCAGGCTGCAGACAGACAGGCCTGGCGGACGCTCTGAGCCCAGGTGTTCAGCAGCTCCGTCACCGAGTGTTTGTCCGGCAGCTGCAGCAGTTTGGACGTCATGTTCCTGTGAACCGACTGCAGGAAGCTGTTGGCACCTGACGGACAGGAGACAGACAGGAAGTCATGTGATCAAAACATCATCGTCTCTGAACTCTGACATGACTGTCGGGATGTTTCCTCCCCGACTAACAACCGAGAACGACGTCGTCTTGATATCCGGCAGATCGATACTGAAACGATTCATCGTTTTTATTTCTGCTTTTCTTTCCGTGTTTTATGATAATAAACTGAATATTTTGGGGTTTTGAACTGTTGGTCGAACTAAACGAGATATTTGAAGACGTTATCTTGAGCTCTGGGAAATTAATGGACAGTTTTTCATTAATTTTGACATTTTATTGACTAAATGATTAATTGATAATGAAAATAATTGAGTTGCAGCTTTATTAACGACATAAACTGTTCATTTACACATTTATTTTATTACATTTACTGACTGGTTTTATTATCAATATATGTTTGATCTGCAACGATTAAATTAATCTCCAATTATTCTGATTATTGATTAATTGTTTTGAGTCATTTTTTTGAGAAAAAAAAAGTCCAGTTTCTCTGATTGCAGCTTCTTAAATGTGAATATTTTCTGGTTTCTTTAGTCTCTATGACAGTAAACTGAAGATCTTTCATAAAGAAAACAATCAACAGATTAATCGATAATGAAAATGATTCGTGATGATTTTCACAGATCTTAAAAAAAACTGTTTTCTGATAAATGTTTTGATATTTTTAGCACATAGAAGCAAATCTTTATACTTTATATTAAACTTTATATTGAAACTGGAAGAGTATTTATTATCTGAATCATCATCAGCTGTTTTAATATGTTGATGCTCTGATTGGATCCTTATTATATATCATGAGCTGCTTTTACATCCTGAAACTCTCGGATCACAAACTGAAGAGTCTTAAAAGTTCCGACTGACACAAACCTCATTTAAGGAGAAACGTTTAGTCTGAAGATGATGAAGGACGCAGACCTTCATCCTAGTAGTCTACCTCACACTTGAGGAGGAAATCCTCCCGGCTCTGACTCACCGTACTGCTCTCCGTCGTCGGCCCAGTATGGACTCTGATCCGGATAATCGGCGGGAACGCTGAGCTGCAGAGGAGGAACGCTGGGAAGGTTTTTATCATCTGAGAACAGAACAACAAAAAGTCAGCGTCAGTCATCATAATCCAGCTGGTCTGTTTGTTTCTCCTCCATCATATCATGTTAATATTAGCG